>NW_020837958.1:10704578-11153865 GCF_003676395.1 Aethalodelphis obliquidens | reverse complement strand
AAAAAAAAAAAAAAAAAAAAAAAAAAAAAAGACAGCAGAAACTAACACAACACTGTAAAGCAATTATACTCCAATAAAGCTGTTAAAAACAAACAAAACAAAACAAAAAAACACAAAATAGAAAAACAGCTGTTGGAGAGGGTGTGGAGAAAAAAGAACCCTTGTACACTATTGGTGGGAATGTAAATTGGTGTGACCACTCTGAAAAACATTATGGAGGTTGCTCAAAACATTAGAACTAGAACCACCATATGCTCCAGCAAATTACTCCTGGGTATTCATCCAAAGATAATGAAAACACTAATTTGAAAATATATATGCACCCAGTGTTTATAGCTACATTATTTAGCTGAGATATGGAAGCAACCTAAGTGTCCATCAACAGATGAATGGATAAAGAAGATGTGGTAAATACATATATAATGTACTTTTCACTCAGCCATTAAAAAGAGTTAAATTTTGCGATTGGAAACAACACAGATATACCTAGAGGGTATTATATTTAGTGAACTAAGTCAGATAGTGAAAGACAAATACTGTATGTTTCAATTATACGTGGAATCTAAAAAATAAAACCAAGAGCAAATATAGCAAAACAGATATAGACTCACAGATACAAAAAACAAACTAGTGGTTACCAGAGGGTAGTGGGGTGGGAGAGTGGCAAATTGGTGAAGGGGATTAAGAGACATAAACTATTATGTATAAAATAAATAAGTTACAAGGATGTAGTGTACAACAAATGGAATATAGTCAATATTTTATAATAACTTCGTATAGCATGTAATCTATAAAAATACCAAGTTATTATGTTGCACACCTGAAACTAATGTAGCACTGTAAATCAGCTATACTTCAGTTAAAAAGAAAAAGGTCTCAGAGTAGAATGTAGCTGTCTACCTTTCCCCAGTGTGGGATCCTCAAGTCTATATGCCCTATAGTTCTCTTATCTGACATCACCAAAGAGTTGACATACCAAGTGAGAAAGATGAAACGTATGTACTACTAATAATTTTATTACACAGCAGATCTTCTCTCCTCAGGCAAAATGGGAATACTTTTCCATAAATATAGTCCTCTCCACCTTAATTATCTTGTCAGCCTGCTTGCAACCCATCATTCTCTACCTCCTCCCGGTTCCTGTTCCACATAGTAGAAGGGATGTGACAGGGGGAAGCAGTTCTATATTGGACTGAGAATATTGTTATGTATAATAATTCATCTGTTTCATCACAAGCTAATTTTTTATCTCTATTATTAGTATCTGTACCACTTTCCTTAGAAGTTTATTACACGTCAAAATGCTTACTGTTTTGATGGAAAATTGATAAAACCAAAAGTTGTAGTATTAATAGCAAAGTTTGACAAAAATGTTTTTGCTTTTCTTTATGCTTTAAGAAAACAAATGGTTAAAAATTTGAAAAGGTAACATCAAATCTGGCTTGCCATTTTGCTATGCCAGTTCCTGCTTCAAAAATTGTTTATTTATTCATTCATCCATTTATTTATTATTAATTCTTTTTTTAAAAATAAATTTATGTATTTTTATTTTTGGCTGTGTTGGGTCTTCGTTGCTGTGCGAGGGCTTTCTCCAGTTGCGGCGAGCGGGGGCCACTCTTCATCACAGTGCGCGGGCCTCTCACTGTCACGGCCTCTCCTGTTGCGGAGCACAGGCTCCAGACGCGCAGGCTCAGTAGTTGTGGCTCACAGGCTTAGCTGCTCCACGGCATGTGGGATCCTCCCAGACCAGGGCTCGAAGCCGTGTCCCCTGCATTGGCAGGCAGATTCCCAACCACTGCGCCACCAGGGAAGCCCTATTATTAGTTCTTCAATAAACAGTTATTGAGCCCTGCCATGGGCCAGATGTTTAACTAGGCCTTGCGGGTTCATCAGTGAAGAGACAGATATCTGTTGTGGTGTGAGTCCATGGAGATTATGTTCTAGCAGATCCCCTTTTGTGTGTCTGCCGCAGTCCATGGGATGGCATATACCATCTTCCCAGAATCTGGCACAAAGCTTCCACTTCCAGACTTGAATCAAATCTGGATTCGAATATCAATACCAAGTAGCTAGATGAACTTTGACAATTTCTTTCACTTCTCTGATCCTTGCAGCCTGCAGTTAATAAAAGAGAATAAAATATCTGGCAGCACTGAAATAATCAAGCGAAGTAACATGTGCAAAATATTCTGTAAAAATGTTAGTATCCCTCTTGTGATCTAATATGACTAGAATTTTAGATGAAAAAAAACTATATTGTTTTTCTTCCTAAGAATCTTTGGTCTACTATGGAATGCCCATCCTAATGATTCATATTCTATCTTTTTTCAGGATAGAACCCCCCTTTTTTCAAAATGTGACAATCTATTTATATCGAAAAAGATACTGTCTGACTCCATCACCCCCAAATCTCAAAGGATATGAAAGGATCTCAAGTTTAAAACCAGAAGGAAGGAAAACATGGGAACATCTCTTTCAATGCAACTAGGCACATTGTATTTTCCTCCAAAACTAAAGTCACAGTTCCTAATGGCCCGTTGTCTGGATTAGTATAAGGAACGGTGACTTTGTAAGCACCTGCTAGGCAGTTCTGTAATAAGTAGCAGTCCTTGCAGTCAGATTCAAAGACAAATAAAATTGGATGACAGAATTTCGCTTCTTCAAAGTTACTTAACCCATTGGAAGTCTTTTATACGACAGTCTGCAGCTGTTGACGCCTCCCTCTGAGGCAGCCTTCCCTAGGTAGTGCAGAGCTACTTGCCAGAGAATCTCTGTCACTGCTGGTTTCTTCTCTCCTACTGCAATAATTGTGTTCCAAGCTGGGATCCATATACAGATATCCCAGCTGGAAGGGGAAACCATGAGAGAGAAGGAGGAATGTATTAAGCTGTTGATGCTGATTTTTCCATGAATTTTCTTAAACTGTAATGCCAAACTATATATGGGTCTCAGAGTTGTGTTTAATTAATTTATGATATTCAGTGGGGGCCTATAGAGAGTAAATAAGTTTAGAGGCTTTAGAAAACAAGCAGAAAATGCCTCCAAGCTGTTGTTTAGTCCAAACAAGTGGTCACTAGACGGGAAAATGGGTGAGAGTCAGGGCCCAGCTGGGAGAAAATCAGCTGTTGACCCAGTGGTGCCCAGGATTACTGAGTCAACATCCCAGTCTACTTCATAGAATTTAAGGGACAATGTGGCTTGTCTCATGAGCGAGGCAAAGGAAGGGAAGTGCCTCTTTAAAAACAGCAAATAATTTTCAGTCTACCAGGAGCAGATGCTCTCTCAGTTGTGAAAGGGGCTGAGACACAAAGTCTTAAAGCAGGCGGGGCAGTCTTTCTTGCAGGAAGTCTGATTCCACAGACATATTGGTAAGAGCTTGTTAGCTTGTGTTCCCGGAGTCTGGAAAAGTAATTCAGCACAGCTTTAACCGTGACCTTTGATTATCTCCCTAATCCTTGCTTACCCAAGATGAGTAATAAAACTGTCCTTTGCGAATCCGTATCTCCAATAGAAACCTCAGATGCCAACTTCAAAGGTGAGGAAGAATCAGACTGTGATAGAATTTAATGATTTATTTTCCCTTCAAGTGGGAGAGAAAAATATTCAGAAGAAAAACAAGAATGAAAATGGAATTTTGAATGCAGCAGTCTGCTAATTAATTTGCAAAGTGTCCTGAAAACATCAAAATAAATAATGAGCAACAAAACTGAGCAGGAAGCCATGTATGAGATGCAGTGTGGAACAAATATTTGAATACGTTTTTATTTACGTTCATATTAAAGAATGTGAGACCTGGGTGGAAAACACAGCCTATGTGTTTTTGAGAATTATGTTTTATATACACCGTGTCATTTAATTTGTCCTGCAACTTTGATTAGCACGTTTGTTTTCTTCTTTTCACTGATGAAATGTGAGGTGTAGTGTAGCAGGACCTTGTGTAAGGACTTACCAGTAGCAAGTGAAAGAACCAGAATGTGAACATTATGCCGTTTATAAGCAAAAGGATAGAAAAGGATAGCTGTGTGAACTGCTGCTTCTTAACCTCCACCATGGAGGTACCTGGGCCTTTAGTACTCATTTTCCAAGAGGGTTGTGGAGAGCTTGCTTTCAGCACAGATAGTGAGATCCGAAGAAATGCATTGCTTCAAACACTGGGCTGCAGCCAGAGCCTAGGCGTAGTGCAGTTCGGAGTCAGAGGGGCAGTAGCTCCCCACTGCCAGATTATTGATATGGGGTGACTAAGAGAATTTTCCCTGCAGTTCAGGGTTTGAATCCTACCCTGCCTAGCTGTATGACTAAGCAAATTACTAACATTTCTGTGTTTTCTAGGCTTTTTATAAGGATTAAATGAGTTAATATATGAGAGGAGTTTCCACGTGAGAGGAGTTAATATATAAGAGGAGTCCTTGTTCTCTTTTCTATTATTATCAGTGCTTTCATAGGAAGAACTCAGAAGTGTACAGGAAATAAGAAATCTGATACCAAGACCTGGGCAATATGGCCAGTGGTAGCTTAGACTAGGCTGCAACTATGCAGAGTAAGAGAGAGCCCTCACTTTGTAGGTGCGTTTTCTCACCCGCAGGTGTCCTTACGCCAGACACTCTGCCTTCTGCAGATAGCGTCCCTGTGGTGTCCCCAGCTCACGGCCACAGACGCTTGCACTGCTGGAGAGTGGACGGTGCTGCACTGCCAGGTGCAGGAACTTACTGCCTGCGTCTACGAGGAACGAGAAACGGCCTGGGCTGGTGATGGCTCCAAACACCCAGTATGCAGTGACGTTTTATCAGATTGAGTCCAAAGGCTCTTGGGGCTGTCTCATCAGGAGTTGAATTTATTACCATTGGACACATTTTCAAGGACTATTTGTTTGCCAGAGAAAGATTACTTCGATCAGTCTGTAGTAAAAGGAGAAATGTTAGAAAGGATACAGGACTCTCTCGCAGAACTTTCGGCCTAGGAGTATATCTAGGACTCACGCAGCCCTGAACAAAAGCACTGGAAACCTCTGAGGAGCCCATATATTTTCATCGCAGAGGACATACGGTCTTCTCTGAAAATCTGCTCTATTTTCATCCCAGAGGACATATGGTCTCTGAAAATCTGCTGTATTCTTTGTTACTTCTTTTATCTTCACAGAGTGGATTTTACACATTTGTAATCTGACAACAAGAGCCCCAGCCCAGCTTTACTTGATGTCTTCGTTCAAGAGCTGGTGGAGGTTAATTAATTCTACTTCCAGCTTTCTGGACGGAAGAAGAACAAATCTGATTGGCTAGGGCTTCACCATTTCTACATTTTATCCAATCAGCAAGGAGGAGGATTTTTTTATTCCCTTATAAAGGCATGGAAATAGATTCTTTTAAACTTAAATAGATTCTCTTAATCTTAAATAGGTTCTCTGAGAAGAGAGTGTGAGATGGGAAGGAAATCTTCATCAGAAAAGATAAAAAAATGTTTAAATTCAGTTTGAAGTTAGAGTTATATTCTGCAGAGCCTTCCAAAATTTCACGAAAGTCATTCTCTACCAGGTGGATGGGACCAGTTTTCCAAACAACCAAACTCTGATATTTTTTGACCAGACAATGAACTTTCTTTCTTCCATTTCTTATTTAAAATATATGATTATGGTTATCACCATGAATTATAATTTCTGATAATTAAAATCACATAAACAGATTGACTCATAATTCTCCAGTATACTTAGATACAGTGCTGAAACACTCCTGTTCTCAAACAGGGCAGTTAATAAGGAAAAAGGGACAGGAGAGTAGTTATACCTAGATCAAGAGATAGCTCTTCCCTCAGTTAGTAGATGATAATGTGACAAAATAATGGCATGGGATCAATTCATGTTGGCAGGATCAGCATTTTAAAAGATAAAGAATTTGGGCTATGAATATGTGAGCTGATCAATACTAGTGAAATGCTCTTGTGATACAACATGGTAAGTATGGATGTTTAATAATTTTATTAGTTATAAGTTTAACTTTCTCCTCTGTGATGCATAACATTTTCCATCCATCTAATTGCCAGCATCTTTTTAGATTAACCAGGTCTTTCACCTTGTTAATTCTCCTTAGTCTGGTTACCTCTAATCTAGGCATGTGAACTTTTGTCTATTAAACAAGGTAAAATAACTTTCAGAAAACAATGTAAAATATGTTTAAATTTAATTCTTCATTAGTGAGAAGAGAATATAAATGTGTTCCAGACGAGGTAGACCCATAAGAGTGAGATGCCAAATGTTCCTGTGATGAGTTTAGTCAAAGGGATAACTATATAATTCAGCATCACTGGCTGTTACCCTTTTAACTATTAATAGCACTTATAATGTATAGCATTCTTTTAATTCCTTGTTTTGTGCATTAAAAATAACTGTGTTATTTTTACCTATGTTCACCAAAAGTTATACTCTGGAATATTCTTAAACTCAACTATTACAAAGTGCAAATAACGAGATGCCTATCAGCAGTAGGATGGATAAATTGTAGCATGTCCACAAATAGAATTCTATACAGCAATAAGAATAAATGGATGAATCTCAGTACTATGTTGAGTGAAAGAAACCAGGCTCAAACAATTGCATGCTGTATAACTCATCCAAATAAATTACAGAACTAATAGATGATTTTGGAAGTCAGAAAAATGGTTTCCCTTAGATGGAATATTATCAGTGGAAAGTAGCACAAAAAAGGGGTATTCTGTGCTAGTGTTGACTATTCTCAGTATTGGTGCTGGTTACATGGATTTGTTCAATTCATGAAAATAACTGAATTGTGCACTTACGGTAATAATTTTTCATGAAACATTTTTTAAAAAGCATACAGAATGTTTAAAAGTGATTATTGATAATCTAAGAATGTAAGAAAATAAGTATTAATTCTCTGTTGAAAAAGATGGCATTACTTTGAATTTACACTGAACAAGGTAAAGTGTCATGTCTTATACATTAGATTCTAGAGGAAAAGAAAGGTTTTCAGACAAGCTCAGTGGTAAAGGTTATTTAATTAGAAAGGAAATAAAATAGATCAACATTTCTCAGGGGAAATGAGACAACTCAATGGTCCATTTCACACTCATTAAGTAGGGACTGAATTGCATACACTTGCTTAAAAGATAGAGTGAATAATTAAATAAAAGTGGCTGATTAGGAAATGTGTTATCAACCTTGACAAACAAGAAAGTTGTAGTTAGTTCTAAGTTGGGATATGAGTATACTAGTTAAAAGAAATGAATGCAATTATTATTTTTATGAGGTACACATTATATTTAATATTGGAAAAAAGACATTAGTGCAAAGAAGAATTATTTTTTGAATGTCAAGTAGGAATTTAATAGTAAGAGTTGGGATTCTACAGTTCCCTTTCATAATACTAATTATGCTATATACTCTTTATTATTCATCGTCTGTTTTACCTAAGGTTAGCCTACCTAAGCCTCCTTTATTTGGCTTTTTCTCTTTGATGCCCAGCACATGTAATAGTATATATTAAAAATTGTCACTATGCTAGAATGGTAGTTATCAGGGCCTGGGTTAATGGGGAGAGGTTGATGGGGAGATACTGTTCAAAGAGTATAAATTTCCAGTTATAAGGTGAGTAAGTTCTGAGGATCTAATGTATAACATGGTGATTATAGTTAATAATACTGTATTGTATGCTTGAGAGTTTCTAAGAAAGTAGATCTTAAATCTCACCACAAAAAAGAAATGGTAATTATATGATGTGATGTTATGGAGGTGTTAGCTAACACTATGGTTGTAATCATTTCAGAGTATATAAGTATCAAATCAACAGATTTTCACCTTAAGCTTACACAATATTATATGTCAATTATATCTTAATAAAGCTGGAAAAAATCATCATAATAAATAGGCACTAAAATATTAGGGGGGTAAACAATGTTAGTTCAAAGCAAGATACCTGCAATAAATAACCACTAATAAACGTTGATTGGTGAGGGCTATGAATGTCAAGTAATCTGATCTTTTTCTTATATATCTGATAGAGCTAAATATGCACAGCTGCTCTGAATCCAATAATCAGGTGACCATCAAGCTAACTAAGCAGAAACTTCAGTGGCCACAATGGCAAAGAGCACAGTCCTTAGAAAACAAATTTAGGATGGTATTCACAAAACAAACCACCACCACCACCGCATATAGCAATAACAACAAACCCTTAGTGGAGGGCAATTGAAAATTAAAATAACTGAAATGAAAAGTTTACTACAGGGACTCTATATTAGATTTCAACTGGTAAAGGAAGGATCAATTAACTTGAAGATAGGTCAGTTGAGGTTATCTAGGCTGAGAAACATAAAGAATGAAGAAACATGAACAGAGCCTCGGAGACCTGTGTATTTATTTACAAGATGAAGTGTACCAGCATAAGCATAATGGAAGTCATAGAAAGAGAGGAGAAAGGGGAAAAAAAGTGTGTGTGTGTGTGTGTGTGTGTGTGTGTGTGTGTGTGTGTGTGGATGCATGAATTTGAAGAAAGAATGACTGAAAACTTGCCAAATTTGATGAAAGTTGTCAATTTACATATCCAAGAAGCTCAGCAAATTCTGACTGGTGTAAACTCAGAGTTTCACACCTAGACACATCATAATCAATCTATTACAAGCCAGTGCCAAAAATTTTTGAAAGCAGCAACAGAGAAGAGAATCATCATGAAGGGGCATCCCTAATAAGATCAACAGATGATTTCTCATTAGAAACCATGGAGTCCTGAAAGCTGACATATTTAAAGTGCTGAGAGAATAAAACTCTCACCAAAAATTTTATATACAGGAAAACCCTCCCTCAGAAATGAAGTTAAGACATTTGCAGATAAAAAAACCTGAGAGAATGTGCTGCTTTCGCACCTGCTCTACAAAAAATACTAATGGACTTGCTCTATGAAAAATACTGATGAGAGTCATTGAAATGAAATGATATTTCAGTCTCTGAAATGAAAAAACACTAGACAGTTACTAGAAACCACCTGAAGAAGTAAAGGCCAGTAAACTACATAGGTAAATATTTTAAAAAACATATAAATATACTTTTTGTTTGTAACTATTTTTTTCTCCTCTTTGATTTTACAGACTACTGCAAAAGCAATGATTATAAAACTGTATTTACGGGCTTATAACATATAAAGATGTAATTTATATGATAGTAATAGCACAAAGAAGGGGGAGAGAGCTATATAGTAGCAAATTTTTGTATACAATTAAAAATGTCAATAATCTGAACCAGATTGTTATAAATTAAGATGTTAGTTGTAATCCCTAAGGCATCCACTAAGAAAATAACTGAAAATAAAAAGTAAAAGAAATGACAAGGGAATTTAAATAATGAACTAGAGAATGTTTATTTATGTAAAATAAGGCATCAGTGTAAGGATAGAGGAACAAGAAAAACATAAGATTTGTAGAAAAGAATAGCAAAATGACAGACATAAATCCTTTTTTATCATAACTACCTTAAACATAAATGTATTAAACAGTCAATTCAAAAGGCTGCAATTGGAAGAATGGATTAAAGATGAACTAGTTGTATAGTGTCTTTAAGGGACACATTTTTAATTCAAAGACACAAGTAATTGAACACAAAGGAATGTAAAATGATATACTGTGCAAATAAATCTTAAAGAGCTGGAATGGCTGTACTATCAGAAAATATATACTTTAAGAGAAAATTGTTCTTAAAAACAAATTAAAAAAATTTATAAGGATAAAAGTGCTATTCATCAGGAGATCATAACAATGCAAACATGTAAGCAACTAACTGCAGAACTCCATACCACCTGAAGCAACAATGTCAGAATTGAAGGGAAAATAGACAATATACAGCAATAATAGTTGGAAATTACAACACCCCACTCTAATAATGGATAAAACAACTGGATAGAAGATCTAAAAGGAATAAGAGAGTTGAATATCATTATAAGCCAATTAGATCTAACAGACATCTATAGAAGACTTCACCCAATCATAGTGGAATACACATTCTTCTCAAGTGCACATTCTGTATTCTCCAGGATAGTATATACATTATACCTCAAGTGCACATTCTGTATTCTCCAGGATAGTATATACATTATACCTCAATGAATTTGAAAGGAAAACAAGCCTCAATGAATTTGAAAGGATTCAAATCATACAAAGTATGTTCTCCAACCATAAAGTAATGAAATTAGAAATCAACAACACAAGGAATTTTGAGAAATTTTTAAAAATGTGGAAATTACATGAAACACTCTTTAACAACCAATGAGTCATGAAGGAAATCACAACAGAAGTAAGGTAATATTTTGAGAATATTGAAGAAAAAGACACGGTATTCAAAATATATTGGATGAAACAAAACACATGCCTAGAGGGAATTTCATAGCTGTAAATATGTATATTAAAAAGAAAAATGATATCAAGTCAATAACCTAACCTCTAACCTTAAGAAGCTAGAAAAATAAAAACAACCTATGTCTAAAGGAAGCAGAAGGAAGAAAAAAATAAAATTTAGAGTGGAAGTAAATGAAATAGAGAATAGAAGAACAAGAGAGAAAATCAATGAAAACAAAAGCTGGTTCTTTGAAATGATTAACAAAATTTACAGAGCTCTGGCTAGACTAATCAAGGGGGAAATAAAACAATAAAATCATGAATAATGGAGGGGACATTATCATTGACTTCATAGAAATTTTTAAAAGGATTGTAAGGAAATACTGTGAACAGTTGTTTACCAACAAGTGATTAACCTAGATGAATTTGAAAAAATCCTAAAAGCACACAGTTTACAAAACTGACTGAAGGAGAAAGAAATCTGAACATGCCTGTAACAAGTAAAGAGATTTAGTTAGTAATCAAAAACCTGCTAACAAAGAAAAGCCAGGAGCCAGATGGTTTCGATGGTGAATTTTACCAAACATATAAAAAAGAATTAACAAAAGTGCTATACTCATTCTTCCAAAAAATGAGACAAGGAGAGAACACTTACCCCAAACTTTTATCAATCCGGTATTATTGGATACCAAAACATGACAAAGACATCACAAGAAAAGAAAATTACAAACCAGTATTGCTTATGAAAATAGACCTCAAAATCCCCAATAAAAGTAAACTGGATATCTACATGCAAAAATTAAGTTGTACTCTCTACCTCACACCATATAAAAAAATCAACTCAAAATGAATCATAGATCTATGTATAAGAGCTAAAATTTTGAAACTCTTATAAGACATAGGTTTAAATCATAGGTTTTGATTAAGAAATAGTTTTTTAGATATGACACCAAAAATATAAGTGAAAAAAAGATATAGATTGTTGGACTTAATCAAATTTAAAAACTTCTGTGCTTTAAAGAACAGAAGAAAGTGAAACGACAACTTACAAAATGTGGAAAATCTTTGCAAATTATATATCTAATAAGAGCTTAGTGTCCAGTTCATATGTAAAATATTATGACACAAAAATAAAATAAAATTACTTAATTTAAACAGTAGGCAAAGGATTTGACTAAACATTTTTCCAAGGAAGATATAAAAATGATTAATAAGCATTACAAAATAGAAACATACAGACAAAGAAGACAAAATTTTGATTACCAAAGGCGAAAGGGGGAGGGATAAATTAGGAGTATGGGGTTAACAGATACACACTACTATATATAAAATAGATAAACAAAAAAGATTTACTATATAGCACAGGGGATGATATTCAATATCTTTTTTTTTTTTTTTTTTTTTTTTGTGGTACGTGGGCCTCTCACTGCTGTGGCCTCTCCTGTTGTGGAGCACAGGCTTTGGACGCGCAGGCTCAGCGGCCATGGCCCACGGCATGTGGGATCTTCCTGGACCAGGGCAAGACCCCGTGTCCCCTGCATCGGCAGGTGGACTCTCAACCACTGCGCCACCAGGGAAGCACCTAAGGGGATGAATTTTATGCTATGTGAATTATATCTTATTAAAGCTGTTTTTTTTAAAAAAATAATCTAGAACTCATGGCCTCGTATGAGATGTAGTGATTTTTTTATGAAAATTTAGAATATTTGGTAGATGTGTTACATATTTCTGTGTTATTTAATCAGTGTACATAAAGATTTTTCATAGTGTCAGGTCATATCTTTCCCTCTTAGGTCTAGTATCCATCACTTCCATCTTTTTATTGCCAAATATACTATTCCTGGCTCATTTCATCTCTCAGAATGTGAGGAAAAGGCAGCAATTCCATTTTTTCTCACAACGTCATGTCTCTTAGGAACCTGTTTTTATTGCAATGATGCAGATTTCTTGCTCTGCTGTTCCTTGATACAATTTATTTAATGCTCTTTGTGTCATTATTCATGGTGCTGCAGCATCCCTACTGCCACCCACAAATACAGGCTTCCAATGATTCTGTCAAAAGTTGTGACTTTGTTCTTTTAGTGATGACCGAAAGTGTAGGTCTTACTCAGATCATGCAAGAAAATATAAGCAACGGTTTGTTTCCTGGTCACATTGTACTTACCATTTGGAGTTTTATGTCATAAATACAAAATAACACATGTTCTACCTTGTCTTGTACAGAACACTTCAGGCCCTAAACCACCGCATCCTAGAATGTGAACTTTTTCCAATATTAACCATACTCTAGTTTTCCAAACACCACCATCAAGTGGAAGGACAGGGGAGGGACTGTTGGTAGGCTGAGAAGAACAGTTATATTTATACAAAGGACATCCTTTCCTCATCTGGCTGGGCCTAAAATTGACCCGGCAGAATGTGGTATCTGCGTATCAGTTGGAGGCAAGAGAGGACGTCGCTTGGAACCCTCTAAAACCCGTTGAAGAGGCAGACACAGCCACCACTGGAGGGCTGCCTGACATGTGCTCTAGAGCCTTTAAGAATGTGATGACTGTCCTTTGTCCAACAGCAGAGGGCACAGGAAATAAAGGCCTCTTACCACCCATTCTGCCACCTTTGAGTGCTTGGATCAAAGTGGGTACTGCAGTAGTGACATGCATGGGCAGGTGAGCATTGATAGACCAGCAAAAGTTGATGCATGGGTCTGTCCTCCAGCTCAAGACCAAGGTGCAGTGGATAGTTGGTAGCCCAGAGCCCTGAACTCATAGCCAATATAAGTGAGAATCCACCAAAATCAGCATGGCTACACCATTCTGGAAGGCCAATTTTGTACAGTCTTGAAAAAGAAATGCACTATAAGGCAGAGGAAATTATTCACTTGCCAGGCCACTCCCTTGGAAGTGAGCATGGCTTGGGGTCCCAGGATGACTTCATAGGCATGAGTCCTAGAGCTTGTTAGAGCATCTGGTGAACTTCACATGTGGAATTGGGGAATTAAGAGGCTTAGAGAGAGTTCTCAAGGACTGAAATGGTGACCAGGGTCCACATGGTGCTGGTCTGGGTTTCGATCACCAAGCTTAAATGGCAGGGCCAACCTCATCCCATCTCAGGCACTGGAAGGAGGCTTAGAAATTTTTGAGAAAGGCAGTCCAAAGAGTAGGGTAACTGAGGTGAGGGGCCTGGGAAAGGATTCTGGTTCAGTTCTTAGGAAAATTTTGTCTGAATTATATGTATTCCTGATGAAGTTCTGATATAGCTATTATAATTTTCCTTTTGCTTAGAGCACTAGACAGGTGTAACCAGGATTGTGAGGGCAAGGTCTATGGCATGTGTGATTCAGATTGTAATGCTTCCCTCTTAGATGTTTGGTTAGGTCTGACTGCGTTATAGGCCTGATGAGTAGGTGAACTGGTGTGGTGTGATTTTAACATTTAATACAGAGTTCTTAACATTTTTGTTTTTTTGTCATGGAGTAGTTTGGTCAAGGATTCATTTGTGGATCTGATAAAAAAAAAAAAAAAGAGAGAGGTCCTGTCCTGGAATAAAGTAAGCATTTCCTGGTATAAAATTTCAGAAGGGGGTTGAACTCTTAAAGTCTCTCCTTGAACCCTAAACTTTACCTTAAGAATCTCAACATTTATGGGGAGTTGTGATTTCTGTTACAGTATTTGCCTCCAGCACTTTTTGGTGAGAAACTTAAATTGTTTGTCCCTCAATACCTTAACTTTTCTTCATTTCATTATTTTTTAACCTATTCTTTTGCCTATGTTTAGAAAGGATGGGTTCACCTGACCAGTTTAATATTAAATTGCATCTAATGTATATTTAGAATGATTGAGAGAAGTGTTATTATCTGATAAATTCTGATTTCTTCCTCTGTCCGTCCTGTGGCCTTTGGAATTCTAGTCAACATATGGTTACCAGGTACACAGGTTCACTTTAAGTAAGGATACCCCTATTTTTTCTTGTTTCTATGTCAACCACTCTACATAAATCTCCTATCTATAATAGAGGTAGAATTAGCACATAATAAACTCTGATTTTTACTAAATATCATTTAAAATCTTTTTTTCTATACTACTTGTTTTAAGAAAAAAATCAATTTTTCTTATAAAATCATTTAAGTGTAAACTAACACAAGAAACATGGTATCTTTAAAACACAGAAAATGATTTCCTTAATAACAAAAAAATCTTTGGAAAGTTGAGAATATTTCTTCTGAGGAACAGCTTTTCATTTAGGCCTTGGAAAATAATCTTAGCTAGTGAAAAACAGTGTGTATGGAACAAATAGAAGGCAGAATAGGTGATAATAAGGAAGTTCACATATTGAGTTTGTAAGTTTTATTTCAAGAGCTTGGAGGTGAATAAGAATGAGGGGGCTTCCCTGGTGGCGCAGTGGTTGAGAGTCCGCCTGCCAATGCAGGGGACATGGGTTCGTGCCCCGGTCTGGGAAGATCCCACATGCCACGGAGCGGCTGGGCCCGTGAGCCATGGCCGCTGAGCCTGCGCGTCTGGAGCCTGTGCTCTGCAACGGGAGAGGCCACAGCAGTGAGAGGCCCGTGTACCGCAAAAAAATAAAAACGAATGAAATTATGCCATTTGCAGCAACGTGGATGAGATCATACTAAGTGAAGTCAGAGAAAGATAAATATATGATATCACATATGTGGAATCTAAAAAAAAATGATACAAATGAACTTATTTACAAAACAGAAACAGACTCAGACTTCAAAAAAAAAAAAAAAGAATGAGGAAGATAGAAGATCAATGGTAAATTTTAGTTCTAACTATGAATCATTCATCAATTTAGCCAACAATATCAATTGCATCTCAGTGCATGGCAAGTCCTATGCTAACAGTGGGGGAAATAATATCATGGAAATTTTAACCTAAAAACAGGAGTTTTTTTTTTTTTTTAAAATTCAAAAATTTCAAGTATGATAAATGAAGTGTTGGCAGGGTTCACAATCTTTATGTGAAAGCATTTGACATAGGTCCTATACTACTGTGAGATGGGCATAAAAATCTGTGGAAATATAACCCAAGAGCTGAAAGTTGATTGATGACAATGGAATACCTAAGTCCAAAGGGGAATGGAAGGTTGTTCAATTATAAGCAATTGCAAGGTCTGATATGATCTCAGAAGTGGATAAAATGAGTGGAAGGATAGGTCCTTGGATGCTTGATTTATGGGAGCAGTGAAAACCCAGGATGATGGCAGTAGCTGAGGTGAAGATGTCGTGCCTTATTCCAAAGAATTCAGTAAGGAGGATGTGGTACACAAACTCTAAAGGTGACCCACCAGTCATCTCCACCTCACTCATACCCTTGTGTATTCCCCTCACAGGTCTGTTGGTAAGACCTGTGACTTGTTTCTAACCAAGAGAATACAACAAAGGTGATAGGATGTTACCCCCATGATTAAGTTATGGAAGTTTATACCATGGTTTTGCTAGCATCTCGTGGGCTGGCTTTATTGAAGCAAACTGCCTTGCTTTGAGCTGCTGTATAGAGAGGTTACTGTGGCAAGGAAATGAGAGTGGTCTCTGGCCAACAACCAGCAAGAAACTGAGACCCTTGGTTCTGTGGTCAGTAAGGAACTGGAATTTGCCAACAACCCCATAAGCTTGGTAGCCGACTCTTCCCTAGGCCTGACTTGAGACGGGACAGCTGACATCTTGATTACAGGCATGTGTGAAGTCCTGAAGACCCAGCTAAGCTATGCCTGGAATCATGATCCAAAGAAATAGGGAAACAAAACTGTGCGTTGTTTTAAGCTATGCAGTTTGTGATAATTTGTTATACAGCATTAGGTAACTAACATAGAGGGTAAGAAATTGGTAGATGATAAATACAAGAAGGGTGAGTCTAGTCATAGCCATGACACTAACAAGTTTTTTGATCTTGGAAAAAATGACTTTACTTCTTTAGATCTTGATTCTTCACCATTATATTAAACAAAGTGGCTAATTTATGGCAATAAAATATTGGTTTTATATTAAAGTGAGTTCCTGGTAGGGACTGGCTTTTGAACGGCTTTAAGAAATACATATTAATATAAGGTATTAAGTGTACTGTCAGTCATCAACATCGTCATTTTTCTGTAGTGTATTTCTGTAAACAGCATGGTTTTGTGGGGTTTTTTTAACATCTTTACTGGAGTATAATTGCTTTACAATGGTGTGTTAGTTTCTGGTTTATAACAAAGTGAATCAACTATACATATACATATATCCCCATATCTCCTCCCTCTTGCTTCTCCCTCCCACCCTCCCTATCCCACCCCTCTAGGTGGTCAGAGAGCAACGAGCTCATCTCCCTATGCTATGTGGTTGCTTTCCACTAGCTATCTATTTTGCATTTGGTAGTGTATATATGTCCATGCCACTCTCTCACTTTGTCATAGCTTACCCTTCCCCCTCCCTATATCCTCAAGTCTGTCCTCTACGTCTGCGTCTTTATTCCTGTTCTGTCACTATGTTATTCACAACGATTTTTTTCATTTTTTTTATTCCATACATACATATGTGTTAGCATATGGTATTTGTTTTTCTCTTTCTGACTTACTTCACTCTGTATGAAAGACTCTAGGTCCATCCACATCATTACAAATAACTCAATTTCATTTCTTTTTATGGCTGAGTAATATTCCATTGTATATACGTGCCACATCTTCTTTATCCATTCATCTGTCTATGGACACTTAGGTTGCTCCCATGTCCTGGCTATTGTAAATAGAGCTGCAGTGAACATTGTGGTATATGACTCTTTTTGAATTATGGTTTTCTCAGGGTATATGCCCAGTAGTGAGAATGGTGGGCCATATGATAGTTCAATTTTTAGTGTCTTAAGGAACCTCCATACTGTTCTCCATAGGGGCTGTATTAATTCACATTCCCACCAACAGTGCAAGAGGATTCCCTTTTCTCCACACCCTCTCCAGCATTTATTGTTTCTAGATTTTTTGAAGACGGCCATTCTGACTGGTGTGAGGTGATACCTCATTGTAGTTTTTATTTCCATTTCTCTAGTGATTAGTGATGTTCAGCATCCTTTCACATGTTTGTTGGCAATTTGTATATCTTCTTTGGAGAAATGTCTATTTAGGTCTTCTGCCCATTTTTGGATTGGGTTGTTTGTTTTTTTTAATATTGAGCTGCATGAGCTGCTTGTATATTTTGGAGATTAATCCTTTGTCAGTTGCTTCATTTGCAAACAGTTTCTTCTAGTCTGAAGGTTGTCTTTTCATCTTCATTATGGTTTCCTTTGCTGTGCAAAGGCTTTTAAGTTTCATTAGGTCCCATTTGTTTATTTTTGTTTTTATTTCCATTTCTCTAGGTGGTGGGTCAAAAAGGATCTTGCTGTGATTTATGTCATAGAGTGTTCTGCCTATGTTTTCCTCTAAGAGTTTGATAGTGTCTGGCCTTACATTTAGCTCTTTAATCCATTTTGAGTTTCTTTTTGTGTATGGTGTTAGGGAGTGTTCTAATTTCATTCTTTTACATGTAGCTGTCCAGTTTTCTCAGCACCATTTATTAGAGAAGCTGTCTTTCCTCCATTGTATATTCTTGCCACGTTTATCAAAAATAAGGTAACCGGGCTTCCCTGGTGGCACAGTGGTTGAGAGTCTGCCTGCCGATGCAGGGGACACGGGTTTGTGCCCCGGTCTGGCTGGGCCCGTAAGCCATGGCCGCTGAGCCTGTGCGTCTGGAGCCTGTGCTCCGCAATGTGAGAGGCCCACGTACAGCAAAAAAGGAAAAAAAAAAAACAGAAAAAAATAAGGTGACCATACATGTGTGGGTTTATCTCTGGGCTTTCTATCCTGTTCTATTGGTCTGTATTTCTGTTTTTGTGACAGTACCATAATTTCTTCATTAGTGTAACTTTGTAGTATAGTCTGAAGACTGGGAGCATGATTCCTCCAGCTACGTTTTTCTTGCTCAAGATTGCTTTGGCTATTTGGGGTCTTTTGTGTTTCCATACAAATTGTGAAATTTTTTGTTCTGGTTCTGTGAAAAAGGCCATTGGTAGTTTGATACGGATTGCAATGAATTTGTAAATTGCTTTGGGTAGTGTAGTCACTTCACAACGTTGATTCTTCCAATCCAAGAACATGGAATATCTCTACATCTGTCTGTATCATCTTTAATTTCTTTCATCAATT
The DNA here is from genome assembly GCF_003676395.1 of Aethalodelphis obliquidens. Lineage (NCBI taxonomy): Eukaryota > Metazoa > Chordata > Mammalia > Artiodactyla > Delphinidae > Aethalodelphis > Aethalodelphis obliquidens. The sequence goes on along the minus strand of NW_020837958.1, from coordinate 11,135,370 downwards.
TTTTATAATTTTCTGCATACAGGTCTTTTGTCTCCTTAGGTAGGTTTATTCCTAGGTATTTTATTCTTTTTGTTGCAATGGTAAATAGGAGTGTTTCCTTAATTTATCATTCAGATTTTTCATTAGTAGTGTATAGGAATGCAAGGGATTTCTGTGCATTAATTTTGTATCCTGCTACTTTACCGAATTAATTGATTAGCTCTAGTAGTTTTCTGGTAGCATCTTTATGATTCTCTATGTATAGTATCATGTCATCTGCAAAGAGTGACAGCTTGACTTCTTCTTTTCCAATTTGGATTCCTTTTATTTCTTTTTCTTCTCTGATTGCTGTGGTTAAAACTTCCAAAACTATGTTGAATAATAGTGGTGAGAGTGGGCAAACTTGTCTTGTTCCTAATCTTAGAGGAAATGGTTTTAGTTTTTCACCATTGAGAATGATGTTGGCTGTGGGTTTGTTATATATGGCCTTTATTATGTTGAGATAGGTTCACTGTAGGCCTACTTTCTGTAGGGTTTTTATCATAAATGGGTATTGAATTTTGTCAAGAGCTTTTTCTGCATCTATTGAAAAGATCATATGATTTTTCTTCATCATTTTTGTTAATATGGTGAATTAAGTTGATTGATTTGTATATATTGAAGAATCCTTGCATTCCTGGGATAAACCCCACTTGATCATTGTGTATGATCCTTTTAATGTGCTGTTGGATACTGTTTGCAAGTATTTTGTTGAGGGTTTTTGTATCTACGTTCATCAGTGATATTGGCCTGTAGTTTTCTTTTTTTGTGACATCTTTGTCTGGTTTTGGTATCAGGGTGATGGTAGCCCCGTCGAATGAGTTTGGGAATGTTCCTCCCTCTGCTATATTTTGGAAGAGTTTGAGAGGGATAGGTGTTAGCTCTTCTCTAAATGCTTGATAGAATTTGCCTGTGAAGCCATCTGTCCTGGGCTTTTGTTTGTTGGAAGATTTTTAGTCACAGTCTCAGTTTCAGTGCTTGTGATTGGTCTGTTTATATTTTCTATTTCTTCCTGGTTCAGTCTCGAAAGCTTGGGCTTTTCTAAGAACTTGTCCATTTCTTCCAGATTGTCCATTTTATTGGCATATAGTTGCTTGTAGTAATCTCTCATGATCCTTTGTATTTCTGCAGTGTCAATTGTTACTTTTCCTTTTTAATTTCTAATTCTATTGATTTTAGTCTTCTCCCTTTTTTTCTTGATGGGTCTGGCTAATGGTTTATTAATTTTGTTTATCTTCTCAAACAACCAGCTTTTAGTTTTATTGATCTTTGCTATTGTTTTCTTAATTTATTTTTCATTTATTTCTGATCTGATGTTTATGATTTCTTTCCTTCTGCTAACTTTGGGGTTTTTTTGTTTTTCTTTCTCTAATTGCTTTAGGTGTAAGGTCAGGTTGTTTATTTGAGATGTTTCTTGTTTCTTGAGGTAGGATTAAATTGCTATAAACTTTCCTCTTAGAACTGATTTTGCTGCATTCCATAGGTTTTTGGTCATCATGTTTTCATTGTCATTTGTTTCTAGGTATTTTTTGATTTCCTCTTTGATGTATTCAGTGATCTCTTGATTATTTAGTAGTGTATTGTTTAGCCTCCATAAGTTTGTATTTTTTTACAGATTTTTTCCTCTAATTGATATCTAGTCTCATAGCGTTGTGGCTGGAAAAGATACTTCATACGTTTTCAATTCTCTTACATTTATCAAGGCTTGATTTGTAACCCAAGACATGATCTATTCTGGAGAACGTTCAATGAGCACTTGAGAAGAAAGTGTATTCTGTTGCTTTTGGATGGAATGTCCTATAAATATCAATTAAGTCCATCATGTTTAATGTATCATTTAAAGCGTGTGTTTCCTTATTTGTTTTCAATTTGGATGATCTGTCCTTTGGTGAAAGTGGGGTGTTAAAGTCCCCTACTATGATTGTGTTTTGTTGAGTTTCCCTTTTATGGTTGTTAGCATTTGCCGTATATATTCAGTTGCTCCTATATGGGGCGCATAAGTATTTACAATTGTTATATCTTCTTCTTGAATTGATCCCTTGATCATTACGTAGAGTCCTTCTTTGTCTCTTGTAATAGTTTTTATTTTAAAGTCGATTTGTCTGATATGAGAATTGCTACTCCAGCTTTCTTTTGATTTCCATTTTCATGGAATATCTTTTTCCATCCCCTCCCTTACAGTCAGTATATGTCCCTAGGTCTGAAGTGGGTCTCTTGTAGACAGCATATATACAGGTCTTGCTTTTGTATCTATTCAGCCAGTCTATGTCTTTTGGTTGGAGCATTTAATCCATTTACATTTAAGGTAGTTATCAATATATATGTTGCTATTACCATTTTCTTAATTGTTTTGGGTTTGTTATTGTAGGTTTTCTCCTTCTCTTGTGTTTCCTGCCTAGAAAAGTTCCTTTAGCATTTGCTGTACAGCTGGTTTGGTAGTACTGAATTCTCTTAGCTTTTGCTTGTCTGTAAAGGTTTTAATTTCTCTGTCAAATCTGAATGAGATCCTTGCTGGGTAGAGTAATCTTGGTTTTAGGTTTTTCTCCTTCATCACTTTAAATATGTCCTGCCACTCCCTTCTGGCTTGCAGGGTTTCTGCTGAAAGATCAGCTGTTAACCTTATGGGGATTCCCTTTTATGTTATTTGTTGTTTTTCCCTTGGTGCTTTTAATATTTTTTCTTTGTTTTTAATTTTGATAGTTTGATTAATATGTGTCTCGGCGTGTTTCTCCTTGGATTTATACTCGGTGTTTCATGGATTTGATTGACTATTTCCTTTCCCTTATCAGGGACGTTTTCAACTATAATCTCTACAAATATATTCTCAGTCCCTTTCTTTTTCTCTTGGTCCTCTGGGACCCTTATATTTCAAATATTGGTGCATTTAATTTTTTCCCAGGGTGTCTGAGACTGTCTTCAATTCTTTTCATTCTTTTTCCTTTATTCTGGTCTGTAGTAGTTATTTCCACTCTTTTATCTTCCTGGTTACTTATCTGTTCTTCTGCCTCAGTTATTCTGCTTTTGACTCCTTCCAGAGAATTTTTAATTTCATTTATTGTGTTGTTCATCATTGTTTGTTTGCTCTTTAGTTCTACTAGTTTCTTGTTAAAATTTTCTTTTATTTTCTGCATTCTATTTCCAAGATTTTGGATCATTTTTACTATCATTGCTCTGAATTCTTTTTCAGGTAGACTGCCTATTTCCTCTTTATTTGTTTGGTCTGGTGGGTTTTTACCTTGCTCCTTCATCTGCTGTGTATTTCTCTGTCATCTAATTTTGCTTAACTTACTGTGTTTGGGGTCTCTTCTTTGCAAGCTGCAGATTCATAGTTCCCGTTGTTTTTGGTGTCTGTCCGTAGTGGGTAAGGTTGGTTCAGTGGGTTGTGCAGGGTTCCTGGTGGAGGGGATTGGTGCCTATGTTCTGTTGGATGAGGCTGGATCTTGTGTTTTTGGTGGGCAGGACCGTATCTGGTGGTGTGTTTTATAGTGTCTGTGAACTTATTATGATTTTAGGCAGCTTCTCTGTTAATGGGTGGCATTGTGTTCCTGTCTTACTTGTTTTTTGGCATAGAGTGTCCAGCACTGGAGCTTGCCGGTCATTGAGTGGAGCTTGGTCTTAGTGTTGAGATGGAGATCTCTGGGAGAGCTTTTGCCATTTGATATTACGTGGGGCCAGGAGGTCTCTGGTGGTCCATGTCCTGAACTCGGCTCACCCACCTCAGAGACACTGGCCTGACACTCGGTCTGAGCACCAAGACCTTGTCATCCACCTGGCTCAGAAGAACAGGGAGAAAAAAAGAAAGGAAGGAAGAAAAAAATGAAATAAAATAAAGTTATTAAAATAAAAAATTATTAAAAATAAAAAAGTTTAAAAGTAATAAGGAAAAAGAAAGAAAGAAAGAATATTGCAACAAAAACCAAATCTGCCAATTATAACAAGCGCTAAAAACTATACTAAAAAAATAAATATACGGACAGACAGAACCCTCAGACAAATGGTAAGAGCAAACCTATACAGCCAAAATCACACAAAGAAGCATACACGTAGGACTTCCCTGGTGGCGCAGTGGTTGAGAGTCCGCCTGCCAATGCAGGGGACGCGGGTTCGTGCCCCAGTCTGGGAAGATCCCACATGCTGCGGAGAGGCTGGGCCTGTGATCCATGGCCGCTGAGCCTGCGCGTCCAGAGCCTGTGCTCCGCAACAGGAAGAGGCCACAACAGTGAGAGGCCCACGTACCGCAAAAAAGAAAAAAAAAAAAAAGCATACACAGACACACTCACAAAAAGAGAAAAAGGAAAAAAGTATATATATATGTAAAAAAAGAAAAAGGAAGAGAGCAACCAAATCAGTAAACAAATCTACTGATGTTAATAAACTCTAAATGACTGAACTAAGATAAACATAAAACCAAAAACATTGGATGCAGAAAGCAAACACCAAGTCTACAGTTGCTCTCAAAGTCCATCGCCTCAATTTGGGATGATTCGTTGTCTATTCATGTATTCCACAGATGCAGAGTACATCAAGTTGATTGTAGGGATTTAATCTGCTGCTCCTGAGGCTGCTGGGAGAGATTTCCCTTTCTCTTCTTTGTTCTCACAGCTCACAGGGGCTCAGCTTTGGATTTGGCCCTGTCTCTGCGTGTAGGTCGCTGGAGGGCGTCTGTTTTTTGCTCAGACAGGACGGGGTTAAAGGAGCCGCTGATTCGGGGGCTCTGGCGCACTCAGGCGGGGGGGAGGGAGGAGCACTGCGTGCGGGGCGGGCCTGCGGCGGCAGAGGGCTGCGTGACGTTGCACCAGCCTGAGGCGCGCCGTGTGTGCTCCCGGGGAAGTTGTCCCTGGATCCCGGGACCCTGGCAGTGGCGGGCTACAGAGGCTCCGCGGAAGAGGGGTGTGGATAGTGACCTCTGCACGCACACAGGCTTCTTGGTGGCGGCAGCAGCGCCCTTAGCGTCTCACGCCCTCTCTGGGGTCTGCGCTGATAGCCGCGGCTGGCTCCAGTCTCTGGAGCTCGTTTAGGCGGTGCTCTGAATCCCCTATCCTCGCACACCAGGAGACAATGGTCTCTTGCCTCTTCGTCAGCTCCAGACTTTTTCCCGGACTCCCTTCCAGCTAGCTGTGGTGCACTAGCCCCCTTCAGGCTGTGTTCACGCCGCCAACCCCTGTCCTCTCCCTGGGATCCGACCTGTAAAGCCCGAGCCTCAGCTCCCAGCCCCACCTGCGCCGGCAGGTGAGCAGACAAGCCTCTCGGGCTGGTGAGTGCCGGTCGGCCCTGATCCTCTGTGCGGGAATCTCTCCGCCCTCCGCACCCCTGTTGCTGCGCTCTCCTCCGCGGCTCCGTAGCTCCCCCCCTCCACCACCCGCAGTCTCCGCCCATGAAGAGGCTCCTAGTGTGTGGAAACCTTTCCTCCTTCACAGCTCCCTCCCACTGGTGCAGGTCCTGTCCCTATTATTTTGTCTCTGTTTTTCCTTTTTTCTTTTGCCCTACCCAGGTACGTGGGGAGTTTCTTGCCTTTTGGGAGGTCTGAGGTCTTCTGCCAGCGTTCAGTAGGTGTTTTGTAGGAGTTGTTCTACATGTAGATGTATTTCTGATGTATTTGTGGGGAGGAAGGTGATCTCCGCCTCTTACTCCTCCACCATCTTATAGGTCTTCACTTTCGACAGCATGGTTTTTATATAGTCATAGAACTAAGACTTACAAAATGCCTAGCACATTGCCTGAATCTCATGTGATGATAATTATTATTATTATTTCCAAGTGGAAGGAGTCTGTCAAACTTTGAAGACTGTTGAACAAACTACAAAATGAAAATTTTGTCTGAATCCTTGTAATGTTCACAACATCAAGCAAATATATTTTGATAAATGCTATGCCCCTCATTAAGAGGTTATGCTTTCTAACATCTACTTGCCATAAATCTCATGTGTCTCATTAAAACATGCTACCACTAAAAATTAATACAATCACAATTTTGCAAAATGTTTATCTTGTCTCGTAAAACTAGTATATAATTATTACCATTTCACAGTTTAAGTTTAAAACAGCATTTACTGATTTTGCTATGCGGGTGATTCAGTAGTATGTCAAATCTCTGGAATGGTAAAATACCTTCATGTAGGCAGTATCTTTCATGCACAAGTCTCTGCTATTTACAGCTATCAAAACATAATCATTACAAGCAAATGGTAGGGAGATAGAAGTGAACGAATACATGCATTATTCATAAACTATTTTTCTCTTCTGCTAGCTTTCTCAAAACTGTCTTTTCTTTAGGAGATGCCCAGAAGCATGCATTTAGATTAGTTTATTAATAAGATCATTAGTCAGGAATCTATGTTTTCAAATGTCTTGTTGATCAGCAAATAAAAAACAGATGTCTGTAGGGAGATATGGAATCTCATATAGTTGCAATACAGTAGTAATTACCCCAGTCATGATTTATTAATTTAATAATTCAACAAATTAAAAATATATAATATACACATAATTAATATGTACTTTATAAACCAAAATACGTATTCTGATATATCATAAAGCTTTGCATGTGTCCATCTCAGGAAAAAGTAGCAGTTTCATTGACATTTCAAAGTGATTTTATATTTATGATCATTATATTTCCATTAAAGATTGGCAAGTGAGATAGGAAATATTTTAATTCTAGTTTATGGATGAGAAAACTGAGGCCAAAGATTTGCCTAAGATTGAAAAGGACTGTGTGTTTCATCTTTGAATGCTAAAAATGATGTTTTCTTATCAACTGCTTTAGATTGTCTCATACCTCTTGATCTCAGAAAAAAATTATACTTTTTTTGAACCTAGTTTCTGTGTCCGTAGGTTGAAAAGGACAATACTCATTATCCAACTGACAGTATTGCAAGGAAAGCCACTAGACCTAAAGAAATTCAGAGAACATACACATTTTAAATATTGGTATGACACCATAATCCTAACATTATGATAATAGTAATTTTCATTATTACTGTTCCATGCTGTTATGTATAAAAATTCCATCAAAACTAGTGCCCTACAAGATGTGAAAGTTATTGATTTTATAGGTCAGTCTTCATCATAATCCATGTCTGAATTAAGAGTTTCTGGTTTCAAGAAAAGATGCATATAATTAGAATTAAAAAATATTTTTGTTCTAAAAATGTAGTGTAATTACATTTTCTACATTAAATACGTTATCTGAAAAGTAAAATTATATGGTATACATAAGTCATGTTTGATAGTAATGTGAAAGTGGAGGAATCAATAGCTCTTCCTGCTTTCCTTAAAAGAATATAATTGATTTCACATCTTTCAATAAAGAACCTAACATTCAAAATGTATTACTCATGATATGGTTGCTTATTAAAATGTTACACTGATTATTTTCAAAATCCTTGATAATTATTACATAGTCGTTTAGATATTTCTTAAGAAATTCCTTTAGAAACTTCTGCAAAACATGTTTAATCATCGCAATATTTTTAAAATTCTTAGTTATGAATCATACATTGTAGTTTTAGTTTTCAATGATAAGAAAAATCTTTGCAGTTTCTGTAGCAATTACACACTTCAAAGACCTAGGGAAGGAATGAAAAATTTCCCAGGAGCTGATATAACCAGAAAGATAGAAAGATGAAAGTGAGCAAGTTGATCTTATTATTTTCCATTTCAAGGCTGCCTATACATTTGTTACTTTGCCAAAAATCCGTGATATGATCAGCTTCTTATCCAGAAACCTGAAAAAGAATTCATTCTAACAGTAATTCTATATTTCTCCAAAGTATGCCTATTATTTGTCCATTTGTGAGTAAATTTATTATTATCATTGTTATTATTATTATCAGGAAAGGCAAATACAGTGGTCAAAATATGAGATGAACATTTTCCTTTAGAGTGATAAGTAAGACCAGAGGAACAGAGAGTAAGGAGACCAAGAATTGGATATAAGACACAAAATAGCAATTTAATATTTGAAAGGACCCAATTTCTAAAGGCTTCAACATTTTGTCTTTAAAATGGGATACTTATTTCTAATGCCCTTCATCTCTAACGAAGATTCTATGATCTAAAACATAATAAGAAATATTTGTCCAGAAAGGTCAGCAACTAAAAATTTTCCAAGTTTCACTGCAAATGTCTCCCATGTAATACTTAATAAGAAAATGTTTCTTCTTACCCACTTGAATGATACCCCACCCCAAAAGATATCCATCTTCTAATCCTTGGAACCTGTGAATGTTACCTTAAATGGTAACAGGGATTTTGCAGATGTAATTACGTTTTGGGTTGAGTTGGAGAATATCCTGGATTATTCAGGTGGGCCCAATGTAATCATAAGGGTCTTTATAAGAGGGAGGCAGGAGGATCAGAAACAGAGAAAAAGGCAAAGTGACGATGGAAGGGGAAAGAGTGGAAAATGCTATGCTGCTTGCTTTGAAGACAGAAGAAGTGACACACAAGGCAAAGGATTCAGGTAGTTTCTATACACTGGAAAAGGCAAGCAAGTATTTTCTCCCCCAAATCCTGCGGAGTGAATGCCATTCTGCTGAAACCTTGAATTTAGACTTCTGACCTCCAGAACTCTAACAGAATAAATTTGGGTTGTTTTAAGCCATTGTATTTGTGGTAATTTGTTATGGCAGCAGTAGGATATATACACCTACCCTAATGTGGTGATACAGACATACCAAAGATAGACGAATTCCGTGAGTTGAAAAATGATAACTTTCATATGTAATATCTAGAACTATAATGATACCTAATTGTGATTTTTGAACCACATTTTTTTCTAGAATAAATATTTATTTTGTGAGAGTTTGAAACAAAAGCTACAATTTGAATTCACTTTGTTTATTTCCAAACCTATTTTCCCAAAATTGTTTATTAATATTTTATAAATTGAAGTGTGAAAAGTACATGGATAAGAGGAGTTCAGTCATATTATGGAATAATATCTCCAGTGTTTGAGTTTACATAAATGGTTTGTTGAGTGTTAACAAAGTCTGCAAAAATATTTTTAAAAGGGTATATAAAAACTATAAGCCATATATTGCTTGCCTTAAAGTAACTGTTGATAGTTTGCCTGCTTTTATTTTTTCGTAAAAAATATATCATGAAAGTGCTGTAATTTTCACTCAACAAAAGAACCTTTTAACTGATACAAGATACAGTATTTATTAGCATATTCAGCAGCATAGAGTCTGGATCTGGACTGTCACCAAATCCAAGCTCCACGACTTACTGAGAATGTGACTTAAGTTGTTCTGTGCTGTATTTACTCTTCTGTAAAATAGAGTTTGGAATAGTACCTTGTTGCAAAAATTACAAGAATTAATGTATATAGCACTTTGATTAGTATCTGATACAAAGGAAATAAAGTTTAAATTTGTTCTTTTCATCGCCGCTGTTCTTATTTGATCCCTGAGTAGTCTACGTGGCAAGAAGTTTTTACTTTATTATTTACAGAATACAGTGTTGTATACCATTATGAGACCTATACCATATGTTTGTTCCATTTACAAATGAATGAATACATTTCTTAATCACTAAAATCTGTAGAACCGGCCCTCTGCTCCCAATTTCTATCACACTTTATTTAGAGGAGTTTTAATAAAAAATGATTGATTCATGCAGAAGGATTTATGGAAGTGTTAAGAGCTTTTACCCCTTGTTTTATAGTAGCTGGTCCTGTAAAGATGGTATTTTTAAAACAACTGATCTGAATTCTTGAAAGAGGATTTCAACTTTGAAACAAAAATTTCCTGACTACATAGATTTCATAATTGCTAAGTTTTTAAATTTAAGAGAGTCAATGAGCAGCTTCCTCAGCCAGTTTAAATTTTGACTTTTTAGTGAAAATTATTCTTAAATATTTGTAATATGAGGGTTTTCAAGAATTTCATTTTTAACCCATCTCAAACAAGTCATACTTTTGTTGCATGTGGATTTCAAACTAGGAGATTCAGTTTCGTCACAATCATGTAATAACATATGTGAGATGGTGTTCCAGTACAACCTATGATTATCTGGGGTTCACTATTAGGAAATCCATTTGTCTCCGCATATAAGCCATATAATAAAGGTAATATTTTGGCATCCACATTCCTGATTCCTCTCTACCCTCATTTTGTTACAAATTCATGCAGCAAATATAACAATGAGAGTACTTAACTGGATAGCCTGTAGACTATTGTATGTCAGGGACTGTTCTAAGCACTTTAATATAATAACATTTCTATCCATATTATCATCCCCATTTTTTACAGGAGGAAACAGACATAGACATGCTAATTAGGGTATCCAAGATTACATAGTGAGCAGTGGGGCTAGGATTCAAACCCAGGAACCTGAGCTCCAGTTGGCACATATGCTATAAGTCTTGTAGGTGTTCTGTTTAAAGTCCCCTCAAATTCTAGTATTATGGAAGCAATAGACTTGTCGTGGACAGGAAAGGTAGCCCAGATATGGCCTGAATAGCAATGTTCTGGAAGAAGCTTTGTGACTGGGAAGAGGAATATGAAAATGGAACGTGTCCACACACCCTACCCATGCTTTCATATTAAATTTCGCCCATAATTAAATGCAACCTTTTGGGAAGTGGATAGAACCCCTGAAATTAGTGGGAGCTTATTATAAGCATTAATGTAAGTTATAGAAAAATACACTTACATTTCTTGCCCATCTGGGTTCACGGGCTGAGATTTGTATCTGCTACGTAAGAGTGGTAACTCACATCTCTGCAATACTTAATTGAGCTTATTTAGTCAGTTAAACATATCACTAAGCCATGCATGCTGCTGTAACCGTATTTAATGAGATAGACATTCAGATCTGTTGGCAAAAGATTAAGGTGATTCAGTGTTTTATCTGAAATATTAATCATAGACTTTCAAATTGCTTCAGTATTTTAAATAGATAGATGGATAGATAGAAATTGCCAAATATATTACCTATTTGATTACACGTAAGTCTGAATACTGAGATATATGTGGCATTAAGTTAAACTTTTTTGAAAGCCGTTGCAATCTTTATGACAGCTAGTGCTTTCAGTGTAACAAAGATGGCATGAGTACATTTTGACAGCAGCTTTTATGTGAGCTACTCTTTCTGTAGTTTTTCTTGCTGTTGCAGTCAGGCATCATTGCTTATCACTTAATGTATGTTAATAAATGATTTAAGCACACTTTTATGTACTTTTGTTTATCACATGTTTTAAAAAGGTATTTTTTTTCATATTCACCATTACACATGTTATGTGAAACCAGTACATGGAGAGAATCAAAATATCTCTACATTGAATTGCAATTATTTCAAATAAATTCAAATTCAATCTTTCTTACAACTCTGGAAATTACATATTTTTCAGCAATCTGTTATCTATTATATTTGTTTAACTAACACTAACATTTATTTATGTATTTTTCACTCAAGAACGTTAAGTAACTGCTGTATACCAGGGGTTGCTCTAAATACTGAGGACACAGCATTAAGAAATTTCCTTCTATAATGAAATTTATATTTTTAGCTCTGAGTTTAGTAAGTGGTGAGAGTAGACTTTCTTGCCTTATTTCTGACCTTAGGGGAAAAGTATTACATCTTTTCCTCATTAAGTAAGGCATTAGGTATAGGCTTTTCCTAGTTTTTCATTCATTTATTAAGTTGAGAATGTTCTCTTTTATGCCTGGTTTGCAAAGAGATTTTTTTTAAGTCAGAAATTGGACTTGGATTTTATTTTATTTTATTTTATTTTTTTTGTGTGGTACACGGGCCTCTCACTGTTGTGGCCTCTCCCTTTGCGGAGTACAGGCTCCGGACGCGCAAGCTCAGGGGCCATGGCTCACGGGCCTAGCCGCTCCGCAGCATGTGGGATCTTCCCGGACCGGGGCACGAACCCGTGTCCCCTGCATCGGCAGGCGGACTCTCAACCACTGCACCACCAGGGAAGCCCTATTCATATTTTTTATTTTGCATCTATTGATAGCACATTTTAAAATTTTGTCTTTTTAATATGGTGAATGACAGGGATTAAGTTTCTGTTTTAAGTTTTTTACTTTTTTAAACCACTTTGTTGAGGTATGATTGACATGTATAAATCTCTGCATATTTAGTGTATACACCTGGATGAGTTTGGGGATAAGTATACAACCATTAAACGATCATCACCACCAAAGCCATGAGACATCTATCACCTCCAACCTACTTTTTAAAATTAATAGTATTTTTTTTTGTTATAACAGCACTTAACATGTGCCCTCTTAGCTAATTTTATGTATACAATACAGTATTAACTGTAGACATTAGGCTGAATAGTGGATCTCAAGAAATTATTTCTCTTGTGTAACTGAAAATTTATACCCTTTGACCATCAGCTCCTCCATTTTCCCCTTCTGCCAGCCCCCTGTAATCACCATTCTATTCTCTGTTTCCATAGTTTGACTTTTTTAGATTCCACATATAGATGAAATCATATGGTATTTCCTTCCTCTATCTGGCTTATTTCACTTAGCATAATGCCCTCTGGTTCCTCCCACCTTGTCCCACAGGGCAAAATTTCCTTCTTTTTAAAGGTTGAATGGTATTCCATTATCTGTATATGTCAAATTTTCTTTATTCATTTATCTGTTCATGGACATTTAGAAATGTTAAAGTATATATTCTTGGGATAAATTCTACTTGGTCATAATGTATTATTTTAAAGTATTTTGGGATTCTATTTACTAAAAATTTTATCTTAATATTTATGTCTATGTTTATATTGAATACTTGTATTTATGTTTATAGTTTTCCATTTGTTTTTGTTTCCCTTACCTTAGGAAACAGATACAAAATAGCTAAGACCTAGGTCAAAGACTGTGCTGCCTATACTTTCTTCCAGGAGATTTATGGTTTTAGGTGTTACACTTAAGTCTTTAATCCATTTTGAGTTTATTCTTGTATATGATATGAGAAAATGTTCTACTTCCATCCTTTTATATATAGTTGTTCAGTTTTCCCAACACCACTTACTGAAGAGACAGTATTTTCCCCATTGTATATTCTTGCCTCCTTGCTTGTAGATCAGCTGACCATATGTGCATGGGTTTATTGCTGGGGTCTCTAGTCTTTTCCACTAATTTATGTGTCAGTTTTTGTGCCAGTACCATACTGTTCTGCTAACCATAGCTTAGTAGTATAATCTGAAATCAGGGAACGTGATATCTCTAGCTTTGTTCTTTTTTTCAGGGAAATAGCTTTGGCTATTTGGGTCTTTTCTGATTCCACACAAATTAAGGATCATTTGTTCTAGTTCCATGAAAAATGTCATGAGTATTTTGATAGGGACTGTATTAAATCTACAGGTTGCATTGGGTAGTATGGACATTTTAACATTATTAATTCTTCCAATCCATAAACATGGGGTATCTTTCCATTTATTTGTATTATCTTCAGTTCCCTTCTTCAGTGTCTTATAGTTTTCTGATTACAGGTCTTTCACCTCCTTGGTTAAGTTTATTTCTAGGTATTTTATTTTTTGGTGTGATTGTAAATGAGATTGTTTTGTTCTTTTCTCTCTCTGCTGTTTCATTATTAGTGTATAGAACAACATATTTCTGTATATTAACATATTATTGACTGGGGGATTTTTGCAGAAACTAACACCTGTGGCTGGTGATTTGTTATATAAGTGAATATTGAAACACCTATGTCTGAGTAAATATCAACTTTTTTTGCACTTAATGTATTTATTTGAAACTTTGTACATGTCTTACTAAAGCATTCTAATATTTTGTTAGAGTATGATAGGCATTATAGCAGGCATCTCTGTGCAGGGGAACAGAACATCTATTACAAATATACAGTGTTTGACTATGCTTTCCCCTGGAAGAGCAGGCTCTACACTTTCTGGTAGCATTTTTTTTTTTTTAGTTCTGTGGGTATTATTTCCTCTAGAATATGTTCTTTTATTTTACCCTATAGTCGACAGGTGGATCTTTGTGAGGGGCTCTTTTAGAAACGCCACAAGAAGGACCAGGTGCGGGACTACCACTACATTCACCAAAATGGTCAGTTACCCATTCTCTAGCTACTGCTAACAAAAATTGCTTGTAAGTCATTTTATTCTGTGCATTAAGGCTACAATGAATTTTAAATGCATTGAGTTAACTGCAAGTACTCAAATAAAAACCCACTATCTTATACCATTTTTGAGTTTTCTGGAGGATATTGAAGTTTGCCAGGTATTGATCGGATTGATCAACTCCTTTCATATACATATTATACTCTAATATACAAGTGGGCTTAGTTATCTGATGGCCAGTCCTCCTGTCTTCCCTTCTTGTAGATGCTATGGAGGCATCATGAATAGTTGTCACATGTGGACTAGCCTCTAGAATCACTTCTCCCTTCCATAAGAATGTCATTTCTCCCCTCTATAGATTTTTAGATTTCTCCTTTAATTGGTTTGGTAGACCACAATTCTCTCTTATAGTCCCATAAACTCTGGTTTTGTTTTTCCATAATATTTCAGATGTGGACACATTGTTGTAATAATTGTCTTGGTAAATATGGTGCCATGAACCAAGATAAGGTTGTAGGACCAATAATATTATTTCTTGCAGTTTCTTTCCTTCACCCATGTAAATCTCAAGGTTGCATATATATCCAGTTTCACTTTCACTAACCATCCTGACCAAAATTCCATATTTTGCAGGTTTTCTAGGATTAGAGGTTTTGCATCTGAGCCATCTTCTCCACTTTATCATTGCCTCCTCAAGTGATAACTCTTGTTTGGGTATATAGATTGATTGAAATTTTGGTAGAAAATAATCCAAAAGACGTTTAACTGGAAATTTTGTCTGCAGGAAATAGAGTTTCTGAGTTATCATTAAAGTGAAGAAATGTCATTGTTCGAAACTTCTTCTCATAATAATCTTTGGAAAGATAGGTGTTTCAAGTCAGGGATCAGTCGACCAGTATTCTTTCCACTGTGACTTTCTTATTTGTCCCATCAAAATTATTAATTCAGGAAACTTCTTCATGTTACTATTGGTTACATCAGTCCATTTTAAAGCCTTATACTTTTTATATGATTTTTTATTCTGTTGGTGATACAAATTTGTTTGAGAAGCGACCAACTTGAAAAAGTCATTACCAAAAATTAATTCTGTTATTTCACTAACACTTTGCAGGTTATTACATTCAGTAGTTGCACCTGATACACGTGTAAAGTCTTCTAATTTTCATGAAATGTTGTCTTCAATCTACTCTTCTGTAGAAGCAAAGACACGTTCTCCAGCACTGAGTTTCATTTTCACTTAACATATCAGAATCAATCACTAAGGTTTTTTGTCTTTTTTTCGTATATTCACATCATCTGAATCAGAACTATATTCTGAAGAATATCATCTTCTAAGACCGTAGTGTATATGTCGCTGGGACAATCAGAAAAATTATCTGCATGAAATTCACCGAAAAATTCTTCTTCACTCAAAATTTCACAATGCGTCATTTTTGAAAATTTTACAGTAATAAACTTGAGTTTATAATATAAACAAGGTTGAAACAAAAACCTAACAGAGCAAAATGTGAATGATAATGACAGTCATAAGTTGTATAATGAATCCTTGACCAATTTTAAGTTCTAACAACTTCACATGGTGATGTTAATTGTATCACTCTCTAAAAATGTATTGATACCTCTCCAGTCAATAATGTTCGGGTAACAAAAGACATATTTACCATCAATAAATTGTTAATCTTGTATCCTGAAACTTTACTGATGTAATTTATTAGTTCTAGTAGTGTTTGGTGGCATCTTAGGTTTTTCTATATATAGTATTGTGTCATCTGCAAGTAGTGACAGTTTTACTTTTTCCCTTCCAATTTGGGTGCCTTTTATTTCTTTTACTTGTCTGATGGCTATGGCTAGGATTTCTAATACTATGTTAAATAGAAGTGGTAAGAGTGGGCATCTGTATCTTGTTCCTGGTCTTAGAGGAAAAGCTTTCAGCTTTTCACCATTGAGTATGATGTTAGCTGTAAGTTCATCATAAACAGCCTTTATTATGTTGAGGTATGTTCCCTCTATACCAACTTTATTTAGAGATTGTATCATGAATGGATGTTGAATTTTGTCAAATGCTTTTTCTGCATCTATTGAGATGATCATGTGATTTTTATTCTTCCTTTTGTTAATATGGTGTATTAGGTTGATTGATATTGAACCATCTTTGCATCCCTGGAATAAATCCCACTTGATTGTGATGTAGGATCCTTTTAGTGTATTGTTGAATTCGGTTTGCTAACATTTTTTTGAGGGTTTTTGCATCTGTTGTATATTCATCAGCGATATTGTCCTGTATACAGGGTATACAGCTAATATTTTATAATAACTTTTTTAAAAATAGGGCTTATTCTTTTTTTTAATTAATTAATTTGTTTGTTTTTGGCTGCATTGGTTCTTTGTTGCTACGTGCAGGCTTTCTCTAGTTGCAGTGAGTGAGGGCTACTCTTCGTTACGGTGCACGGGCTTCTCATTGCAGTGGCTTCTCTTGTTGCAGAAAATGGGCTCTAAGTTTGTGGTCTTCAGTAGTTGTGGAGGGTGGGCTCAGTAGTTTTGGCTCGCGGGCTCTAGAGCACAGGCTCAGTAGTTGTGGTGAATGGGCTTATTTGCTCCGCAACATGTGGGATCTTCCCAGACCAGGGCTCGAACCTATGTCCCCTGCATTGGCAGGAGGATTCTTAACCACTGTGCCACCAGGGAAGTCCCTATAATAACTTTATATGGAGTATATTCTATAAAAATATCAAATTGCTATGTTGTACACCTGAAGATATTATTGTAAGTCAGCTATACTTCAATTTAAAAATTTTTTTTTTTTTTGCGGTATGCCGGCCTCTCACTGTTGTGGCCTCTCCTGTCGTGGAGCACAGGCTCCGGACACGCAGGCTCAGTGGCCATGGCTCACGGGCCCAGCCGCTCCACGGCATGTGGGATCTTCCCGGACCGGGGCACGAACCCATGTCCCCCGCATCAGCAGACGGACTCTCAACCATTGTGCCACCAGGGAAGCCCCTAAAAAAAATTTTTTTTAAAGATTAAAGAAATGTAATTTTCCTGTCTTTGTCTTCTGTATTAGGGAAACATAAGACTGATAAAATGAGGTGGGACATATTCTCTCCCTTTGAATTTTCTGAAATAGTTTGCATCAAGTTAGTGATATTTCTTACCTAATGATGGTTAGGATTGATTGGTAAAGCCATTTGAATCCGGAGTTCTATTTATGAGAAAGATTTCAACTACACATAAGGCATAAGTTTTGGCTGAAGATATAAAAATTCTTATATTTTAGTTAACTGTGTTTTATTTCAAGGTAGTTCTTTAATTTGTAGGGAATATAGAACTATTTTGCAAAACCATGTATAAAAGCACGTTAAGTCCTAGCACCATCCTTTGGACATTTTGTAAGAGTTTTTGGCTTAATAATTTAATCCTGTTTTTGATTCAAGTTTGTTTGATATGAGCTCAAATGGCAATTGTTAGATTATGATTAGTCATTTCTTCTGTAGTGTGATTTTACAAGTAAAATATTAAAAGCTAAAAGGTCACAAATTTACAACTCTTTCAAAAATGCCAAGTTAAACTCTAGTACTCTTTGCACCCTCAAATAATTTTAAAAGCTCTAAGTATCCATTGTGTGATAGCACAACTGCTAAACCTTCACGAGCACTGAACAGATATATTTGAATTTTATTTGTTAATAATATAGCATCTCTTAAACATTTTTACCGTAGTTGATATATACAGTTATTTATTTTTAAAAAGTATCTTAGACAAACAATATGTTTATGTCAAGTTTAAAAGCAGACAAACATAGCATGAGGATAATTCTAAAGCCTGGATATAAAATGAAATGAAACATTGCAGCCAGTGTTTGCAAAGACACTGTGTATTTTTTTCAATTAAAACGTATGAAATATTTACACACTTAAAAATACAATTCTCCCGTTGTGGAGCACAGGCTCTGGACGCGCAGGCTCAGCGGCCATGGCTCACGGACCTAGCCGTTCCGCGGCATGTGGGATCTTCCCAGACCGGGGCACGAACCCGTGTGCCCTGCATCGGCAGGCGGACTCTCAACCACTGCGCCACCAGGGAAGCCCAAAAATACAATTTTAATCATAACTTTTGAGTAATCTTTGAAATAGTTTGGTGAGATCCAATGATTCCACAGATAGTAGATAATAAAATCTCTGACCTTAGCATTTAGAGTCAATTATGTAGGGGACTTCCCTGGTAGCTCAGTGGTTAAGAATCTGCCTGCCAATGCAGGGGACACGGCTTCGATCCCTGGACTGGGAAGATCTCACATGCCATGGAGCAACTAAGCCCATGTGCCACAACTACTGAGCCTGCACTCTAGAGCCTGCGAGCCACAACTACTGAAGCCCACATGCCTAGAGCCCATGCTTTGCAACAAGAGAAGCCACCGCAATGAGAGGCCTGGGCACAGCAAAGAAGAGTAGCCCCCGCTTGCCACAACTAGATAAAGCCCACGTGCAGCAACAAAGACCCAATGCAGCCAATAATAAATAAATAAGCAAATAGATTTAAAAAATAATAAAGTCAATTACATAGTGACTTGTCAGAAAGTTATAGTAAATATCCTAAATCCATTCTGTTATTTTTTAAGCATAATTTGTCCTACATTAGGATGTGTGACTTCAACATTTTTGACATGAGAGAACAGATAAAAATATGTTCTTAGAAATATTTGAATTAAAGGTAATTATTTATTAAAAAATGAAATACGTGAGTTTTGTCAGGAATTATTTCTAATGTTGGAAACCTAACCTTAACTCTTCACCTAATCTTTCACATAGATTTAGTTTGAACATATTTGAGGGTTTAAAAAAATTTTTATGAAGATTATTGGAGGAGGAAGTATTAAAACCAAGATCTCTGAACCTCTGCTGTTTGAGTAGAATAAAAATTTCAGATATTCCTTCTAGACACCTGTCTCATTAACTTCAGTATGGATTTTGTTAGCATGAAGACTGTATGATTAGGCATTAAAATTAATTTCATAAGCGGCTCAAATGAAATTAAATTTCACATGGGTTTAGTTTGGTAAAGTATTTTTCATCACAGCTATAGGGTCATTTACAAGAAGTGTATGGATTTTTAAGTGGATGTAACTGATGTACAAAATGAAGAATTTTTACTAAAAAATCATTTGCATGTGTTCATTAAAAGAATCACTAGATACTAAGAGGTATTACAGATTCAAATGAGTACCAGTTGGTCTAAGATCTTAAGAAGTAGAAAAAGAACACTATATTTTTCTCTATCTGCTACCACTTTATTCCTCCTTCCATATTCTAACACAGCACAAAGTATTTAATCTTTGGTGATAGATTGGCAAATTATTATAAATCTCATTATGATTGAGTAATAATCAGGAGTTCTTTTCTAATACTTAATATTAATAGATTTTAACAATAAAAATAGAATAAGTTACTATTTATATGGAAATATGATAAATTTGGTAGGGATTACCAAAAACAGTAAGTTCAAGGCATAATCTGTACTTTGAAGTAGTAAAATAATTAAGATTTAATGAGTTTTAGTGTTCGTTAACTTTTTTAAAAAAGTATAATTTGTTGAAGTGTAATTTTTTTAGAAAACTGGCTGTTCCACATTGCTTGCAAAATTCCTGAAAATTTAACAGTCATTTCTTAAAAGCTGATGTGGTCAGTTTGTATCATACCAACAATATATAAGACAGCCATTTTATTGTGCAAAAGCATTTTGTCAGGAAATTCAGAAAGGACAGAGGTGGATCAGCTTTTCTGTGTTCCACTTTGTCCAGGTTCTCAGCTAAGAAGCCTCAAATGGCAGAAAAATAGAACAGCTTGAGCTGGAGAGTCCAAATCCAAGATGCTTCTTCACTCACCTGTTTGTGACAGGGGCTGGACTCAACTGGGACTGTCAATCAGAGTGCATTCATGCGGCTTCTCCGTTGTGGCAGTCTCAGGTTAATCTAACTTCTGACATGGCAGTTTAGGAGCATGGCCTTTTCTGACCTAGTCTCAGAACTCAGATGGCATCATTTCCTCCACATTCTATTGGCTGAAGCAGTTACAAACTTATCCAGATTCAAGAAGATGGGTACTTAGACCTTCCCTCCTGGTGGCAAAAATATTAAAGAATTGGAAGCCGTGTTCTAAAATCACTACACTGTGTATACCATTTTGTGTTCTGCTTTTCCATTTAACTTTATACTCTAGACATAAAATGCCTCTCTTGTAAAAATCATTTAATCACTTATTTGGCATGATCTAGCTTTCCTAGCCAAATTTTTCACTGTAGATGCAAATATCCAATTATAGTATATTGAATGATTTAGGTAGGAAAAATGTAGTATCTGTTTCTACAAGAGATATCTTCATAATAAGGAATCATGAGAGAATAAAACTACTTCATTGGTGTTTAGCCAGGTAATATTATTCTGAAATAAAATCTGCATATAAAAATGCATCTTTTAGCATTTCATTGAAAATTACCGGGCAAATTTAATTTCATAAAAGAATGTTAGATGTTGTATGTGTATTTTAGCAATTGCAGTGTAATAATCTTGGATGTACTAAACTGCAAAAATTTCTGCTACGTCAGCCAATCCACGTTTTTATCTATAACTTTGTCAAAAGTCAATAAAACGAAAAAGCTTACTCATCTCGCTAGAGGGTTGTAAGCTCTCTTTATTTAAAAAAGGAGTTTGGAGATTGTTTTCTTCCATTTCGATATGAGTCGTGTATCACTTTCATTTAGTGACATCAAATGTTAAGCCTCAGTAAAACTGCCTTATAGAAGAAAAAAATATGATGTTGACTCAGTGATAACTCCTAGATGAAATAGGATGCTAACACTGGGGTTAGTTGCATAAATTTTAAAAATTAAAAAAATATATTCTGGCAATCTGTCTAGTGTAGAGAAGCTTCTATTTAGCAAAAAAATAGTTCCTACTTTGGGATATTCACTGTGATAATGAAGCAGCATCTCAATTAAAAACCTTGGCTGAAGTGTATGTCATACCTGGTAAACTGGAAGGAAACAAGAAACCAATCAAAGACTCCTAAAGTGGACCTCCTTTTAAGGGTTGATCCTCCAAATCCATCATTTGGAGGGAATGCAATCCAAGTTGGGAATGTTGCTGTTATCATTGACACATCTCTCATCCCAATCCTCTTTATACAGCCAGTCATCAGCTCATACTCATTTTTCCTCTAAAATACCCTTTGTATCCATTTCCTCCTTTTCACTTTACAGTTGCCATCTTGCCATCTTAGAATATATGAGGGGGGTGAATATTGATTTTCTGAGGCTGCAACTGCGTTTTTAATTGAATGTAAATGTTTTTTGGTAGGAGAGCTCCCTCATTAAGTTCTTAGTTTTCCTATACGGTCTAATACATATGATTGTGTATAAGTAAGACCCATAAAGGCATTTGAACTTGTGAAGCTTTACTGTCCAAATCATTTTACACATGGTGAGAGCTACCTTTGCAAAATTTCTTGCTTCTACTCACTTCTACTCACTTCTCTGCACTCCCATCCAAACATTTCATACTAATGCACACTGTAGAAAAAGCTGCCACAAACTTCTTTAAAGACCTGCACTCACATGTCATCCCTCTTCTGTAAATTTCCATGAGTCATGACAGACTAGTATCATATATGTTTTATAATCTAGTCCTATTGAGCTTTTGCAAACGTATTTCTGCTTCTATCTCATCATGGCCCCTCCACTCAAATCAGACCGACTGAACAGAAACTTTATACATGCTTCAGTCACAGCCTTAAAATATCTAATTCTGTCTTCCCTTGAGGGGATCAGGATAGGCTTATCTACCTTGTTTCAAGTGGTGTTCCAGGGACAGAGGGTGACAAGTTACAGGAAAAGTCAGACAGTGAGTATAAATTACTTCTTGTAGTATAATGTCACAGATCAAATGTTAGACTGGAAAAGTAATAAAAACAATAGATTAGGGCTTCCCTGGTGGCGCAGTGGTTGAGAGTCCACCTGCCGATGCAGGGGACACGGGTTCGTGCCCCGGTCCGGGAAGATCCCACGTGCCGCGGAGCGGCTAGGCCCGTGAGCCATGGCCGCTGAGCCTGCGCGTCCGGAGCCTGTGCTCCTCAACGGGAGAGGCCACTGCAGTGAGAGGCCCGCGTACCGCAAAAAAACAAACAACAACAACAAAAAACCCCAATAGGTTACACTTATGGGGAAAGTACAATGTGCCAGTTTCTGTACAAAAAATAATTTACATGCACTAGCTATTTAACCCTTACAAGGAACCCCTGGAAGAGGTACTACTATCTCCCTTTTATAAGTAGGGAAACTGAACACAGAGGGTTTACGGAGATTGCCCACAATATCATAGTAAGTAAGTGGCAGAACTGGGATTCCAACTCAGCAGCTCTGATGCTAGATAGTCACTCCCAGTCACCATGCTCTATCACCACTAAAGAAAAAAAAAAGACATCTGAAAAGATGTGAAGCTGCATAGATACTAAAAAAGAGAGAGGGTTTCATTTTATCACTCACCTTTATTTGAGTGCCTGTATGTACCCATGCAGTCTTCAAGCATTAGACCGTATTGATGCACAGCAAACATCCCTGACTTCATGGAGCTTGTATTATAGTGGAAAGGAGCAGAAAACCCAGGTTAGGTGCAAAGCTGGTAAATACAGCTTATGTTAACAGGACATTTTTTTAAAGCTCCAGACATGCTAAGTGAATGGTTCAACCTGTTTTAAGTGCACAGGGATCAAAGGACTTTATGTGAAACATTCTTCAACTTTCAAGTAGTTGGTTAAACTTTGAAGTAAGTTTATCTCCACATAAATAGAAATTCAATGGCAAGAATTAACATCAAACTCAACTTCTTGAAAAGAGATGGTGCCTATTTCTTTTTCAAACGTTATCACACTTGTCATGTATTTTGTGTTCAATAAATATTCACAATGAATTAATGGATTATGTGATAAATATCAATTATATGTGTGTATGAGAGTATACTATTTATCAGTTGCAAATATTGTTAACCTTTGATTGGACGTTCCAATTTTATTGGATGGCTCTTCTGAGAATGTTCAACCACCTTGAGAAATAATAATTTTGCATGGATGTCAAATGTTCCCAAGAGTAGTTTTATTGATTTTTCCATTTAAAAATACTCTGAACAAGTATGAGTAAGAACCCCAGATAGAATCCTCTATAGTGGCCAGTGCATAATTTTCTTTAATAAGGGTAATGGCAAGCATTGACAGCTTTAGGTATTGTTTTGGGCCAAAAGTAGCTCTTAAGCTTCAATCAACAATTTATCTTTCATAACAGTAATGATCCCTGAACGTCTTCAGAAACTTAAAGAATTCTCCAGTGGTTTGGAGAAAGAGAAAATAGAATGATATGAAGGATCATAGGAGACGAATTCCTTGCATTGAGGTATGGCAGACGATCATATGTCACAAAACACACATACACACACAGAGAATTTTCTTAAAGTACCTTAACTTAGCTAACCCATCTTCTGTGAGTATATCAGTACCATTTATTGGAAAACTGTTATAGACATGGAAATAGTGATGAATTTTTTAAAATATTTAAAACCTTAATCTTTTCCCTCCCTAGCATTCTATCATATTATATATATATTTTTGCACCTTTATTGGAGTATAATTGTTTACAAAGTTGTGTTACTTGCTACTGTATAATAAAGTGAATCAGCTTTATGTATACATGTGTCCCCATAACTCCTCCCTCTTTCATCTCCCTCCCAGCCTCCCTATCTCACCCCTTCAGGTGGACACAAAGCACCGAGGACCTGATCTCCCTGTGCTATGCAGCTGCTTAACACTAGCTATCTATTTTATATTTGGTAGTGTATATATGTCCATGCCACTCTCTCACTTCATCCCAGCTTACACTTCCCCCTGCCCATGTCCTCAAGTCCATTCTCTATGTCTGTGTCTTTATTTCTTCCTGCCGCTAGGTTCTTCAGAACCATTTTTTTTTTTCTTTTAGATTCCATATATATGAGTTAGCATATGGTATTTGTTTTCCTCTTTCTGATTTACTTCACTCTGGTATGACAGACTCTAGGTCCATCCACCTCACTGCAAATAACTCAATTTCATTTCTTTTTATGGCTGAGTTGTATTCCATTGTACATATGTGCCATATCTTCTTTATCCATTCATCTGTCGATGGACACTTAGGTTGCTTCCACGTCCTGGCTATTGTAAACAGAGCTGCAGTGAACACTGTGGTACACGACTGTTTTTGAATTATGGTTTTCTCATGGTATATGCCCAGTAGTAGGATTGCCAGGTCATATGGTAGTTCTATTTTTAGTGTCTTAAGAAACCTCCATACTGTTCTCCGTACTGGCTGTATCAGTTTGCATTCCCACCAACAGTGTAAGAGTGTTCCCTTTTCTCCACACCCTTTCCAGCATTTGTTGTTTGTAGATTTTTTAATGATGGCCATTCTGACTCGTATGAGGTGATACCTCACTGTAGTTTTGATTTGCATTTCTCTAATGATTACTGATGTTGAACATTCTTTCACGTGTTTGTCAGTAATCTGTATATCTTCTTCGGAGAAATGTCTGTTTAGGTCTTCTGCCCATTTTTGGATTGGGTTGTTTATTTTTTTAATATTGAGCTGCATGAGCTGCTTGAAAATTTTGGGAATTAATTCTTTGTCAGTTGCTTCATTTGCAAATAATTTCTTCCATTCTGAGGGTTGTCTTTTCATCTTGATTATGGTTTCCTTTGCTGTGCAAAAGCTTTTAAGTTTCATTAGGTCCCATTTGTTTATTTTTATTTCCATTTCTCTAGGTGGTGGGTCAAAAAGGATCTTGCTGTGATTTATGTCATAGAGTGTTCTGCCTGTATTTTCCTTTGAGAGTTTTATATTGTCTGGCCTTACATTTAGGTCTTTAATCCATTTTGAGTTTATTTTTGTGTATGGTATTAGAGGTTGTTCTAATTTCATTCTTTTACATGTAGTTGTCCAGTTTTCCCAGCACCACTTATTGAAGAAACTGTCTTTCCTCCATTATATATTCTTGCCTCCTTTACCAAAAATAAGGTGATCATATGTGTGTGGGTTTATCTCTGGGCTTTCTATCCTATTCCATTGATCTATATTTCTGTTTTTGTGCTAGTACCATACTGTCTTGATTACTGTAGCTATGTAGTATAGTCTGAAGTCCAGGAGCCTGATTCCTCCAGCTCCGTTTTTCTTTCTCAAGATTGCTTTGGCTATTCAGGGTCTTTTGTGTTTCTATACAGTTGTGAAATTTTTTGTTCTGGTTCTGTGAAAAACGCCATTGGTAGTTTGATAGAGATTGCATTGAATCTGTAAATTGCTTTGGGTAGTATAGTCATTTCACAGTGTTGATTCTTCCAATCCAAGAACATGGTATATCTCTCCATCTTTTGGATCATCTTTAATTTCTTTCATCAGTATCTTACAGTTTTCTGCATACATGTCTTTTGTCTCCTTAGGTAGGTGTATTCCTAAGTATTTTATTCTTTTTGCTGCAGTGATAAATAGGAGTGTTTCCTTAATTTCACTTTCAGATTTTTCATCATTAGTGTATAGTAATGCAAGGGATTTCTGTGCATTAATTTGTATCCTGCTACTTTACCAAATTTATTGATTAGCTCTAGTAGTTTTCTGGTAGCATCTTGAGGATTCTGTATGTATAGTATCATGTCATCAGCAAAAAGTGATAGCTTTATTCTTTTCTTTCTTTCTTTTCTGATTTGGATTGCTTTTATTTCTTTTTCTTCTCTGATTGCTGTTGCTAAAACTGCCAAAACTATGTTGAATAATAGTGGTGAGAGTGGGCTACCTTGTCTTTTTCCTGATCTTAGTGGAAATGGTTTCAGTTTTTCACCATTGAGAACAATATTGACTGGGTTTGTCATATATGGCCTTTATTATGTTAAGGAAAGTTACCTCTATGCCTACTTTCTGTAGGTGTTTATCATAAATGGGTTTTGAATTTTGTCAAAAGCTTTTTCTGCACCTGTTGAGATGATAAAATGGTTTTTCTCCTTCAATTTGTTAATGTGGTTTATCGCATTGATTGATTTGTGTATATTGAAAAATCCTTGCACTCCTGGGATAAACCCCACTTGATCATGGTGTATGATCCTTTTAATGTGCTGTTGGATTCTGTTTGCTAGTATTTTGTTGAGGATTTTTCCATCTATGTTCATCAGTGATATTGGCCCGTAGTTTTCTTTTTTTGTGACATATTTGTCTCGTTTTGGTATCAGCGTGATGGTGGCCTTGTAGAATGAGTTTGGGAGTGTTCCTCCCTCTGCTATATTTTGGAAGAGTTTGAGAAGGATAGGTGTTAGCTCTTCTGTAAACGTTGGATAGAATTCACCTGTGAAGGAATCTGGTCCTGGGCTATTGTTTGTTGGAAGATTTTTAATCACAGTTTCAACTTCATTGTTTGTGATTGGTCTGTTTGTATTTTCTATTTCTTCCTGGGCCAGTCTCGGAAGGTTGTGTTTTTCTAAGAGCTTGTCCCTTTCTTCCAGGTTGTCCATTGTATTGGCATATTGTTGCTTGTAGTAATTTCTCATGATCCTTTGTATTTCTGCAGTGTCATTTGTTACTTCTCCTTTTTCATTTCTAATTCTATTGATTTCAGTCTTCTCTCTTTTATTCTTGATGAGTCTGGCTAATGGTTTACTAATTGTGACTACCTTCTTAAAGAACCAGCTTTTAGCTTTATTGGTCTTTGCTATCATTTCCTTCATTTCTTTTTCTTTTATTTCTGATCTGGTGTTTATGATTTCTTTCCTTCTGCTAACTTTGGGGTTTTTTGTTCTTCTTTCTCTAATTCCTTTAGGTGTAAGGTTAGGTTGTGTATTTGAGATGTTTCTTGTTTCTTGAGGTAGGATTGTATTGCTATAAGCTTCCTTCTTAGAACTGCTTTTGCTGCCTCCCATAGGTTTTGGGTCATCATGTTTTCATTGTCATTTGTTTCTAGGTATTTTTTGATTTCCTCTTTGATTTCTTCACTGGCCTCTTGGTTATTAAGGAGTGTTGTTTAGCCTCCATGTGTTTGTATTTTTTGCAGATTTTTTCCTGTAATTGTTATCTAGTCTCATAGCATGTGGTCGGATAAGATACTTGATGTGATTTCAATTTTCTTAAATTTATCAAGGCTTGATTTGTGACCCAAGATATGATCTATCTTGGAGAATGGTCCAGAGCACTTGAGAAGAAAGTGTATTCTCTTGTTATGGGATGGAATGTCCTATAAATACCAATTAAGTCCATCTTGTTTAATGTATCATTTAAAGCTTCTGTTTCCTCATTTGTTTTCATTTTGGATGATCTGTCCATTGGTGAAAGTGGGGTGTTAAAAGTCCCCGACTATTACTGTGTTACTGTGAGTTTCCCTGTTTATGGGTGTTAGCATTTGCCTTATGTATTGAGGTGCTCCTATGTGGGGTGCATAAATATTTACAATTGTTATATCTTCTTCTTGAATTGATCCCTTGATCATTATGTAGTGTCCTTCTTTGTCTCTTGTAATAGTTTTTAAAGTTGACTTGTCTGATATGAGAATTACTACTTCAGCTTTCTTTTGATTTCCATTTGCATGGAACATCTTTTTACATCCCCTCACTTTCAATCTGTATGTGTCCCTAGGCCTGAAGTGGGTCTCTTGTAGACAGCATATATATGCGTCTTGTTTTTGTGTCTATTCAGCCAGTCTATGTCATTTGGTTGGAGCATTTAATCCATTTACATTTAAGGTAGTTATCAGTATGTATGTTGCTATTACCATTTTCTCAATTGTTTTGTGTTTGTTATTGTAGGTCTTTTCCTTCTCTTGTGTTTCCTGCCTAGAAAAGTTCCTTTAGCATTTGTTGAACAGCTGGTTTGGTGGTGCTGAATTCTCTTAGCTTTTGCTTGTCTGTAAATGTTTTAATTTCTCCATCAAATCTGAATGAGGTTCTTGCTGGTTAGAGTAATCTTGCTTGTAGCTTTTTCATGTCATCACTTTAAATATGTCCTGCCACTCCCTTCTGGCTTGCAGAGTTTCTGCTGAAAGTTCAGCTGTTAACTTTATGGGGATTCCTTTGTATGTTAATTGTTGCTTTTCCTTTGCTGCTTTTATTTTTCCTTTGTACTTAATTTTGATAGTTTGATTAATATGTGTCTTGGCATGTTTCTCCTTGGATTTGTCCTGTATGGGGCTCTCTGCACTTCCTGGACTTGATTGACTATTTCCTTTCCCATATTAGTGAAGTTTTCAACTATAATCTCTTCAAATATTTTCTCAGTCCCTTTCTTTTTCTCTTCTTCTTCTGGGACCGTTTAATATTTTCCCAGAAGTCTCTGAGACTGTCTTTAATTGTTTTCATTCTTTTTTCTTTGTTCTGCTCTGCAGTAGTTATTTCCACTACTTTATCTTCCAGGTCACTTATGCATTCTTCTGCCTCAGTTATTCTGCTATTGATTCATTCTAGAGAATTTTTAATTTCATTTATTGTGCTCTTCATCATTGTTTGTTTGCTCTTTAGTTCTAGGTTCTTATTAAAATTTCCTTGTATTTTCTCCTTTCTATTTCCAAGATTTTGGATCATTTTTACTATCATTACTCTGAATTCTTTTTCAGGTAGACTGCCTATTTCCTCTTTATTTGTTTGGTCTGGTGGGTTTTTACCTTGCTCCTTCATCTGCAGTGTATTTCTCTGTCTTCTGATTTTGCTTAACTTAGTGTGTTTGGGATCACCTCTTTGCAGGCTGCAGGTTCGTAGTTCCCGTTGTTTTTGGTGTCTGCCCCCAGTGGGTAAGGTTGGTTCAGTGGGTTGTGCAGGCTTTCTGGTGGAGGGGACTGGTGCCTGTGTTCTGGTCGATGAAGCTGGATCTTGTGTTTTTGGTTGGCAGGACCACATCTGGTGGTGTATTTTAGAGTGTCTGTGAAGTTTTTATGATTTTAGGCTGCTTCTCTGCTAATGGGTGGCATTGTGTTTCTGTCTTGCTAGTTGTTTGGCATAGAGCGTCCAGCCCTGGAGCTTGCTTGTTGTTGAGTGGAGCTGGGTCTTAGCATTAAGATGGAGGTCTCTAGGAGAGCTTTTACTGTTTAAATAGTATGTGGGGCTGGGAGGTCTCTGGTGGACCATGTTCTGAACTTGGCTTTCTCACCTCAGAGGCTCAGGCCTGACACCCAGCCAGAGCACCAAGACCCTGTCTACCACACAGCTCAGAAGAAAACGGAGAAAAAAAGAGAAAGAAAGAAAGAAAAGAAAAGAAAGTTAGTAAATTAAAAAATAAAAGAATTGTTAAAAAATAAAAAAGTAATTAAAAAAAAAGAAAGAATGAATGAATAGAGCAACTAAACCAAAAAACAATCCACCAATGATAAGAAGCACTAAAAACTATACTAAAAAAAAAAAAAGCAACAAAAAAACCGACAGACACACCCCTAGGACAAATGTAAAAGCAAAGCTATACAGACATAATCATACAAAGAAGCATACACATACACACTCACTAAAAGAGGAAAAGAAAAATGTATATATATATAAATAAAAGGAAGAGCGCAACCAAATCAATAATGAAATCTACCAATGATAATAAGCTCTAAATACTTAACTAAGGTAAACATAAAACCAGAAACAAATTAGATGCAGAAAGCCAACACCAAGTCTACAGTTGCTCCCAAAGTCCACAGTCTCAGTTTTGGGAAGATTCGTTGTCTATTCAGGTATTCCACAGATGCAGGGTGCATCAAGTTGATTGTGGAGATTTAATCCACTGCTCCTGAGGCTGCTGGGAGAGATTTCTTTCTCTTCTTTGTTTGCACAACTCCTGGGGTTCAGCTTTGGATTTGGCCCCGCCTCTGCGTATAGGTCCCCTGAGGGCGTCTGCTCCTGCCCAGACAGGACAGGGTTAAAGGCGCAGCTGATTAGGGGGCTCTGGCTCACTTAGGCTGGGGGGAGGGAGGGGTACGGAATGCGGGGCGAGCCTGTGGTGGCAGAGGTCGGAGTGACGTTGCATGAGCCTGAGGTGTGCCGTGTGTTCTCCCAGTGAAGTTGTCCCTGGATCACGGGACCCTGGCAGTGGCGGGCTGCACAGGCTCCTGGAAGGGAGGTGTGGAGAGTGACCTGTGCTCGCACACAGGCTTCTTGGTGGTGGCAGCAGCCTCCTTAGCGTCTCATGCCGGTCGCTGGTGCCTGCGCTGTTAGCCGCGGCTCGCGCCCGTCTCTGGAGCTCTTTTAGACGGTGCTCTGAATCCCCTGTCTTCGCCCACCCCAAAACAATGGTCTCTTGCCTCTTCGGCAGCTCCAGACGTTTTCTTGGACTCCCTCCCGGCTAGCTGTGGCGCAGTAGCCTCCTTCAGGCTGTGTTCACGCCACCAACCCCAGTCCTCTCCCTGGGATCCGACCTCCGAAGCCCGAGCCTCAGCTTCTAGCCCCCACCCGTCCCGGCGGGTGAGCAGGCAAGCCTCTTGGGCTGGTGAGTGCTGGTTGGCAATGATCCTCTGTGCCAGAATCTCTCCACTTTGCCCTCTGCACCCCTGTTGCTATGCTCTCCTCTGTGGCTTCAAAGCTTCCCTCCCCACACACACTGCCAGTGAAGGGGCTTCCTAGTGTGTGGAAACCTTTCCTCCTTCACGGCTCCCTCCCACTGGTGCAGGTCTCATCCCTATTCTTTTGTCTCTGTTTTTTCTTTTTTCTTTTGCCGTACCCAGGTACCTGGGGAATTTCTTGCCTTTTGGGAAGTCTGAGGTCTTCTGCAAGCGTTCAGTAGGTGTTTTGTAGGAAGTTGTTCCACATGTAGATGTATTTCTGATGTATTTGTGGGGAGGAAGGTGATCTCTACGTCTTACTCCTCTGTCTTCTTGAAGGTCCCCTCCCTACTATATATTTGTAAATGCTAATATTTTCTGTGATTTGGAAAGGAATTTAGTGAAGTTACTTAGGGCCTGAAATCACATCACCTACAGACAAAACAGTTGTTAAAAATAAATATAAGTATTTTTTAATAAGAGAATTACAAACTATAAAAAGCAGACGCAGTGAGAGTTGTCAGCAGCATAGCCCCAGTTCCCTGAAGCAAATACACCCCATTACAGGAAAAGATGTTCTGAAGATGCAGTCCTCACTTCAGGTCTGAGTACTCAGATTACATTGGATAAGTATTTTAGAGGTTGATTTAATTGGCTTTTTTTGTAAGGGTATATTGAAAGAAAGGATATGAGCTTTTTCTCTCCTATTTCTTTCACTGCTTACTTAAATAGTAATACTCTTTGAGCCAAAGAAGCATAGTAGAGTTGTTTATGATGATGAACATGGTCCTAAGGCATGCTAAGCAGAGTCAATGCCAAACCAAGCAGCGTATAGAATTGGGTCTATCCTAGTCATTCTACATTGGAGCTTCAAAATTCTACTTTATTCTATGCCAGGAGGGGTGTGATTCAGGCTCATTGCACATTATGTTCCCAGTCTGATTCATGCACCTGTAATATATTTGTATTCAATATATTTGAAACCTAGACATAAAATATTTAATACAGGGAAAGACCCACACAATATTGCAGTGGCTTACGTTTATTTACCAAACACTTAAGTTATGTTTCCTAAACAACAGGCACCATTCTAAGCGTGGTTCAAACAATAGTGTTTCTAATCTTTATAACAACTATAAATGGTTGATTGTGTTGTTATTGCTGTTATGTAGGTGAGGAAACTGAGGCATCAGTTGTTGACTCATCCAAAGTCACGCAGCTAATGAGTAGCAGAGCTGGGATTTAAACATGGAGTCTAGCTGCAAAATTTGTATCTCTAGCTACCACTGCTATGCTGAGCTCCTTCTAAGGAATGATGTTGAATACATTCCAGCTTAGTAATTTCATTACTCACTATTATGGCTGAATGTATTATAGTGGCCGGTCAAGACCTGAAAATCACTGGTTATCCTTAGAGGGGACAAAATCCCAGGGTAGACATGCCTAATAGCAATAACCCAGTATTTATTAAGTATTCACTCTATGAAAACTACTGCACGTGCTCTTTTTTAAAATAGTCTCTCATTTATTCCTTACCACAAACTTTCGAAATATATGCTGTTATCTCTCTATGTATCTAATCTACAAAGGGCAATGATTCTTTGAGAGGTTAACTTGCCAAAGTCATAGAGTTCACAGATGAGGGGGTGAGCACTGAAACACACAGTCTCATACTCCAGTGCTTACATGACAACACAGCACACAACACACGTTCAGTTTTTGTGAATCATCAATAGTGAAGCATTTGATCATTCAATTGTCCTACTATTATTAGATAGTTTTTCTTAGGAATAAAATGTATTCCTTAAAGATATGTAAAAATAAGTACAAAACATCATGGTTAAACATTACTGTATGTTTTTCCCAGGGGTCAACTGAAGGGACAGGTAAGATTTTCATTCAGATGCCACTATAATTGGTCCCACTGCTCTGGTATGGCCCTACTCCCTCAGAAACAGTATAATAAGCATCATAGAAGGAAGAGAGCTAACTCTGCCACTTCTGTGCCTGGTGCAAATAACAAAATAGCCTCAGAATTTGATTAAGTTATTTTAGTAATAGGTTCACTACAGGGAGTGAGACTAAATACACTCATATTTATTAGTCTCTCATATTTTTCTATCAGGAAAGATTTTTACAAACAGTAGTCTATAAATCGAATCAGTGCTAACACTAAAGAATATGATGTCAGAGCCTCCAAATTCACTCGGCTCCTTCATACAACACATGATTGCAGAGTTCCCAATTTAATATATTCCCTTGAAATGAGCAACATCTCTTTCAGCATTCTGTATATAACAATGCCAGTAAACATTTTAGCATGAGACTACACAAAGCCAAATATCTGGCAGTCTTATTCTTTTCCTCACAAATGTAATTTTTAGCCATTGTCATGTAGAATTCCGAGTCTGTTTTTCAAATCAATGGCATTTTAAAGATAAACATGTGCTTCTGAATAGTGATAACAATATTTATTTACACCCATACAATGGAAGAGAAACTTTGCTATTCCTCCGCTCCCCTTTTTTTCTTTGTGGAAAGACAGAGTTCACTGTCAAATCCAGTGTGTGTGTGTATGTGTGTTTGTGTGTTGGCACGTGAATGTGCGTGCATGCTAATGAATTTACCTGCATGTGCCAGTACCATGAAATACAACAGAATCTCTACAACAGTCTAAAATAATTCATGTGAGTTGGTTCCGAGGCTGTAACTGACATGCATCATACTAACTGAGTTATGGCCCTCTCCTACTCTGGATCTCTATGTAGAGTTTAGAGTTAGGCAGAATACATTCTCTGATTCTATTGATAGTTATTATTTCCTGTGAAAATGTCATATCTTTTCAAGCAGATTCAAAGCAAATATTCTGCCTTGTATTTAATGGGAACTCAGTAAACATTTTTAATTAAAAATATTTATTTTTATACAAAATATCCCATAATTTGGAAGAGGGCCTCCTATTCGATAAATGTATATTTTCTACAACCTATGATAATCACTTATGTATTTTCTTCTAGGAGTAACTCATTTTCCTTCTTGAAATTTCTAGTGATAATTTTTGCCTAGTATATGTGAAAACCATTGCCTGTTATACTGAAGAGATATGCCAAGCTGTATTTTTGCAATGCTGGTGATTGTAAGACCCTTTGGAATTTACATAGACTTACTCAATGATGTAAGAATCTGTATCAGAAGGCACCAGACCCTGAGAAGGGTAATGTGAAGGATGAGGTAGCTTACTTCTTCAGGGAGTTATACACTAAGCTCCCAAAATTAACCAGAATGGGAATAGTAAGCCTGCCAACTTTTCAAAATTGTAGAGA
Source organism: Aethalodelphis obliquidens (assembly GCF_003676395.1). Taxonomy (NCBI): domain Eukaryota; kingdom Metazoa; phylum Chordata; class Mammalia; order Artiodactyla; family Delphinidae; genus Aethalodelphis; species Aethalodelphis obliquidens. Next base: position 11,101,439 of record NW_020837958.1, on the reverse strand, counting down.
ATAAGTTGCTTCCCTTGGCTATTCTTTAAAAATATTTTCTTAAAAAATGGGAATACTGTCCCCAGGTGAGCATATTTTGACTTCAGAATTCCACATTGTATGATAAGGCTATAGTTAAAGGAACGTTGGTTGGTTGGTTGGTTGGTTGGTTTTAAATCAACTCATAAATGCATTTATTCAGGCTTAATTTCTGAAAGATGCAGGCCAGTATAAATTTGCAAGTAGATAAAATTTTATATCTATCTGTCTTGACACTTTGAGTTTTTAGATAAGGTACAGCAAGAGTGCTAGATAGTATTAATACTTCCCATAGTGTATTAGTCAGGGCTTCTTACCCAGAGTGTGTGGATATGTCTCAGGGGGCCCAGAAACACCTAAAATTATAGTCTAAGTTATACATGTATGTGTGCCTTTCTAGGGGGAATGCCTGTATCTTTGCAAGTGAAGAAAAGAGTCACAGAGAAAACAATTAAGTAATTTGTCCATGTAACCAAAGTTTATCAGTGGCAAAGTCAATTCAGACTCGGGAAGTTTGGTTCTGGGTACTACAATTAACCATTATAGCTTTCTCATAATTTTACTGTCTAGCATGCCTATTATTGACATATATGTAGAATAAATCACATTATGAGAATTCTTAGAAAAATGTACTTACTATGTAGATTACACCAAGGCATGGTTCTTTGTGGTATTGAGAGAATTGCTATTTTTTTCCTTGTGTCTTTGGAGAAAATATGTGCTAGCTAATGTTGCTTGTAGACTGTCAGTACCAAGTATATTTTCTAAAAGGAACAGTCACATTCACAACCATCCTCTAAACACTTGTGTAGGATTAAATAAATAACCAATGTCAGTTTCATGTTAACAATGAAAGAAAACACAATTTATAACTGATGAGAGTTATAGTTACCGATTATTTGGGAAACAGGACTAGAGCCAGTATTCAATATAGCCAGGACAGAACTGAACTGACTCCTAATGTAGTGTTTTAATTGCTGTGTGAAATGGATCTGCTTTGCAAAAAATAAAACAATGAGTATGTCTATAAAGAAAAACAAACATTCTGAGTTTTACCTCAGTCGAAGTTGTGCTGAAGTGGTCAATTTCATTTCCAGGTCCAGGAATGCAAATTGTGTATTTTCTTGTTCAGAAGCTATTCCAGACAATAAAATATGATGAAATATATAATCCACTGGTTTATAAAGAAAAGAATGAAATAGAGAAAAATGTGCAAATTGAATATTTTTTCAGTATTTTTTCAATATTCATTTACCCATGATAAATGAATCCAGAGAGAAATCCATAGCACTATAATGACTGCTGAGAAGGAAAAAAAAAATGTAGATATACAATGAAACATGCAAATGATTACCTGTTTTCTATTGATGAAGATCATCTTATCCATATCAAATACATGATGAGCTGCTATAAAAAGGTATAGAATGTATGTAAATTTTGATGTATAAACAGGCTCCCTAAACATTAAGCATATTTAAAGAGGAAAAAAAAAAGAAACCTGTCATATCCAAACCAAAACCCAAGCACAAATGAAGGCCTGAATGGAGAGAGATGCTGATGTTTCTAGTAAAGAAAGCAAGTGAAGGAGATACAATTGTCCATGTATTTGATCAGTAGAATTTTTCCTAACAGACTGGCTTTTATTTTTTCTCACCTTTATTGGATTATAATTGCTTTACAATCTTGTGTTAGTTTCTTCTGTACAAGAAAGTGAATCAGCTATATGTATAAATATCCCTTCCCTCTTGCGTCTCCCTCCCTCCCACCCTCCCTATCCCACCCCTCTAGGTCATCACAAAGCACCGAGCTGATCTCCCTGTGCCATGTGGCTGCTTCCCACTAGCTATCTGTTTTACACATGGTAGTGTATATATGTCAATGCTACTCTCTCAATTCGTTCCACCCTTCTCCCTGTGCCATGTGGCTGCTTCCCACTAGCTATCTGTTTTACACATGGTAGTGTATATATGTCAATGCTACTCTCTCAATTCGTTCCACCCCTTCCCCCTCTGTGTCCACAAGTCCATTCCCTACATCTGTGTCTCTATTTCTGCCCTGCCACTAGATTCATCAGTACAATTTTTCTAGGTTCTATATATATGCGTTAATATATGGTATTTGTTTTTCTCCTTCTGACTTACTTCACTCTGTATGACAGACTCTGGGTGCGTCCATATCACTACAGATGACTCAATTTCATTCCTTTTTATGGCTGAGTAATATTCCATTGTATATATGTACCACATCTTCTTTATCCATTCATCTGTCAGTGGACATAATTTAGGTTGCTTCCATGTCCTGGCTATTGTAAATAGTGCAGCAATGAACATGGGGGTACATGTATCTTTTCGAATTATGGTTTTCTCATGGTATATGCCCAGTAGTGGGATTGCTGGGCCATATGGTAGTTCTATTTTTAGTTTTTTAAAACTGGCACTGTTTGCTGATGACGTGGTACTATACATAGAAAATCCTAAAGATGCCACCAGAAAACTACTAGAGCTAATCAACGAATTTAGTAAAGCCGCAGGATACAAAATTAATACACAGAAATCTCTTACATTCCTATACATTAACAATGAAAAATCAGAAAGAGAAATTAAGGAAACAGTCCCATTTACCACTGGAACAAAAAGAATAAAATACCTAGGAATAAACCTACCTAAGGAGACAAAAGACCTGTATACAGAAAACTGTAAGACACTGATGAAAGAAATCAAAGATGATATAAACAGATGGAGAGATATACCATGTACTTGGATTGGAAGAATCAACATTGTGAAAATGACTCTACTACCGAAAGCAATCTACAGATTCAATGCAATCCCTATCAAACTACCAGTGGCATTTTTCACAGAACTAGAACAAAAATTTTTACAATTTGTATGGAAACACAGAAGACCCCAAATAGCTAAAGCAATCTTGAGAAAGAAAAACGGAGCTGGAGGAATCAGCCTCCCTGACTTCAGACTATACTACAAAGCTACAGATTGGCTTTTGAAAAAAAATGTTTTCAAATGCTCTGTTTAATTTTTGAGGCAACCTGTAAATCCTCTGTACTGAAAAAAGAATGATAATAAATGGCCATTCTTAATGACAAAATTAAAATTCTTCTAGAAAACTCTAAATTCACAATTCACAGCTGCAGCCTAAGAGCTTAAAACCTACTTTCTCATGGCAGAAATCTCTAGCAGTGTTTCCTGGGACATCTACATTGTCACACTACAAATTGTGAGTAGTGATTTCAGGGAAGTTGGATGTGGAGGTATGAGAGGTTTTCAGCCTCTTTGACTGCAATAATAAAACTACATCTACAACTGAAAACAACAGAAACAACAAAATAATAACAGCAACACACACAAAAACTGCATTGTTAAAATGAAAGTAAGAAAGGATTAAGTCAGCAAAAGTTTTGTTATTCATCAAATGTTTAAAGAGTATCTACTAAATGAGAGACACTCCCTAAAGTTTTACAGAATTATTACAATTGTTTGTTATAAAAACCCTTTGAAAATAGTTGTGCCATCTTCAGTTTACAGAGATGGGAGAAGTACTGAGCAATAAAATTCACTTTACCAAGCTATCGTTAGAGTATATTTCTATTAATGTCAATGTGAAAAGAGACTTTAAAAAGCAACTCAAAAAAAAAAAAAAAAACCAAAAAAAGCAACTCAAGATAAACGTATATTTTATACCTCGTGTACCCTATTTTTCAATCAACTATTGTAAATAGTGTTAATGTTTATAACACAGTAGCAGTTGTAGTTTTCAGTATCAAAAAACTGATGATTTAATGTTAAAATCTCAGATCCAAGTTTTTATTCCTTATTTCTTATTCCTTATTCAAATACTTATTCTTTTTTAAGAGCAAAAACACCTCCTGAGCTTTCTAGTTTAATCTCATAAGAAAGTTGAATGAATAAAAATATTAGACAGATCTAACTGTTTGCATTGACTTTAGTTTCCTTATCTATACAGCTAGAAGAATGGATAAGAAGATCTGTAAATTTCCTTAACAATATGTAATCTATATAATTCTGCAATTTATGTTTTCCTTCAGTTCATTTCTTGCATTATGTTCCCAAATTAAATGTGTCAATCAAATATGTCAGTGAGAAATGGCTTTAGTGAGTTGCTATGTTGTATGATGTTTGGCTCCCATTTTAAACTCAGTCAGTAATATGAATCTATAAATTATTGAGCCTTACTAATCTCAAGTGACATTTTCTCAGTTTTCAACATTTATTCATTCAACAAATATGAATTTATATTTGTTATTTACTGAATACCCTAAGTGCTTCAGATACAGTGGTAAGCAAGAGATAGCCTTGTTTCTGGAAAAATGATATTTTATTGGGGTCAAGGACAAGTAAACAGGCAATTCCACAGAAGTTTGCCAAGGATAAGGATTAGTATAGTGTACTATGGGAAGACAGAGAAATATTTCCATTTTTAAAAGCTTCCTGAGGAACAGGAACTATAAGCAGAAGTTATAATGAGGATTAAGATTTGGAGGGAGTGGGGCATTGAGAAACAATATAGTGCCCACATTTACTAGCTATGTAATTTTAGAAGAGTTGGTTGATCTCTCTGTCCCTACATTTTTTTAAAAAGGAAACAGAAAACTAACTACTAGAGTGATTATGAGGATTAAACAAAAATACTAAGGAAATTAGAATAAAGCCTGGTAAAATATTATGTTACACACTTACAGCATTGGCTTTATTATTGATAATATCAGTCTTGTAAGAGAAAAGAGCATAAGTAAAGGCTTGGAGTCAAAAGAAGGAGCATAATTAATTAATATTTAACTATAGGATGTTGGTTGTGGTCTGTGAGGTAAGAATTGATGCTGGGTAGATTAGTAGGTATCAGCCCATGAAGGGCCTTGTATGTATCCTGAAGGATTTATGACTTTGCTCAAATTGTATCAGAAGAACAACCAAGGAATATAAGTAAGAATGTGACATTGACTAGGCCTGCATTATAGAAGGATCCCTCTGGTCATTGCATGGAGAATCAATTGAAAGCAGAATCAACTGGGCCAGAAGCAAAGATACCAATAAGAAGGCTATTGTAGTGATCCAAGTGAGAGATCATGATGACCCAGATTTAGTTAGTATCACTGGAGCTACTGTCATTTTGAGACATATTAAGGACAAAGACGTAATAGCAGATTTGGTTACCGATCAGATGTGGAGGATGATGGTAGGGAACAAATCAAAAGCATGACGTCTAGGACTCTGACTTAAGCAAATAACTGAGTGATAGTGTTAATTGCTGAAAAGGAGAAGGCTGGGAGAGAAGAAGATAACAGGAGTTAGTCTGGGGCATATTGATTTTGAAATTCCACAGAAACCAAACGGTGACATCTGGCAGTCTCTCCAGTGCACTGGGACCAATTCATATCAGCTTGTGCAAAAAATGAAGAAACAGAAAACTCAATTAAATCAAGTCAGGAGACCAAAAGGGGACACTCTCAAGCCCTGTGATGGGAGCAGAGCCCAACATGATAAAGAAAGACTTCTTTCTTGGCAAGAACTCAGCCAATGAAAAGCCATAGACGCTTTATTTACTAGAGCCCTCCCAACTTCCTTTTTCCCTCTGTAAAAGCGTTCTCCTTCCCTTGCTGTAGGAGACTTGCATGTGGCTCACCACAGTTGCAGACCCCAAATTGTAATTATCTGCTGTTCCCAAATAAACCCATTTTTGCTGGGATATATCTGGCAGCCTGTTTTAGGTCCATAGCTTGCAAAAGCCAATTGTTAATATTTGGGAACTTTGTGAGCTTGTTGTTAAAACATCAGTAGCTTGAAATTGGCTATAGAGAGTATTTATTATACAGAAATCAGCAAATGATACCAATTATGCCTTTCCCCCTACAGAAAGCAAATTGAACAGCTTACAGAGAGCCCAGGGCCTGGAAACATCAACTTGGTGGACACCATTATGCTATGTAATTAAAGTCATGCAAATGAACAGAATAATTTCAGAAGAACATGCCACATGATAAGAAATGGTAGCCAAGGATGATGTTCTGAAGACTGTTCCTCCTGTGAAGGAATCAGAGAGGGAAGAACAAGAGGCATGAGACACTCTCAAGACCTCTAGAGACACCAAAGCCAAGGAAATAAAGCATCTAAGATGAGGGAATAGAAGAAAAATCAAGATATGCCTCTTCCTGGAGAAAAATTTTCCAAGAATTTATTTGGGGTTGAACTTAAGATATGAAGTAAATAACACCAACAACAAGATTATAAATAGAAAAAAAAATTAGCAAACAGAAATAGGTACCTCATGCATACTTAATATAAGCAGAGCTCTTCCTAAGAGAACATATCAAAGTTGCTTGAGTTAATTTGATATATAATGGTGTTGGTCCTTTAAGCCAGGGGTCCCCAACCCTTGGGCCATGGCCTGTTAGGAACCGGGCCGCACAGCAGGAGGTGAGCGTCAGGCAAGCGAACGAAGCTTCATCTGCCGCTCCCCACCGCTCCCCATTGCTTCCGTTACAGCCTGAACCATCCGCTCTCCCACCCCACCCCACCCACCCTGTCTGTGGAAAAATTGTCTTGCACAAAACCGGTCCCTGGTGTCAAAAAGTTTGGGGACCACTGCTTTAAGCTTTAGAATCATCCCATCACAGCCAGATCAATGCCACACTAGTGGTGAATACAAAGGTCAAGCCGTTTGTGCCCTGGCAGATGTTCTCAGAAAGGGGTGATATCCTTACTGGGGCACAGAGATGTATCAGATCAACATAATTTCTTCATATTTATCATATAAAAGACCATCTTTTTCCCCATATGGACTTCATGAAAAGAGACTAAAAGCACAACTAACCATTTGTCCAAAAGTCAGAGACTTGCCACCAAGTTTAAGACTCTCCTTGTCCAAGAAGAATTTTGTTTAAGAATGCTTTGACTTGCAAATAACAGATACATTTACATTCATTTGAAAATGGGGACGTCTTTCTTCAAACAGCAAGAAATCTGAAGGCAGATGTTTGCTGATACTGATCTGAGACTCTGGATTTCTGTTTCCCTTCCCCTCATGGTCACAAAATGGCTGCAGTGTGACTGTGTCTGAGATTCCAGGCAAAAAGAAAGAGGCAGGGGTAGGGCGACTCTAGCATATTTCTAATTATGTTTGCTTGGACAGAACTGCATCACTTCTGGCTGCAAGATAAGACACTTCTGACTGCAAGATAAGCTTTCTTGCCTTCATATCTTAAGTATTCAAACAAAAAGAGAGTTGTTTGGGGAGGTGCATTGTATGAGCCAATGTACAATATCTACCTCAAGTTTCTTTCTTTGGAAGCAAGAATACCACAAACTAGAGATGGTGACGGTGCATAGAGAAATAAATGAAAAGATAGGAAGAAGCTCTCGGCACTAGATATAACAGCTTTCAGCTAGCTCAGAGACCTATTCTTCAGAGATATTCATTTAATATATAGAATGTGCTTTGTACTAGAGGGACAGGGAAGAATTAACGAGGATGTGAGGGCCACCTTTGGCATGTTTGGGTAGTCATGTTGAGGTAAGCCCTTTGCAAAACCCTAGTACTATATCTGTTTGAATTATTCCGTGCTACTAGACACCGCTCCAAATGAATAGCAGTAGGAACTTAGCACTATTCAGGGGAAGTCTGGGGACGCAATATAATAGGGACTCACAAGAGAATTAAAGGAACAAAAATCTAGTCCTTGTAAAGTTTAAATTACTTAGCTCCTTTCACATTGCAACTCCCTCTCAGTTGCAATCAGAGAAAAGATGCTTCCCATGATGTTGTCTCCTGCAACTGACAACATCTGCTACCTACCGCAAGCATAGCTGTTTGTTTGGCTAAATAAATGTGTGACTGCAGGGAAATCACTCTGGCAAATTTACTCACATTGCCATGGTGTTTCAGTAATAGACTTGGGAATCAACTCATCTTATGATACAGATGGCTGCAGCAGGATTATGCCACAGTGGGCTCTTGCAAATGAATTATCCAATCAACTAGTTTGGGTTCTAAAATGATTCTGACTTACTCGTGATAACTGACTAGAACTTAATGACAGTATTATCCCATTACACTTAGTATGACAGAACATCTAAATATTTCTCAAGTAATTTAGGGTTCAGACATAATTGCAGCACCTGTATTTTTCTTAGGGGATTTTTGCAAAGCAGTGGTCCCACTATTTTGTGACACTTAAACTCACTCAAACCTGTTCTTCCTGGGTAAAGCAATTTATGTGCCTTCTCAAATTATAGCCATTTATTTACCAATGTTTTATTTTCTATTTATTTACTTCATTAAAGGGACTTAATACCACACAGTTTCCTATATTTACAGTATCTCCCTGGGTATCCATATGGAATGAAACCCCATTAAGTGAATACATTGAAGTGACTCACAAATAAAAATAAATTTCTGTTACATTTGAACTGATACACTCAGTAAGCGTACTTTTTGCTATGGTTTGGAAATGTGCTCTAAGCTGTTGTTTATACAGTAAGTCCCTTTCATACGAATGAGTTCCATTCTGAGAGCACGTTTGTAAGTCCAGTTTGTTCCTAAGTTCAACAAAATTAGCTTAGGTACCCAACTAACACAATCGGCTATGTAGTACTGTACTGTAATAGGTTTATAATACTTTTCACACAAATAATACAAAGAAAAACAAACACAAAAACTAAAGAAAGCATTTAAAATCTTATAGTACAGTACCTTGAAAAGTACAATAGTACAGTACAATAGCTGGCATACAGGGGCTGGCATCGAGTGAACAGGCAAGAAGAGTTACTGACTGGAGGAGGGAGAGGAGGTGGGAGACGGTAGAGCTGAAGGATCGTCAGCAATGGGAGATGAGGGCAAGCTGTAATTTCACTGATGCCTGACGTTGATGACACAGGTGCTGGTTCCTTGCTGGATTCAACTCTATCTACCCTCCTGAAAAAACGATCCAGTGATGTCTGGGTAGTACTGTACCAACTACATCACCACTGCTTTTATGCCTGCCTCCAGACATCCTGAGCTTGAAATAAAGATACTGTACCACTGTACTCTATACAGTACTGTACAGTAAAGCACACAAAAGTACAACCACTTGTAGAGGATGCACGCACATGACCATGTACCCCAGATACGTGAACTAACTTACGTGATTGGACATGTGAACACATATTCGCATCTTTGAAAGTTCGCAACTTGAAGGTTTGTCTATAGGGGACTTACTGTATAACAAATATAAGGCATACAAATGCAACAAGGAGAATTCTGGAATATTAATGTCTTAATTTGTAACATTCTCTATAGTTAGGTAATCATTAGAAAAAATCTGCTTCACTCTTTCACTCTTTTGTAAATCTTTATATGATAGATGGATGAGAGAGAGGGAGAGAAAGAGAAGGAGGGAGGGAGAGAGAGAGGAAATGAACCAAATTTACAGCCCTGTAGGTATATGGTGGTGAAAAGGAAAACTGTCCTCCCACAGCCTGTAGTTTGGAAACAATTTATACTTCTGAGAGTTCAAAACCCACCCACACTTGTTTAGAAAATGTGCTTTCATATGAATGATTACGTTAATTTTGTCTTCATAACAGGGAGAAATACTGTGGTTATTTTTGAGAAAAAAAAAAAAACCTGAGTTGATAAATAAAATCTGCCTGAAGAAGAACACAAGGGAGAAAACAGGTGTAATAGAAAAGTGATGAAGGATTAAGACAAAATTCTGTTCTTGCCACCAAGTAGCACTGTCAGTCTATAACAGCTTGGTTGATCTCTGTAAATAGAGGGTCAGAAGAGTCATTGTGGTACAGAAATGTTTCAGAGATACTTCTGGATCAATAGCAAAAGAAACCCCCAAAAGCGAAAAACAAACAGAAAAACAATGCAAACAGCTTGTAGAACATACAGGGCACTGTATATTTGGAAGAGTGGAATAGTCTAAATATATAACCTAAGGAATTACTTGTTAAATCTATTGGTTGATACTTGGCCGAATTTCCTGCAATTTCTAGGAATGAAATCACATTCATACAATACATTTTGCTAAAAAATACATGTATCATTCAATTCTTATTACTCTAACTTAAAAATGAAGAGAAATGAATGTAGCCACCACAGAGAGCCAGATTGTTAAGTAAGAATCACACAAACTAGAGGTCTTACTCAGTACCAAGCTCTATGAGTAACTTTAGGGATGAAAGCAATCAAGAAGCACAGGCATTGCTGTACACCTGAAACTAACACAATATTGTAAATCAACTATACTTCCATTTTTTTTTTAAAAAAGGTAGGTTTTTTGTTTTGTTTTTTTTTTAAAGCACAGGCAAAACATGGAGAGGTCTCAGACGTTGAGGGCAGATCCATGTCCTTTCATTCTTCATTAGCTTCAGACATATGCCTCACACAGTGGGAAGTGCTTAGGTTATTAATATAAGCTATAATTGTAGATCTTACAAGACATTCTCCAGGTAGACTCGTATCATCGCTTCCAGGTTTCTTTACCGTAAGCAATCCTAAACTAGTGATCTCTCTTTTACTTACTGGAAGGTTCAGTTATCAGAATGTTCACAAGGAGTTTGGACTAGATTGTCTACCTTGTTTCCCTCCCCAGTACTTGGGAAAGAAATGGCTCATAGCCTGCTTTAACTACTTTTGCCCAAGCAAAATAACGTAGACTTTCAGTATTTTATCAAGAAATTATGAGTATACCTGATTAGTGTGACCCTCTTTTTATGAAAAATTTGTGGATACATTTTGTATTCAACTGTGATTTGAGGGTTATTTAAGTAATGCTGCATGTAAGCTCTGAGTCTTTCCAAAAAAGAACTTATTACCATATAAATGAATGCCATAGGGATATTCCTGGTTCATCTATATAAAATTTAAGAAAATAATTTGAGTATTCTGCATGGATTAAGGGAATGTTCTTTTTTTATTGTATATTGAATAATCTAATATGGACACCTAGTACCTAAAATATTTATATGTAATTAGGTATATTAAGTACAATTTCAAGGTGCAGGTCTGAAAGTAACTGTGATTTCTGCATGTAGGATGTAACGAATACATGTTTATAGTAAAAAATAATTTTAATTCATTTTATATTTTGTGATTCTAGTAGTTCAGTATACAGTTATTTGGTTCAGTTTAGTGTTAAAGAAACATCTATGAAATGAGTGGACATCGGCATCAGTTACATCATTCAGATCTAACTGTGCAATTTGATTGATTCAGATGTCAGTTCCAGATCTGTTCCTTGTTAGCTGTGTGGCTCAGGAAAAATTGTTCCTCCTCTCTGAACAGTAATCTACCATCTGTAAAAACACTTTATCCCTCATATTTATTCATTCATTTGTTTTTCATGGAACAAATATTTATTGAGCATATGTTTTGTGCCAGACTTCATGCTCGATAGTAGAGAAAATGGGCAGAATAAGACAAATTCCTCACCTCCACAGACATAATGTGTAAGTCGTTGTGAAGATTAAGAAATATAATGTATATGACTTCAATACACTTTAACTTCGTTTTTTATCTTCAGAATTCTATTTTGTCTTCTTCCTTAAATTTTTAAAGGGAAATATGTGAAACTGTCATGTCAGGAACTCTAAAGGGTCTGAGTTTACACTTCTCAAAAGTCAACAGGTTAGCCTGTCGTAGGTTCATAGTTACTGGCAGAAAGATCTGAGGTGTCTGGGTCAGAGACAAAGACAGATTATTACTCATAGCAATACCCCTAGCTGGAGTATCATCCAGGTGCTTGTTCTTCAAGTCCCAGTTCCCACAGGGCAATGCAATGAAAGCAAGATCTTGCCTGCACATGCAGTGAGGGTGCACTGTTGAAAAAGAATCCTGATATTAGAAAGTCCTGGTCTTAGATAGGGCTGCTGGTGCATCTTCTGGGAGAGAGAAATTTATTATCTTGATCACCTCGAATGCAAGCAAATCTGCTCTGGAGAGGAAAGAGAGATGTCTTTATCTTTACAGTCTGCAATGTCTCCAGGAGAGGGAGACAGTTCTATCTTCATTATCCTGGAATTTAAGTAAATCTGATCCAGAGGGGATCACTGGCTCTCTCTTTACAAAGTGGTTTGCTCAAACAATCATTTTTGAAAATACAGTCAGAAACAAATTAGCTGTTAATACCTACATGTGTAGAAACATGAGAGAATTATGGAAAATTGTCTTTCAACACCATGTGTCCAAACATTATCAGTTGAGTATACCTCTTTTAATTTTTAACCAAAGTTTTAATTTGTCAACTGCTATTTAATTGTATAAGAATGAACACATATTTGCTGTGGTTTAGCTAATAGAAAATGAGACTTCCACCTCTTCGAATGGGAAAAGTGTCTGGAAAGGGAGCTGCTGCATCTACACTTCTTGTCCTTACTCCCTGTGGAAATAGTCGATCTCATTATTTTCAGCAGGACAAGTATATATAAGGTCTTATTTTACTGAGGTACAGGTTTTTGGTTCTCTTAGACCAAGAATTCAGCTCCTATCTCTTTAATCTGTGCTCTGGTACAGCAGGAGTTCTGTTCTTTCCCTTTTGAGTTCCCTTGAACTGACTGTGTCTTTGTATTCAATATTAAGGAGACCAACAGGACTTCCCCACAGAGGGAAACTTGTTATATTTTAACTGTCTATAGGTTCTTCTGCCTACAAGTAAAGGGGAGGTCAGGTCAGCCTTGAACTGTAGGTTGTTTTCAATTTCAGGGTAAGACAATAAGAGACCCTACTTTTACCTCAGCACTAATCTGTGCTTTGCAAGTGAATTTTTACCAAAACTTGCACTTTAAACTTAGTTAGCAATTACTATAGTATTAATAAATGGTCTCAGCTTAGGTATCATTTTGGGGGGCTGGGTGTTCTATCAAACAATACCCTGAAAGGGAAAAAGGAAAGAAGGGTAAATCTTAGGTCTGAGCATATGTAACACATTAATAATTCTCTGTGAAGTTGTTTCTGATATATATAGCAAGAAATTGCCAGGGCTAAAGCTAGGCTAACCAGCAACAGCAAAGGATTACAAAAGAATAAAGAGTCTGAGAAAGAAATCTGAAAAGTTTTGGTCTCAGATGTGTGGTTTGAGACCAATAACCCTTGTTTCCTATTTCAGTCATTGTAGCAAGTGATGATTTTATAAACTTATATACAGCTTAAAAATAAGTACTTTCCTTCCACACCAAAGTGGGACCATTTATCAACCCTGAGAACACTGTCAAGAGAAAATAAGGAGATACAGCTGTAGTGATGCTATTGATACCCTAGCTGATGACCCAAGATGTAGAACATACTTTACAATGGAAAAAAAGGGACATCACTACAAAGACTCCCCCGATGACTGATCTCTCAGACACAGATACCTTGAGAAATGGCAGATAAGTCATCTTGGAAAACTATCAGACAACAGAAGAACTAAATAATAATGACAAGAAATTACAAGCCTCTTCTAAATACAAAAGGTGCAGAAAGTATCAAGAACAGTTACACAGCAGGGAAAATTATATTTATGCAAAGCACCTGAAAACTTGTGATTTGCATATCATTTTTGTCTGACTTATTAATCCTAATGAGTGCTTATGAAGCACTTAGTGATGAAAAACATTATTTGAAGTAACAGTAGAGTACCAAGTAGTATTATGCAAATGTGTATGACAAGGTATACAACTGCAAATTTTAGTTCTTGCTGGTTTTACTTCTACAGTATTTTCTTTTTGAATTTATCCTCCTTTTTCCATTTCCAGTACTTACAAACCATTAGTCTTTTGGCCTCTATATCAACTTAACTTCCAACATGCTCCAAAAGTAATTTTCTCAAGCTTAGCATGGTGTTCAAGGCCATCTGTTCATCCCAATCTATCTCTTTAGTCTTAGTTTTCAGTACACATTCCATCTATCATACTTCAGTCACATCAAGCTTTTACCTCTTCTCATCGCTGTCTGTTGAAATCTACTCATTTTTCAAGGCCTAGAAAATGTGACACCATTCCCACATTTTTTTTTTCTGAATATTTCTCAATATTCATCTCTTCCTACTTTAAGGCCCTCAAAACTTTGTTCCTCCTTTGTAGATAATATTTGTATGATTATTGCCTGTATACAGTTAATCTTTTATTCAAGCTACTGTATTATAAATCATGGGAGATCAGAAACATGCCATGTTTGTATACCTTATAGAACCTAGGAGAACATTGTGCACAAAAGTGTTTTGTTAAATTCAGTGTCAACAATTTAATTATCTAGATGCTGAGTTTGTATTATTTAAAGTAAATAAAACAATGACATCCCCCAAGCATACTTCTAGCAGCTAAACGAGGAGTTGGTACCAAAGAGTCATTCAAGGAAGATTTGGAAGGGAAGAATTATGGCTTCAGTTTTTTTTTTTTTTTTGCGGTACGCAGGCCTCTCACAGTTGTGGCCTCTCCTGTTGAGGAGCACAGGCTCCGGACGCGCAGGCTCAGAGGCCATGGCTCACGGGCCCAGCCGCTCCGCGGCTTGTGGGATCTTCCCGGACCAGGGCACGAACCCGTGTCCCCTGCAACGGCAGGCGGACTCTCAACCACTGCACCACCAGGGAAGCCCTATGGCTTCAGTTTTGAAGGATGGTGTATTTATAGTTTTCTGTTAGTCTTTATTCCTTCCAATGACATAATCAGTTAATCCTGAATTGCTTGTTGTAAGCAAATCTAAAAAAATGACTCTTCGGATTTATTCAAGTGTGTGATTAGGAATTACAGCAAATTCTAAAACAAACAAAATATTTACTTAATATGTAAATTGCAACTCAATTAAGTGGGGAGAATCTGCACAAATATGCGTGAAATTGTTGACTCTCATATTATGTATGTGAAGGGCATCTGATGTTTACAGTGGGGAACAATCTGAAACAACACTTCTCAGTTGCCATGTGCTTTACACAATATAGCCAGAGGCACCAGCATTTATCCTTTTATGTTAATAAAGCCATGTACAGCCCCTCCAGTAATATAATGCTTTGAAGGGGTAAGCTAGGCTTAGGTAGACTTAAATATCAGTGAGGATAAAATAATACTGTGAAAATGATAGCCAAGAAAATATTCATTTCTAGTGATAGAGTCAGAATTCTCAGATGAATATCTTCTGTATGTTCTACTTCTAACACATTTGTTAATAACTGACCAAAGCTAAAAGGGACTGTAAACTGTAAAAAGCTAAAAGGGACTCTAAGAATGATCCAGTACAAACCCATAAGTTTACGATTAAGAAGACTTGTGATTTCATGAGGTAAAGTGATTTACTCCAGGTCATACTGATAATGAGGAATTAATATTAAACCTTAGTTCTCCTGACTCTTAAATCACTGTGTATTTTATTTTCCACAGATACTCAATTTTATTATGTTTCCCACAAATACCACACATGCTAGACACACAATAACTATTTGTTACATTAAATTTTGTTGTGTTTTTTTTCTGTGTTCAATTATTCTCTTCATTCAGTCAATCACTTGTTCATTTAAATATCAACTCTGGGCTTCAAACACATGTAAATATTTGTCAGTCAGTCTCAATATCCATTACCTTCTTGCCTACACATGAGAAGAGTTAAGAGTAAATACCCATTTTTAAAAATTTTTAGTTTTAATGTCACTGAGAGACACAAGGAATGGAAAAGTATAAAGGATAGTCATTGATAAACTCATTTACTGAGATACAGAGCAGAGAATTGTAAATGTACTCAGGAGGTCAAAATAAAATGAGTTGTGCTCTAATAGAAATAGATGGCTCCTGAAGCTAGAAGATTAGTAACCTGGAAACACAAAGGAAAGAAAACATATAAGAATGGACGATCTTAAAACCCCTAACTGGCACACACGATGTTTTTCTAAGACAATATGTCAATCTAACGACAGACTGTGATATCCTTCAATATCACTTGGATTTTAAAAGGAAATTTAGGGAGTTCTGAGTCTTTTCCCACAAGAAAAGCCATCTGAGTTCATGATCATTTTCAATTTGTAAGAGTACAAATTATTTTATGAGACATGAGCAGATGTTTATGCATCAAGGCAAAAATCTGTTCCACTAAGAGAAAGCTTTTATAATTCTCAGAAAATAGTCTCCTATATAATCAAATCTAGTTATCATTTCTTAGGCTCAACTCTTTGTAACAGTAAGAGCCCTGAAGATGCTACAACCACATACAGCATAAATATATGTAGTGGGTTGAATGGTGCCCCCCCAAAAATTATATACTCCCATTACTGTGAATATGACCTTATTTGAAAATAGGGTCTTTGTAGATGAATTAAGTTAGGGACCTTGAGATCAGATCATCCTAGATTTAGGGTTGGCCCTAAATGGAATTATTGGTGTCCTTATGAGGGAAAGGAGAGTCAGAATTGAGACACAGAGACACAATGGGGAAAGCCATGTGAAGATAGAGGCAGAGTGGGAGTTATGGAGTTACAAGCCAAGGATTGCTGGCAGTCACCAGAAGCTTGGAGAGAGGCATGAAACAGTTTCTCTTTCAGAGCCTCCAGAAGGGACCAACCTTTTAACACCCTGATTTTGGATTTCTGGCCCTCTCACATCTGTTGGAGAATAAATATCTATTGTTTTAAGCCATGTTGGTTGTGGTAATTTGTTATAGCAGCCCTAGAAAACTTAATACATCATGTAATATCCCTTTTAAAATGATAGTTGTTTTTGGAAAAAATTGAAAACTTCATCTCTTTAAAATATTCATACATACTAATTTCAGAGTAACATCCTTTAACCTACTGTGTGGAAAAGGTTTTAGTATGAAGTAGTGGTGTATAGCAGGAGTGCTTTCTGCTAACCATTCTCATGGACACAGTTCACCTCATGATGCAAAATAATTTCCTATAGCACCCAACTCTACAAAGTATAAGATGATGTGTTTTGAGTTTATTTAAGCATTTTTGTTGTTTTTGCTTTTGTTTTTACTCTTAAGAGAAAAGATGGCTGAAACGTCTATCTAACCACAAATACAGACTCCCAGGATAAGAAAGAGTGAAAAGCTCTAACCCCTTTGTTAAATACAGAAGTGATCTGGTACTTTGGAAAAGACCAAAGGATCACTGATATCTGCCACTTGCCTTTGTGAATATGGTCAGAAAAATGAACGGCAGTGTCACCTAGGTAAAAGAAAGGGCCAGGCCTGGAACATCTGACCAACACTTTGATGTGGTCAGCTCAACACATGGATCCCCACAGTGTAAAATTCGGAGGACAAGACAACAAATGAGTGTACATTAATATTATAATCATTCCATTGGATATTGTCAATAACTTCTAAACTATTCCGTGAGTGTGCATTCTAATATATGTATGCTCCTTGTCAGGGTTCTATCAAGAAACTCATGGGACAAATGAAGAGAATTTAATGTGGGAGAGGTATGGGCAGGATTAAGCAAAACAAGCATGGGGTGGTGAGGTACCTAGAGACAACTTCTGACAATAAACCACAGCCACCTCTAAGGCTGAACGGACCAGGGAAGAATGTTACTGAAAGCCAGTGAGCGCTGAAACCAAGAAGAGGCTGCCCTGTGGGAGAAACAGATGCGGAGGAACGATAGCCAAAGCACAAAGAGAATGGACAAGAGGTATTGTGTTTTCTCCTCCTATCATCTGATCTCCTGCCAGAGCCTCCCAGTATCTGTACCAGGTATACCTTGGAGATGTTTTGGGTTTAGTTCCAGACCACTGCAATAAAGAGAATATAGCAATAAAGTGAGTCACATAATTTTTTTTGTTTCCTGGTCCATATAAAAATTATGTTTACACCTACTGTATTCTGTTAACTGTGCCATGGCATTATGTCTAAGAAAACAATGTATATACCTTAAGTAAAAATTACTTTATGGCTAAAAAAATGCTGACCATCATCTGATTCTTCAATGAGTCACAGTAGTAACATCAAAGATTGTTGGTCACAGATCACCACAAGCCTAGGTGGTGGAGTCTGTGGGGGTCAGATTCCCAGAATATAGAGCAATGCAGACGAGACCAAGGAATTGACCTGAGGGATGGCTAATGGAGAACTACCAGCACATTTTCCTTTCCTTCAGTATTTTTCATGTAAAGAAAATAATATGAAAGAGCTAGGAAGTGAGTTAAAGGTCATCTAGTTTAAACCCCTTGTTGTAAGTACTGGAAAAGTGAATATGAAACTCAAGTAGGTAAATGACTTGCTTGTTGTCCACAGTCAATTTATTGTTTCTTTTAACGTAATGGGGCCGGGGAAAGGCTTGACTTTTAAAATGGTGTTTAAATTTTGAAAGAGTATTCTTCTACTAAGTGTTGTTAATCATTCACCGCTTTTTAGGAAACCAACAAACATAAACAAGAGCTAGAAAAGTAGATCTTAGTATTTATCCTCTTACAGTGCTCTAGGTTAGAAGTCTGACAGGGGTCTCACAGGGCTAATGTAGGGACTTGGCCGTGCTGCTTCCTTCTGGAGCCTCTAGGGGAGATTCCATTTCCTTGCCTTTCCCAGCTTCTAGAGGCCACCTACATTTCATGTCTTGAAGTCCCCTCCTTTCATCTTCAAATCCAGCAATGTAGCATGTCTCTGACCCTGATTCTGTCATCCCATCAGTAATCTGTTATCTTGGTGATTCCTATAAAGCTTTCACACACAAACACACAAGATTTCTATAAAACTTTCAAAATCAACTTAAATGTCTTTTTTTTTTTTAAACATCTTTATTGGGGTAAAATTGCTTTACAATGGTGTGTTAGTTTCTGCTTTATAACAAAGTGAATCAGTTATACATATGTTCCCATATCTCTTCCCTCTTGCATCTCCCTCCCTCCCACCCTCCCTATCCCACCCCTCCAGGCGATCACAAAGCACCAAGCCTATATCCCTATGCCATGCGGCTGCTTCCCACCTAGCCATCTACCTTGCATTTGTTAGTGTATATATGTCCATGCCTCTCTCTCTCACCCTGTCACAGCTCACCCTTCCCCCTCCCCATATCCTCAAGTCCGTTCTCCAGTAGGTCCAGTGTCTTTATTCCTGTCTTACCCCTAGGTTCTTCATGACATTTTTTTCTCTTAAATTCCATATATATGTGTTAGCATACAGTATTTGTCTTTTTCTTTCTGACTTACTTCACTCTGTATGAAAGATTCTAGGTCTATCCACCTCATCACAAATAGCTCAATTTCGTTTCTTTTTATGGCTGAGTAATATTCCATTGTATATATGTGCCACATCTTCTTTATCCATTCATCTGTTGATAGACACTTAGGTTGCTTCCATGTCCTGGCTATTGTAAATAGAGCTGCAATGAACATTGTGGTACGTGACTCTTTTTGACTTATGGTTTTCTCAGGGTATATGGCCAGTAGTGGGACGGCTGGGTGATATGGTAGTTCTATTTTTAGTTTTTTAAGGAATCCCCGTACTGTTCTCCATAGTGGCTGTATCAATTTACATTTCCCACCAACAGTGCAAGAGGGTTCCATTTTCTCCACACCCTCTCCAGCATTTATTGTCTGTAGATGTTTTAAAATTATTATTTATTTATTTTTTTGCAGTATGTGGGCCTCTCACTGTTGTGGCCTCTCCTGTTGCAGAGCACAGGCTCCAGATGCGCAGGCTCAGTGGCCGTGGCTCACGGGCCTAGCCTCTCCGTGGCATGTGGGATCTTCCCGGACCAGGGCACGAACCTGTGTCCCCTGCATTGGCAGGTGGACTCTCAACCACTGCGCCACCAGAGAAGCCCTGTTTGTAGATTTTTTTGATGATGGCCATTCTGACCAATGTGAGATGATATCTCATTGTAGTTTTGATTTGCATTTCTCTAATGATTAATGATGTTGAGCATTCTTTCATGTGTTTGTTGGCAATCTGTATATCTTCTTTGGAGAAACGTCTATTTAGGCCTTCTGCCCATTTTTGGATTGGGTTGTTTGTTTATTTGATATTGAGCTGCATGAGCTGCTTGTAAATTTTGGAGATTAATCATTTGTCAGATGCTTCATGTGCAAATATTTTCTCCCATTCTGAGATTGTCTTTTCGTCTTGTTTATGGTTTCCTTTGCTGTGCAAAAGCTTTTAAGTTTCAGAGGTCGCATTTGTTTATTTTTGTTTCCATTTCTCTAGGAGGTGGGTCAAAAAGGATCTTGCTGTGATTTATGTCATAGAGTGTTCTGCCTATGTTTTCTTCTAAGAGTTTGATAGTGTCTGGCCTTACCTTTAGGTCTTTAATCCATTTTGAGTTTATTTTTGTATATGGTGTTAAGGAGTGTTCTAATTTCATTCCTTTACATGTAGCTGTCCAGTTTTCCCAGCACCACTTATTGAAGAGGCTGTCTTTTTTCCACTGTATATTCTTGCCTCTTTATCAAAGATAAGGTGACCATATGTGCGTGGGTTTATCTCTGGGATTTCTATCCTGTTCCATTGATCTATATTTCTGTTTTTGTGCCAGTACCTTACTGTCTTGATTTCTGTAGCTTTGTAGTATAGTCTGAAGTCAGGGAGCATGATTCCTCCAGCTCCATTTTTCGTTCTCAAGATTGCTTTGGAAATTCAGGGTTTTTTGTGTTTCCATAAAAATTGTGAAATTTTTTGTTCTAGTTCTGTGAAAAATGCCAGTGGTAGTTTGATAGGGATTGCATTGAATCTGTAGATTGCTTTGGGTAATATAGTCATTTTCACAATGTTGATTCTTCTAATCCAAGAACATGGTATAGCTCTCCATCTATTTGTATCATCTTTAATGTCTTTCATCAGTGTCTTATAATTTTCTGCATACAGATCTTTTGTCTCCTTAGGTAAGTTTATTCCTAGATATTTTCTTCTTTTTGTTGCAATGGTAAATGGGAGTGTTTTCTTAATTTCACTTTCAGATTTTTCATTATTAGTATATACAAATGCAAGAGATTTCTGTGCATTAATTTTGTATCCTGGTACTTGAACAAATTCGTTGATTAGCTCTGGTAGTTTTCTGGTAGCATCTTTAGGGTTCTCTATGTATAGTGTGCAAACAGTGACAGCTTTACTTCTTCTTTTCTCATTTGAATTCCTTTTATTTCCTTTTCTTCTCTGATTTCTGTGGCTAAACCTTCCAAAACTATGTTGAATAATAGTGGTGAGAGTGGGCAACCTTGTCTTGTTCCTGATCTTCCTGGAAATGGTTTTAGTTTTTCACCATTGAGGACGCTGTTGGCTGTGGGTTCGTCATATATGGCCTTTATTATGTTGAGGAAAGTTCCCTCTATGCCTGCTTTCTGGAGGGTTTTTATTTTTATTTTGAGTTTTGTTGAAAGCTTTCTCTGCATCTTTTCAGATGATCATATGGTTTTTCTCCTTCAATATGATAATATGGTTAATCACTTTGATTGATTTGCATATATTGAAGAATCCTTGCATTCTTGGAATAAACCCCACTTGATCATGGTGTATGACCATTTTAATGTGCTGTTGGATTCTGTTTGCTAGTATTTTGTTGAGGATTTTTGCATCTATGTTCATCAGTGATATTGTCCTGCAGTTTTCTTTCTTTGTGACATCTTTGTCTGGTTTTGGTATCAGGGTGATGGTGGCCTCGTAGGATGAGTTTGGGAGTGTTCCTCCCTCTGCTATATTTTGGAAGAGTTTGACAAGGATAGGCGTTAGCTCTTCTGTAAATGTTTGATAGAATACGCCTGTGAAGCCATCTGGTCCTGGGCTTTTGTTTGTTGGAAGATTTTTAATCACAGTTTCAATTTCAGTGCTTGTGATTGGTTTGTTCATATTTTCTATTTTTTCCTGGTTCAGTCTCAGTAGGTTTTGCCTTTCTAAGAATTTTTCCATTTCTTCCAGGTTGTCCATTTTATTGGCATAGAGTTGCTTGTAGTAATCTCTCATGATCCTTTGTATTTCTGCAGTGTCAGTTGTTACTTCTCCTTTTTCATTTCTAATTCTATTGATTTGAGTCTTCTCCCTTTTTTCTTGATAACTCTGGCTAATGGTTTATCAATTTTGTTTATCTCCTAAAGAACCAGCTTTTAGTTTTATTGACCTTTGCTATTGTTTCCTTCATTTCTTTTTCATTTATTTCTGATCTTATGTTTATGATTTTTTTCCTCCTGCTAACTTTGGGGGTTTTTTGTTCTTCTTTCTCTAATTGCTTTAAGTGTAAGGTTAGGTTGTGTATTTGAGATGTTTCTTGTTTCTTGAGGTAGGATTGTATGGCTATAAACTTCCCTCTTAGGACTGCTTTTGCTGCATCCCATAGGTTTTGGGTCATCGTGTTTTCATTGTCATTTGTTTCTAGGTATTTTTTGATTTCTTCACTGGTCTCTTGGTTTTTAAGGAGTGTTGTTTAGCCTCCATGTGTTTGTATTTTTTACAGATTTTTTCTTGTAATTGATATCTAGTCTCATAGCATTGTGGTTGGAAAAGATACTTGATATGATTTTAATTTTCTTAAATTTACCAAGGCTTGATTTGTGACCCAAGATATGATCTATCCTGGAGAATATTCCATGAGCACCTGAGAAGAATGTGTATTGTGTTGTTTTTGGATGGGATGTCCTATAAATATAAATCAAGTCCATCTTGTTTGATGTATCATTTAAAGCTTGTGTTTCCTTATTTATTTTCATTTTGGATGATCTGTCCATTGGTGAAAGTGAGGTGTTAAAGTCCCCTACTATGATTGTGTTACTGTCGATTTCCCCTTTTATGGCTGTTAGTATTTCCTTATGTATTGAGGTGCTCCTATGTTGGGTGCATAAATATTTACAATTGTTATACTTCTTCTTCGATTGATCCCTTGATCATTATGTAGTGTCCTTCTTTGTCTCTTGTGATAGTTTTTATTTTAAAGTCGATTTGTCTGATATGAGAATTGCTACTCCAGCTTTCTTTTGATTTCCATTTGTGTGGAATATCTTTTCCCATCCCCTCACTTTCAGTCCGTATGTGTCTCTAGGTCTGAAGTGGGTCTCTTGTAGACAGCATATATACGGGTATTGTTTTTGTATCCATTCAGCCAATCTATGTCTTGTTTAGAGCGTTTAATCCATTTACATTTAAGGTAATTGTCAATATGTATGTTCCTATTAGCATTTTCTTAATTGTTTTGGGTTTGTTATTGTAGGTCTTTTCCTTCTCTTGTGTTTCTTGCCTAGAGAAGTTCCTTTAGCATTTGTTGTAAAGCTGGTTTGGTGGGACTGAATTCTCTTGGCTTTTGCTTGTCTGTAAAGGTTTTAATTTCTCCATCAAATCTGAATGAGATTCTTGCTGGATAGGGTAACCTTGGTTATAGGTTTTTCTCCTTCATCACTTTAAATATGTCCTGCCACTCCCTTCTGGCTTGCAGAGTTTCTGCTGAAAGATCAGCCGTTAACCTTACGGGGATTCCCTTGTGTGTTATTTGTTGTTTTTCCATTGCTGCTTTTAATACTTTTTCTTTGTATTTAATTTTTGATAGCTTGATTAATATGTGTTTTGGCGTGTTTCTCCTTGGATTTATCCTGTATGGGACTGTCTGTGCTTCCTGGACTTGATTAACTATTTCCTTTCCCATGTTAGGGAAGTTTTCAACTATAATCTCTTGCAATATTTTCTCAGTCCCTTTCTTTTTCTCTTCTTCTTCTGGGATCCCTATAATTCGAATGTTGGTGCATTTAATATTGTACCAGAGGTCTCTGAGACTGTGCTCAATTCTTTTCATTCTTTTTTCTTTATTCTGCTCTGCAGTAGTTATTTCCACTATTTTATCTTCCAGGTCACTTATCCGTTCTTCTGCCTCAGTTATTCTGCTATTGTTCCCTTCTAGAGAATTTTAATTTCATTTATTGTGTTGTTCATCACTGTTTGTTTGCTCTTTAGTTCTTCTACGTCCTTGTTAAACGTTTCTTGTATTTTCTCTATTCTATTTCCAAGATTTTGTATCATCTTTACTATCATTATTCTGAATTCTTTTTCAGGTAGACTGCCTATTTCCTCTTCATTTGTTTGGTCTGGTGGGTTTTTGCCTTGCTCCTTCATCTGCTGTGTGTTTCTCTGTATTCTCATTTTGCTTAACTTACTGTGTTTTGGGCCTCCTGTTCGCAGGCTGCAGGTTTGTAGTTTCTGGGTTTTTTTTGGTGTCTGTCCCCAGTGGCTAAGGTTGGATCAGTAGGTTGTGTAGGCTTCCTGGTGGAGGGGACTTGTGCCTGTATTCTGGTGGATGAGGGTGTTTCTTGTCTTTCTGGTGGGCAGGTCCACATCTGGTGTTTTTTTTTTGGGTGTCTGTGGCCTTATTATGATTTTAGTCAACCTCTCTGCTAATGGATGGGGCCCTGTTCCTGTCTTGCTAGTTGTTTGGCATAGGGTGTCCTGCACTGTAGCTTGCTGGTCGTTGAGTGGAGCTGCGTCTTGGCGTTGAGACGGAGATCTCCTGGAGATTTTCGTTGTTTGATATTACGTGGAGCTGGGAGGTCTCTTGTGGACCAGTGTCCTGAACTTGGCTCTCCCACCTCAAGGCACAGCCGTGACGCCTGGCTGGAGCACCAAGAGCCTTTCATCCACACGCCTCAGAATAAAAGGGAGGAAAAAAAGAAAGAATGAAAGAAGAAGATAAATAAAATAAAATAAAGTTATTAAAATAATAAATAATTATATTAAGAAAAAAATTTTTGTAGAAAAAAAAATTTTAACGTGGAAAAAAAAAAAAGGACAGACAGAACCCTAGGACAAGTGGTAAAAGCAAAGCTATACAGAGAAAATCACACACAGAAGCATACACATGCATACTCACAGAAAGAGAAAAAGGGAAAAATATATATATATCGTTGCTCCCTAAGTCCACCTCCTTAGTTTGGGAGGATTTGTTGTCTACTCAGGTATTCCACAGATGCACGGGACATCAAGTTGATTGTGGAGATTTCATACGCTGCTCCCTAGGCTGCTGGGAGAAATTTCCCTTTCTCTTCTTTGTTCACAAAGCTCCGGGGGTTCAGGTTTGGCTTTGGACCCACCTCTGCGTGTAGGTCGCCTGAGGGCGTCTGTTCTTCACTCAGACAGGATGGGGTTAAAGGAGCAGCTGTTTCATCGGCTCTGGCTTAGTCAGGCCCGGGGGAGGGAAGGGCATGGAGTGCGGGGCGAGCCTGCAGCGGCAGAGGCCGGCATGACGTTGCACCAGCCTGAGACGCACCGCGTTCTCCCGGGGAAGTTGTCCCTGGATCACGGGACCCTGGCAGTGGTGGGCTGCACAGGCTCCCCAGAAGGGAGGTGTGGATAGTGACCTGTGCTCGCACACAGGCTTCTTGGTGGCAGCAGCAGCAGCAGCCTTAGCGTCTCATGCCTGTCTGTGAGGTCCACGCTGATAGCCGCAGCTCGAGCCAGTCTCTGGAGCTCCTTTAAGCAGCGCTCTTAATCCCCTCTCCTCGTGTACCAGGAAACAAAGAGGCAAGAAAAAGTCTCTTATATCTTCAGAAGCTCCAGACTTTTTCCTGGACTCCCTCCTGGCTAGCTGTGGCGCACTAGCCCCCTTCAGGCTGTGTTCATGCAACCAACCCCAGTCCTCTCCCTGCTCTCTGACCGAAGCCCGAGCCTCAGCTCCTAGCCCCGCCCGAGAGTGAGCAGACAAGCTTCTCGAGCTGGTGAGTGCTGATTGGCACCGATCCTCTGTGCCGGAATCTCTCCACTTTGCCCTCTGTTCCCCTGTTGCTGCACTCTCCTCTGTGGCTCTGAATCTTCCCCCCTCCGCCACCCGCAGTCTCCGCCTGCGAAGGGGCTTCCTCGTGTGTGGAAACCTTTCCTCCTTCATGGCTCCCTCCCACTGGTGCAGGTCTGTCCCTATTCCTTTGTCTCTGTTTTTTCTTTTTTCTTTTGCCCTGCCCAGGTACGTGGGGAGTTTCTTGCCTTTTGGCAAGTCTGAGGTCTTCTGCCAGCGTTCAGTAGATGTTCTGTAGGAAGTTGTTCCACATGTAGATATATTTCTGATGTATTTGTGGGGAGGAAGGTGATCTCCGCGTCTTACTCTTCCGCCATCTTGAAGCTCCTCTCAAATGTCTTTTTAACAGGAAACCTTCATTAAGAGCTCCCACACCTTACATTATGAGTTAATTGTCTGTCTTTCAGGCCCACATAAAAGTTTATACTTATCTCCCAAAGTATTTTCTACAGCATATTTATCCTGTGTTTACTTCTCTGTTGACCCCACGATTTTGACCACTTTTTGAATGAAAGTGCTTTCCTTCTTTGATCTTTGCATCTCTTTGCCTAAATTATCCAGGGCACATTTTGAATCTCCTCAAATACTATCTACTTGTCTGAACAACAGTTAGTTATTTGGGTTCTAAATGAATGGTGCAGCGGAATAAATATTGAAATGCAGTTAATGTTCTTCCTTAGTCTCTGCATAACCTTAGGAATATTATTTAAATTGTTAGATCCTCAATTTTCTGATACTCAAACAAATATCTGGGCTCACAATTTTAAATAGTCTCTTCTAACTCCATAGTTCTTTGGTTTTAATTTCCCTATTTTGGAGGGATTTTATGGAAACAGTTATATTTGGAAAATCATACACAATATTTGGTCACTAAATATCATCTGCTAAGAATGCTGAGCTCTCTAATTATCCAAGTCTAATCGATAATATATCATTTGCTAAACTTAAAAAATCAGTAATTTGAGAAGTATTTCTCTTATGCACACATTTCTATTTAGTAACAGATTCACTGTTAATTAGCTTCATGTATAGTAATAACTTGCTCAGTATCAAAGGCCATAGGTTATTATCCTGGGGGGAATAGGTTTTGTTATATAAAGAAGGTAATATGAAAGAGCTAGGAAGTTGGTTAAAGGTCATCTAGTTTAAATTCCTTATTGTAAGTACTGGTAAAGTGAATATGAAACTCAGAGTAGTTAAATAACTTGCTTGTTGTCCACAGTCAATTAGGAAAGAGAGAAGGAAATGCCACTTGTAGATTATCCTATTTGTACCAGGCCCATCATACAAGGTTCTAAATATTTTCAACATAAGCATCTTTGCCACAGACATTTTTGCTACAAGGCTTTTTGCCACATAATTAATTGGCCATGATGTAATTTTGCCATAAAAGATAAAATAACAAAAAGTAAAAGAGGGACAGTAAAAAGTACATAATGAAACATGAAAAATTAATAACAAAATTAAAAAACTCTATTCCAAAATATAAAATATTTGAATACATTTAAAATGTGTGTAGATTCATGGCAATACTGTACAAATAACTGATTTTATTTTGTGAGTTATACCTAAGGACTCTTATTCGAACTTCTTCATTTATAATATTATACACTTTTTGGCTTGTTGATTCATCTCCTTCTTTGGTCTCACACCTTTATTTATTTATTTATTTTTGGTAAAATGTTTTCCTTCATTAAGAGAGGTATCAGTGTCTAAATACTAGGAGGCATACATTTGTAACTGAGCTTTGTATTGCATTGTGAAAGCGTCTACACCGTTGTTTGTTATTGGCATGTTATCACATGTACTTTGACAAACATTCCAGAATTCTATGGGAACTGTGAGATTAACTCTGTACCTTTGAGGTCCTTAGCATCTTTCTCCTCCATTGTAGTGTGTTTCAAATTAAGAAAACAACTCTTGGGCAGATGGTCGTCTGTCAGCTTCATAAAGCCACGTGTCAACTAGATGAAACCAAATGGTCCACCAGTAACTTTATCTTTTACACCACAATTGTTTTACAGCCAGTTTGTTGTACAGCAAAGATGTTAATGGCAAAGAAGCTTACATTGAAATTACTGGACACGCTTCACACACGTCGTTTTATTTAATTCTGATATAGCTTATTTAGTATTTTCACAGATTCCCGTACTCAGGTACCCAAAAATATAATTGCCTTTATTTTTCTAAAATTTAAATTTGACATTGAGCTCTCTTCCCACCAGACAACTCAATTATACTCATTTTAGACTTAAGCTCATTATATAAACACCGTAAATATTTCCCCCATATCATTATCATCTTCTCATGTCATATTTGTGTGGTAAATACTGTTGGTTCACACACTGGTCATTTGTACATGGAGGGCAAGCAGAAGCCGAAGAAAGAGGCAGATGCTCCAGGTTGGTAGGTGGCAGTTTTCAGAGACAAGGGAACTAACATACATGAGGCTTGTTCGGGACGGCTGCAAGACAAGTAGATCTAAATTTGCCTGCCAGGATTTTAAAAGTTTATATGGAGGCCTTAACTGGGCTTATTCCCATATACCATCCAGGTGGTCTAAACAACACAGTACTGTCTCAAGGCTGTGTCCTTGAGCAGCTTCTAGTGTGGGGAAGGCTACTGGAATGCACATTCCAAGGATAGGGGAGGGGGTGAGGGACCTCTGATTGCCTGGGTCCAGCTCGCAGGTCAAGCAGCCGTCATGTCCTCTGGATGAACTCCTCCTACAAATATACCATAAAACTTACCATTTTAGCCGTTTCAAAGTGTTTAGTGATTAACAGTGTTGTGCAACCATCACTACTTTCTAATTCCAGAACCTTAGTATCATTTTGACTTATACACTGACTAGATTGTTTTTGTTTGTCTGTTTGGCTTAAAGGCCAAAAATGTAATCGCATTTTTCAATGCACATCTTTGTTTCTTAGTTCAAATGAAGGAATTACATGAGAATAAGGTTAACTTATTCCCTTAACGACCAACCAACCATTACAAAACTCTTTACATATAATTCTGTCATTCGTTTCAATCGTGAATGCACTGAGTGAGGCTTAAAAGAATTAAGAAAAGTACCCAGGTTTCCCTAAGAAGCATGCTGCTTTAGGTTGGCTAGCTCTTGTTCATTGTAGTATGAATATCATCTGTTTAAATATATATGTTTATTTTCTTAGTAAGCGGCAGATCAGAGCTGTAAATCTGTGTCTAATTCAAAACCCCACCATCTAACTACCAAAAATGACCATGTCTCTCAAGGGTGCCTCTATTTGTCTCAATACTGTTATTTTTGAATTGATAAATATTAGGTTACTGGGTTTTGATCCAAACAAAAATCTGTGATATGACATAGAGAAGAGTCTGGATTTTTATTTAAAGACACTGTGGCTTGGTAAAGATGAAAGAAGTATCTTTCATTTAGGAGTATTCTCATCAGTAACATTCTAGCAGTCACTGCAGTAGAAGTTTATGTTACACAAAATAGACACTTTCTTAGCTGACCTCTATTTAATTCACCAGATCAATAAACATTTTTCCTTTCCCAGTGGATTCAGAGCCTAAAAGTCCTCCTTTAAATCGACCTGGACCATGTTGGGTTCACCATTTGAGTTGTGTGTGTAGTAAATGTCCCTTGTGTCTGTCCCCAGATGTCTTGCTCTCATTATTGTAATCAATACAGTACTTATTCTGATGAAATATGAATACAGAAAGAAAAAGAGCTGTGGTTTCTATGCAAACTAAGTTAAAAGATTTGACTCCATGAAAGTAAGCCACTAAAACAAAATGACTGTCAGAATAGATGTGGAAGAAGTGAGTATGAAAGATTGAGGAACAAAAGTCATAAATGTCTGGAAACATTTTGTACTGGGATTTGTTTACAAGTGTTTTAAAACATGAACTTCACCTTAAGGGGACCCGTACTGGAAATTGTATACAATACATTAATGGTGTGAGGGTTTTGGCGATAAAGGCTGTACAAATCACTGGCAGATTCATTCAAGGAAGAAGCCTTGGCTCTATATCAACAGATTCCATAATGAATGTACATTTTTTTATGTCTTAGGCTAAAACAGATTAAGGTACATATATATCACATTTTATGATTCTTGGCTTCAACTGATTTTTCTAACCTACCAACTCTTGGTTCTAATCTCGTCAGGCGAGAAATGTTCTACTGTACATAGCTGCAAATGTCCAGTCACTGGAAATGGATTTTAACTGGATCAATACTGAGCATTTTATCCATTTTTCTCTGGGGCTTGTTTGCCATTCCAATTTATGAAGTAATGGTTCCCAAAGAAATTATGCCACGACTCAAACTTTTTTCTGTGCTTTGTGACCCCTAAATAATAATAATAAATAATAATGGCTATTATTATTATTTATTTTTATTTTTATTTTTTTTGCCGTACGCGGGCCTCTCACTGCTGCGGCCTCTCCCATTGCGGAGCACAGGCTCCGGACGCGCAGGCTCAGCGGCCATGGCTCACGGGCCCAGCCGCTCCGCAGCATGTGGGATCCTCCCGGATTGGCGCACGAACCTGTGTCCCCTGCATCGGCAGTCGAACTCTCAACCACTGCGCCACCAGGGAAGCCCTATCATTATTATTAATGATAAAACAGTTTAATTCTGAATGTAGTTTTATCCTTGCAATGTGAAAAAGCCTAAGTAATTACATGGAAGAATCATGATGGAATCTATTCAGTTTGCAAAAATGGTTTGAGCTGAAACTTTTAGAGGGCAGTGAATGTGTTTTCAGTCCTTGCAATCAAGGTTTGTTCTGTGATATATTTGTGTAGGCTTGATCCCAGCGTATTAGGTTAAATAATTTGGCCTTTTTGTTTCTCTCTGGGCTTCTCCTATTCAAACTCCTAAAGAGAGGATTGGTTGGTTGGTTATGCTGTCCCCCCCCCCACTCCCTCCCTCCCTCCCTTCCTTCCTTCCTTCAACAAATATTTATGATGCACCTAATATGTTCAAGCCATTTCCCAAACGGACACAATCTATAACCTCAGGAATCTTATACCCTGGTGAAGAGACAGTACATAAATATTCAGATTTAATGAACTATAATTATGGTAATTGCTATGAAGGAGAAGTGCCTAGTGTTACATAAAGCATCCGAGGGACCTAATTAAACTAGTCTGTGGCAGTAGGAATGACTTCATTGGAGAAAGTGACATTAAAGTGAAAACCGGAAGATGATCTAAGTGAGCCAAGAGAAAGAGGGGAGAGTCGGGAGAGTGTTCCGGGTAGATTGAAGAGCCTGTGTAAAGGCCCTTTTGGAGAGTTCCTTGGCTGGGGAAGAAATCAAGGAGGTAATGACCAGAATTATTGTAATTTTAGATAAGGGTATTATTGCAAAATTAGGTCTAGGGAAAAGCTGGGTCCCTCTGAAGTTAGCTAAAAATGAAGATTACTGAGACCCACTCACGAACTCCTAATTGAGCGCAGCTGGAAATGGAACCTCCTTCTAAGCAAATAGCCAGGTGGTTCTTATGGACAATACAAGTAGTTTGAGATTTGCTGAATTAAACCAATGTACTTTCCAAATTTCTTACTATATCCAATTGAAGAAATGAGCACATAATGTCAAGCTTTAGGATTAGAATCATTTCTGGAAACATTTAATCCTTTTTTTTCTTTCTTTTTTTTTTTTTTTTTTTGTAGTCTCTTTTTTTCCTACGAGACAATAATAAATAATTAGATCTAGGGAATGTAGTAAAAATTTTTTCTTCTACTTTTAACTACTGCCTTATTTCTCCTCATAAACTATCAAAGAACTAGGTAGGAGCATCTGTTTCTCTCATGTTACACATCAGAAACAGTGGTCCAGAGAGGTTAATTGCCTTTCTGGGAATCACAGTTTGCCTGAAGTAGTGAAGAGGCCTTCTGACTCCAGTGTCTACTTTCTTGCCCCCTAGATCCCCTGTGTCCCTTTATCTCATCTGGGGGTCATTAGTATTTGTTCTCTTTCCCAAATGGCACTTTTCACATGAACTAGATCTATACTCAAAGTAAAAAAGAAAACAATAGGAAATGCTAAATGTTGAACTTTTCACAGGTGATGTTCTCAGAAATTGATGTCAAGACTAAAATAGCTGTTGGCAGTTACAACTGTTTGGATGTCATTTTACAAAACAATTGCCTGTGAGGTCTACGTGGATTAAAGTTTTCACATAAATTGGGGAAATCTGGCTGCCTGCTCTCCCTCTGACCTCCTCTCCTGGGCATTTTTTTATATAGCTACACAGAACAGTTGGTCTTCAGATCTGCCAAGCTCTTTTCCGGCTAAAGAAATTATAATTATCAAGGAAGAAAAGCTTCAAATGGAGGAGCCATAAAAAGCATGAGGGCTGGTCCCATTTATTAACCAGTGTTGCAATGACAGCACCTGCTGAGCATGGGTGATCCTAATCAATTGTGAAAGGGGACTAACCTCATCTCTAGAGATTGTTCAAACCTATTAGGCTCAGCTGTATGTGGGGATAAGACGTTGGGAAGTTTTGCCCAGAAATTTACTACTGAATTTCTGAAACAGCAAATATATTATATGATGGTGTATGGACTGTATGCTTGTGTTCCCCCTCCCCCAAATTGTCACGTTGAAATCCTAACCCCCAATGTGATGATATTAAGTGGGGCCTTTGGGAGATAATTAGGTCATGTGAGTGGAGCTCCAATGAACGGGATTAGTGCCCTTATAAGAAGAGATGTGAGAGAGCTTTCCTCGTCTCTCGTCTCTCCAGGATGTAAGGATGCAATGAG
This sequence comes from Aethalodelphis obliquidens, assembly GCF_003676395.1. NCBI lineage: Eukaryota > Metazoa > Chordata > Mammalia > Artiodactyla > Delphinidae > Aethalodelphis > Aethalodelphis obliquidens. Next base: position 11,068,983 of record NW_020837958.1, on the reverse strand, counting down.
AAGATGGCCATCTGCAAACCAGGAAGAGTGCCCTCACTAGACACCGGATCTGCCAGCCAGTGCCTTGATCTTAGACTTTCTAACCTCCAGAACTGTGAGAAATAGAAGTTGCTTAAGGCACACAGTCTATGGTAATTTGTTATAGTAGCCTAAGCTGATTAAGGCAGATGGAGCCTTTCCTGTGCTCATTTCAGTGAAGGGGAATAATTAGCACATCCCCACGTTGATGTTTAACAGGGAAGCTTCATATGGCAGACAAACTCTTTGGTGGTCCCCAGGATTCCCATCTCCTTGTAGTCACGCCTTCTGCATTTTCCTCTCATTGAGTGTGTGTGAGACCTGTGACCTGCTTCTAAGCAATAGTATACAACAAATGTGGTGGGATACACATGACTGCATGTATGTGATTACAGTACATAAAGTTGTAATGTTCTTCCTACAAGGAAACATTCTCTCACTTGCTGGCTTTGAAAAAGCAAGCTTCCATGTTGTGGGCTGCCATATGGAAATGGCCACATGACCAGGAGCTGAGGGTTAGGTCGGCCTACAGACAGTAAGAAACTGAAACCCTCCATACAGCAACTTGTAAGGAAATGAATTCTGCCCACAACCAAGTGAGTTATTAGCAGATTCTTCCCCGGTGGAGGCTTAGATGAAATCACAGTCATGGCCAGCAGCTTGATTGCAGACCCTAAGTTGAGGGCTCAGATAAATCATTTCTGGACACCAAACCCCTATGAGGTAATAAATGTGTGCTATTTTAAGCTACAAGTTTTGTGGCAATTTTGTGATGCAGCAACATATAACTAATACACCTCAGCAAATCATTAATTTGTGTAGAATGTAGATTCCTTAACAGAGATCATTGGCAAGGAGTCCATTCTCTGAAATGGAATAACTGAGTCTCAAGCTGGATAATTAAGCATGAAGGGGGTTGAGAGTTAAAGATATTTGGGGGGGTCAACTTCTCGAAATGTGGGAGGTTTGAATAATTACTAAGGCAACGGTAAAGCAAAGGATTTGGCATACATTTCTTTTTAAACATTTGTCCTATTAGATGAGTTCCTTCTAGCAAAATGTTCATAACCTGGCTTCTGCTTATCTCATAGCCTAATTAGTGGACATTGTTTTTTCTTCTTCTACCACTTTAAACCAAACTCTGTCTCTGAGCTCCACTAAACTACTAATGGGGTTATGGTTATGGAATAGTCTATGAACCTCATCAGTCAATCTTATACCTGTTCTTCAAGGTCTTTATTTTCTCTTTAGCATTTTTGTTTTTTCCTTTCTCTTACCTATTCTTCATTTGTCAGTTTAAACATCACTTATTCTAAGGAGCTTTCCATAGCCACCTAAATCTAGCGGAAGAGTTTTCTCCACTTACTTCAGTAAGCATTTAACAGGCCAGAATACACTTGTCTCTTTATTGATGTTTCCTTGTCATTATCCTGTCTCGTTCACTAGATTGCAAGCTGAGTGTAGGAAGTAGTGTCTTAGTCACCTGTTTATCTCTTATTTCTTAATCTCTGGCTTTCTATATAAGTGCATGATCAAATGACTTTAAATAAATATAAGAGTATCATAGTGAGAAGATCAGGAACACTGGAGCCAGATGAATCTATATTCAAATTTCAGTTCACTCTGTGACTTTGGGTAAATTACTGAATTTGTATTAGCCGTGATTTCCTCATCTGGCAAAATGAGGATAAATAGCTGTCATTCCTTCAGTGAGTCATTCAGATATGAATCCATTTTTCCAGCAAACACTTATGTAGCTTTTATCATGTATGAGGCATGGCTGTAGGGTTGAGGATACAGGAGTACACAAGCGAGTCAAAATCCCTGCATCTAGAAGCATAAAATATTTAGTTAACAAGATGGATGAAATACAGAGTATGTTAGGTAGTGATAAGTGATAAGGAGAAAAATTAACTGCAGAAGCAGTGTAAGAAGAATTGGGAAGTTCCAATTTTAGATAAGGTAACAAGGGAAGACTTCACTGAAAGGTGACAGTTCTGTAATTACATGAAAAAAGTACTACAGCAAGACGTGACAGAAACTAGGAGAAGAGCATTCCTGACAGGGATTAGGATAGTTGTAGAGATTAATTTGCCAGAATAATCTACTACACAGTTCCTGGCACATAGAAGTTCTCAGGAAATGTTTACAACTGCCTCACACACATTCCCCCCGACCCCATGTTGGCATTTGTTACTTTCAAACTACAGTTGAGTCTTGAACAACATGGGTTTGACTGCATGGCTCCACTTGTACGTGGATTGTTTTCAGTAGTAAATATTACAGAAGTATATGATCTGTGGTTGGTTGAATCTGTGGATTGGGAGGAACTGTGGATTCAGGGTGCTGGCTGTAAATTATACTCAGATTTTTGACTGCTCAGAGGGTCACTACCCCTAACCCCTGATTTGTTCAAGGATCAACTGTATATGTTCATTAACTGCAGGGTTCACTGTTTATCCTTGAAAAAAAATGCCTAAATCCTATAGCCTACCATCAGACTTAATTTATCACATATGCAGTGGAAAAGTCCCTTTTGATTTCTCTAAATAGAAATTTAGAAGTTAACTCTGTAGGTGGCAGGTAGGCACTAATTCTTTTTCAGTTTTCCAAGTAGAATGACAGAACTTCAATGTCCTAGGCATTTCCATAAGGAAACTTTAAAGATACTTAAAACCCTTTATTGTGAGGGTGCATCCTGACCACCCAGGGTGGCAGTCCATGTATGGCACTTTGAAGCACGGTTCACAAAAGTGTATCTATTTAAATCTTTTATCATATAATTCTGACTTTGAATATTCATACTCTTAGACTTGGGAGGATTCAACCTCAGCCATTCTTGGAGCTCCAACACCCTGGAAGTAAATAAATAGCTTTGAATCCTTGGAGAGGCCCTTTTACTGCCCCAGTTCACATTTGTCCTCAGGTCCACTGGATTGACTGCTTCTTTACCACTTGTGGGGTGCAGTGAGCCTGGGACTCCCAGTGCCCAGGGTTTGTTCTCCCTATCCTCATCCTACAGCCCTCCTGGCCAAGGTTGGGTCCCATCTAGAGGGCATTGTCCTGGAATAATATTTATTGTTCTATTCTCTGCTTCTCTACATGTCTGTGTTTTACTTTATATTTGGTGGATATCAGTAAAATTAAAGTTCATATGTAATATCAGTGATAAGTTGCATCAGCACTCTCTCCTTCATCCCAGTATTATTTTCTTTCACAGCCATGGGCTTCATAAATATTAGACATACCTGCAGAAAATTCCATGTACTTTGAATATTATACTGAATATCTAATAATAAACAGGCCAACACTCTTTGTGCGTCATCAACCTCAATTCCTTTTGGATCAATGGATCACAGTTTGAGGAAGTATGAAGATAATTGCGATCTATTCATCTTCTTTTCTAATAAAGAGTGTTTTGAGTTTCCTTTAGGAAGACTATCAGAACACGGCTCAAAATCAGTGACCCAAAATCAAAACATAATAAATGACTCTCTGAGACTGTAGCTAGTAAATACTTTTGAAGTTGGTTGCAGTGATATTTACCTACATCGATTGCTAGGACTTCAGCCAACACAACAAAGGCACTACCCAAATGTGGTTAGTCTAGTATGCTTAAAATCACAATATCTCAAAGAAAAAAAAGGAAGGGATATTATTAGTTATTTTATTTTGAGATCGTATTTCAATAGATCCAACCTATGTTTCCATCTCCCTACCACATCTATGGAGTATGTCAACTCTCACCTAACATCCTTTTGCACTGCTTCCCATAGAAAGACAAGAGGATTTCTATAATTCACAATTTTCTTCCCGTTCTCTGAACTACTATAATACTATGTTCTGAATCAGGCAATGTATTTTATAATTAAATCCTGTGCCATATTTTTATTTAATGGTTTCCTATGGGCAAGTTTTAGTTCTTTAGCTAGACTATAAATTTCTTGAGAAAAATAACATGCATGGATTTTTTAATTTTATTTTATTAGATCTCATGAATACTATTTGTGCTGGCCAGCTTAGTGCTGGGCAGGGGGTGGTGGTGAATACATCTCTTCTTTTAAGGTATTTGAGTACTTACTACATGCAGCTTCTCTACTAGTATTTCATATACACAATTTAATGCTCATATTAATAAACAGTGTATTATATTTTTTTTCCTAACAAGTGAACTTAACGTTGAGACAGCTAAGTAACTCACAAAAATGTTTCCACAACAAAGACAGAGCACAAAGTCATGGAACTAGAATTTGAGTACATCTTTCTCTGACTTCAACTTTGTATTCTAAGCCAATATGCTGTAAAGATACTTTGTAAGCTGAGTGCTTCCTAAAAGGTAACGGAAGACTTGTGAAACTATCCATAAGTAGATGTCAAATTTTTTATGCTATACAGGAAATGTAATTTTATTCATCTTTTCTCCCCTTGAAGAATGTTCATTCTTTTAGAAATTGCATGTGATAACCTGTTACAAAGAAAACTAATTATTGTAACTGAGGAATGTTACAGGGAAGCCTGGTGATTAGACTTATAAGCTGTGTAGAATGATGTACATACTCCAGAATGGCAATATTTCAAAGGTCATATAAATGGATTAATTCAGTAAGCATTTATTGATACCAAATCCCAGGCCCTGTGTTAAGTGTCATGAGTACAGAAAAGAATGGTATACTCCTCAGTCTTTACAAGCTTTCAATCTTGTACTGAGAAAATATATATGTATAGAGAAAACAATAAAATTCCTGATATAAAATAGCCTCTCATTAAATGATATGTATTGGATTTAAATTCCTTAATACATTCATGGGAGTATATATGGATGAGTGATTAATTCTGTCCAGGTAGGATGGTGTGAGAGATTTAGGATTCCCTCAAAAAAGGTGATATTTAAACTTTAATTTGAAAGATGAGACAGTATTAACTAGAAAAGGATTAATGGGAGGGGCATGCCAGAGAGACAGAGAGCATTTTCTGAGATAACAAAACATGACGTTTTTAGGGCCTCCAATGCTGATGCTGTGTGTAAAAAGTGGAAGCAGAGAAATAACAGTGGAAAGTTAGATGGGGACAGATATTGAAAGACTTTTCTTTCTTTTGTAATCTCAATTTTCTTCAATGTTATAAATTCCTTCGTATTACCATTCTGGTAACTAATCAGAATTTTACCCAGAGCACAAAGATTTTATAATACAAAGATTTTATAAAATGGACATAGTCCAACAATCTGGATTATCTAAAAATAAGGATCTTCTGATTTGGTCAAACATAAATTGCAGGTTTTCCAAGTAGTTTAAATGTATGAATTTTACTACACTGAAAATATCATTTATGTAGTTGTTTGCATCTCAATTTGGTACTTTCTTTTGACTCGTGTGGCCATATCAAAATCCATTTCCACCTTTGAAACACAAGGTGGAAACTCAGTATATATAGATAAGAAATCTGGTGAGCAGGGTGGTACAGCTCTTTGTAATAAACTTCTAGAAGAACATTCATTTAAATCAGCTAATTTCAAGGCATTCATGTAATTATTGCAAAGGAAAATGAGCTCTCTGGAGGGATAAAGCTGGATTCATTTTTCTAACTTGCATTTTTTTTTTAAAAATTTCTGTCTAACTAGTTCTGACAATTCAGGAATAGTTCTCTCCATTTTCTCCTATTCTGTAACCATATTTTCACCGTATTAAAATGCATTGCCTCTTATACCATTTAGGGCTTGGTGGAAAAAAATGAACAGGAACAGAAAATGAGGTCACCTATCTTTTTCAAACTTAACAAACTTTTCTACTTGATCTTAAAACAGACAAGGGTTTTCTAGTTAAACATGTGCAAGCAGACAATAGTTTTTTTTGTTTTTCCCCAGAAGATCAAGTTGGACATATTTGTGGAAAAAGAAATATCAACATGTAGATAGATAGAAATACTGGGTAAATTATAGCAAAATGATCTCTGAGATAGGAAATAACCTATCTCTATAAACAGTGCATGGAACAATGCTATTGCTTTTAATGTAACACTCTGAAAACAAGTGACTTTTAAAAATATATTTAACGTACCACTTACCATGCAACATTGTTATTTTTATTTAAAAGAACTGTATGTAATAATACTACAAATGTTAAAAATGTGCAGTTTTGATTGTTTGACATATACATACATCTATAAAACTTGTGCTTCTTTGTTATTCCTTCACTATGTCTCTCTTTGCCTTCCCAATTCCCATAGTTATCAGTTTATTGTCACTGTAAGCTAGTTTGTATTTTCTAGAATTTTATATAAATAGAATAATAAGCAAGTAATTTTTTTCTTTTTGGAGAGATTTTTGGCTTCTTTCCCTCAAGAAAATTATTTATAGATACATCTATCTACGGTGTTACATGTATCAACGGCTTATTCCATTTTATTTATGAGTCATGTTCCAATGCACAGATGTGTCAAAATGTGTTTATCCATTCACCTGTTAATGAGTTTGTACTCGTTTGTTAGGGTAGCCATAACAAAGTACCACAGACTGGGTGTATTAAACAATGGAAGTTTGTTTTCTCACAGATCTTGTGGCTAGAAGTCAGAGAGCCGGTTATCACTGGGTTAGATTTCTTCCCAGGTTTCTCTCCTTGGCTTGCGTATGGCCATTTTCTATGCGTCTTCACATGGTCTTTCCTCTGTGCCAGTCTGTGTTCAAATCTCCTCTTCTTATAAGGATACCAGTAATACTGGATCAAGGCCTACCCCATTGTCCTCACTTAGACTTTGTGTCTTTGAAAACCCTTTTGACAGAACAGTCACATTTTGGATATTAGGACTTCTACATATGAATATTTGAGGGACACAGTTCAGCCTATAAGATGTTTCTCTCTACTTTCTGTCTGTGAACATTCACATATAAGTCTTCCTATGTACATATGCTTTTATTTCTCTTGGGTAGATATCTGGAACTATAATGCCAGGGTCCTGTGGTAGGTGAAAATTTAACTTTAAGAAATACCCATACAGGTTTCCAAAATACTTGTACAGTCCCACTAGCACTGTGTGAGAGTTCCTGTTGCTATACAACATTTGTTGTTATTAATCTTTTTTTAATTCTTAATTTTAGTCTCATTGTCATTTTAATTTGTATTTCCCTAATGAGTAATGAAGTTGAGCTACATTTTCTGTTCTTATTTGTCACCCATATATCTTTTTTAGAAAGGGTGTGTTCAGATTGTTTGCCTCCTTTTAAATTGGGTTGTATGTTTTCTTATTTTTGAGTTGTGAGGGCTCATATTCTGGATATGACTTTTATGAGGTAAATGATCAAATATGTTCTCTCTGTGACTTGTCATGTCTTTCTCTTATGATGTCTTTCTAATTGCTGAAGATCTTAGTTTTGATAAAGTCCAACTTTTCATTTTTTCCCTTTTATAATTTGTGCTTTTGGAGTTGTGGGTAGGAATTCTTTGCTGAATTCAAGGTCACATAGATTTTCGCCTATCTCTTTTTCTAGAAGTTCTATAGTTTTGATTTTTTAATTTATATTTTGAGCTAATTTTTGTTTGTGGTACTTTATTTTGCATACTGATATCCAGTTGTTACAGCATTATTTAGCTGAACCATTGTGCTTTTTCCACTGAATTGACTTCAAACCTTGTCAAAAATTAACGGACCATGTATGTACATGTGTATTTCTGAACTCTGCATTTTATTTCATTGATCTGTTGGTCTAAAGGCAAAACCACCTTGTCTTAGTTATTGCAATTTCATAATAAACCTTGAAGACAGGTAGTATAAGTCTTCCAGCTTTGTTCTTATTCTTTCAAAAATGTTTTGTCTATTCTAGGTCATTTGCATCCAATAAGAGTTTGAGAATTGATTGACTAATATCTAAAAAAAAATCCTACTGGGATTTTGACTGGAAATTTATTGAATTTACTGATCAGTTTGGAGAGGATTGATATTTTAACAATACTGAGTCTTTGGACCATGGACAAGCTGTATCTTCCCAATAATTTATCACTTCTTCAAGTTTGCTCAGCAATTTTTATAGTATTCAGAGAACAGGGTTTGCAAATCTTTGTCAGATTTATACCTAACATTTCATATTATTTGATATTATTGTAAATTGTATTAATTTTTGTATGCTGATTTGTATCCTGAAAACTCATAACTTATTAGCTCTAGTAGCTTTTTTGTAGAATACATTGAATTTTGTACACAAATGAAAATGTTATCTGTAAATAAAGTGTTTGACTTCTTCCTTTCTAATTAGGATGCCCTTTGTATCCCTATCCTTGCCAGCCTTTGATATTGTCAGTGTTCTCGATTGTGGCCATTCTAATAGGTGTGTAGTGGTACCTGTTTGTTGTTGTTGTAGTTTTGGGAATTTGCACTTCCCTAATGACATACGGTGTTGAACATCTTTTTGCATGATTATTTGCCATCTTTATATCCCCTTGGGCAAGGTACCTGTCAAAGTCTTCGGCCCATTTTTTAATTGGATTTTTGTTTTCTAACTGTTGAGTTTTGAGAGTTCTTTGTATATTTTGGATGATAGTCCTTTATCAGATGTGTCTTTGGTAAATGTGTCCACCCAGTCTATAGCTTGTCTTCTCATTCTCTCGATAGTATCTTTCACAAAGAAAATTTAAACTTTTCGAAGTCCATCTTATCAATTCTTTCTTTCATGGATTGTGCCTCTGGTGTTGTATCTAAAAAAGTCTTCACAATACCCAAGGTCATTTAGATTTTGTCCTATGTTATCTTCTAAGTGTTCTATAGTTTTATATTTTACATTTAGGTCTATGGTCCATTTTGAGTTAATTTTAGGTGTAAGGTCTGTGTCTAGATCTTTTTTTTTTTTTTTTTTTACATGTAGATGTCCCATTGTTCCAACACTATTTGTTGAAAAGACTTTTTTTTTCATTGTGTTGACTTTGCTCCTTTGTCAAAGATAAGCTGACTATATTTATGTGGGTCTGTTCCTGGGCTCTCTGTTGTTTCAATAATCTGTTTGCCTGTTCTTTTGCCAATACCACACTGCCTTGATTACTGTGGTTTTATAATAAGTCAGTTCTTTTCATTTGTGTTTCTTCTTTTGAGATTCTAAAACTGAAAGAGAAAATCATTGACTTGAGACATTTACTTACCTACTATACTTACTTACCTACTATAGGCATCTATTGCTATAATTTTCCCTCTAAACAATTGTCTTGCTATATCCAACACATTTTCATATGCTGCATTTTTATTTTCACTAAGTTCAAAAATATTTTCTCATATCCTTTCAATTATTGCATTGGCTTACAGGTTCTTTAGGAGTGTTATACTTAGTTTCCAAACATTTCAGGATTTTTTAGATTGTTTTTCTGATTTTTTATTGATTCATGAATACTAATTGATCTTTCTCTCTGGTAATATTGCTTATCCTGAAATCTTCTTTGTCTGATATTAATATTGCCAGTAGCTTCTCAGTTTATTTTGATTAGTTTTAGTAGAGATTATTTATTTATGTATCCTTTTAGCTTTAACCTACTTTCATGTTCAAAATCAAAGTGAATTTCTTGAAGGCCTCATAGAGTTGGGTCCTTCTTTTTATCTAACCTAACAATCTCTGTCTTTTAATTAGGTATTTTGATCATTTATATATTTTTATTAATATGGTTGATTAGAATAAAAATGCATTTTGTCTTCTCTTTTTCCCATCAGTTTGTTCCTAGTCATATTTTTCTGCCTCTTTAAAATTATTTTTTTAATCATTTTGTATTATCTCTTTTGTTGACTTTAACTATAAATTTTTTGTTTTTTCTTTATGTTAGTGATTTCTTTAAGGTTTATAGTATACATCTTTAACATCAAGTGTTATTAAGCCAGTTCGTGTATAAAATAAGAACCATAAAGTTTACACTTTTATATCTTCCCTATGTCCTTTGTGCTATCATTGTCAATACACTTAACTTTCACATGTGTTATAAATCCTGCACTACATTTTATAATTTTTATTTAGTCAATGATCTTTTTAAAGGTTTGCTTGCACATTTATCCAATAAGTAACCATTTCTGTTGGTCTTCATTTCTTTGCTTAGATCCTGGTTTCCATCTGGTAACATTTACCTTCTGACTGAAGGACTTCTGCTAACATTTCTTGTCATGTAAGTGTTGATGATGAATTCTTCCAACTCTTCTATGTCCAAAAGGTTTTTATTGCACCTTCTTTTTTGAAATATATACTTATTGGACAAATAATTCTAAATAGACATTCTGTTTTCATTAAGTACTCTAAAGAGTTTGCTCCTGCCTTCTCACTTGCATGTTTCCAATGAGAAATCTGCTAATATTCTAATGTTTGCTATATCTATATATAATGAATCACTTTTCTTTGATCCCTTTTAAGATGTTTTTCTTTATTATTCAGTTATAGCCATTTTATTTTAATATACCTTGTATTTTTCTTCATGTTTAATGTTTTTGAGGTTTATTGGAACTTCTTGGAAGACTTTTGGCCACTGTTACTTCAGATATGTGTATTTTTTATTCCCAGCCCACTATGGGGACTCCAATGGCCCATATATTTGGGTGCATAAATGCATGAATTGTCTCCCACTTCACTGATGCTGTATGTTTTTCATTCTTTCTTCTTACTCTTTCATTTTGAATTATTTCAATTGCTATCTTTTCAAATTTATAAATCTTTTCTTCTTAAGTGTTTTATTTGTTTTAATCCAGACATTAATTTCAGTGAATAAATATAATGATGACATCTCATTACTAATAATACATCATATAATTCTCCATTTAGCCTCTCATTATACCTAGCTTCTATATACACTGCTTCTTCATACATTTTCCAAATAGTCAGGGACATTCATGCTGTTTGTTTCCCCATTTTCTACCTGTTAAAAATTAAATTGGTTTATAAAATCTATGTTTGTGAAGCCTTATATGCTATCCTTTAGAAACTAATCTTTACCTTCATTATTTTACCAGAGTGATTCTTTAAAAGAATATTCTCTTTAGTATTAAGTTCATTCTGATTCTGCCTTCTGCTGTATTTAAATATTTAGGGTTTTTTTTTTTCTGTTTTACATTGTTATTATCTTGAGACCAAGACCTGTATTTTCTTTATCTTCATATGTTGATCCCCTCCTCAGTTTTCCCCATCCCAGTGCTCACTGTATGAGTCAAAAGGAAACATCTTTGTTGTAGCAATATTTCAGTTAACATTTACCTTTATCCCATTATCAAGACTTTTAAGGACATTTTCCATAGAACTTAACTGTCTGGAAACTATGAATCACTTAGAGGTTTTATAAAAATAGTTAAACTAAGAAGTTGTTATGGTTTGGGGTGTTTCATCATGGTAGTTGTTCCTTCCCATGGGTCCAAACATACCTAGAAAAGGCAGAAATAAAGTCAGTTCACAGTAGCTAATGAATTTTTATTATCCTTTTGAAGGCATGATACTCAGTCAGACGGAGGAAGGCGATATCTCAGATTCTTTCAAAGGACTGTGGTTTGACCCAGGTGCATAGATACACAGATAGATCACAGAAATCTTTTCTTTCCAGTGTACAGCAGGAGTTTTGATATCTAGCTTTCTAGAGTCCATATATTCTTTATGACTTCCAGGCCAAATGACATCCCTGGTGGTCTTTTTAACATTTCACATTTGGTGGGGGAAGGCAAAATCTAGTTTTTGGAAATTTTAACTTAATCAAACTTTTACAGACAAGAGGGGAATGTGAATTCCTCTGAGAAGTACAAGATTACTATTTGCAAGGAAGTTAGGGAGAAAGAGCTGGGTTGTCCTAAAGCAATTAGCCATGTTTATGGCATTTATGAAAGGAAAAGACTCTTTGTAGATGTTTTGACCTCCAACCTGTTCATTCTGATACATTCTAAAAATGATTGAGGCATAGGGAGTGGGGTTCTGAAACTAGTCCGCTTTCCTGAATCGTGTATTCCGTTCTGCTTAATATTCAGTATTCACAATCCTAATAAATAGTTAGTATGCGTTGTCAATTCCCTTTTTTATTATAGATCTCATTCACCCACCCTTCAAGAGTCAGGAAACTGGTTGATAAACTATGCTGCCTGAATAATGAAGTTAGATTGTGACCCTGCTATTCAGTGTTTCTGAAATCTTTATGTGTATACGGATCACTTGGAGAGCTGGTTAAAATATAAATTCCCCTTAGGATAACTGTGGTGTGGCCTGAGGTTCTGCATTTCTAATAAACTCCCAAATGATACTTATGCAACTGATCCATGGACTATACTGTCATGAAGTTGTTGTTGTTGTTTTGCGGTCCGCGGGCCTCTCGCTGTTGTGGCCTCTCCCGTTGCGGAGCACAGGCTTCGGATGCGCAGGCTCAGCGGCCATGGCTCACGGGCCCAGCCGCTCCACGGCATGTGGGATCTTCCCGGACCGGGGCACGAACCCGTGTCCACTGCATCGGCAGGCGGACTCTCAACCACTGTGCCACCAGGGAAGCCCTGTAATGAAGTTTTCAATGTCATGAATTCTTGATTAGAAGCTTATGTTCTGTAGTTGGGTCCTATTCTGGTGGAAAGAGAATCTCAAATTTGGGGGCTGGGCAGAAGGTAAATGGCCTCAGCATCATAACCTAGTTTTTACATCTGCAGTTGCCCCATTAGCTTGAAGTTCTTATCTGGATCACTGACTCTTCGATGTTTCTGTGTCTGGGGCATACCTCCTTGCCTGGACTTCCTCTCACTGCCTGCCATTGCCTCATGGCACTGTTTCTTAAAAGTCATCCTCTGCCGCTGCAGGCCCGCCCCGCACTCCGTGACCCTCCCTACCCCCCCGGCCTGGGTGAGCCAGAGCCTCCGAATCAGCGGCTCCTTTAACCTCGTCCTGTCTGAGCAAAGAACAGACGCCCTCCGGTGACCTACACGCACAGGCGGGGCCAAATCCAAAGCTGAGCCCCTGGGAACTGTCAGAACAAAGAAGAGAAAGGGAAATCTCTCCCAGCAGCCTCAGAAGCAGCGGATTAAAGCTCCACAATCAACTTGATATACCCTGCATCTGTGGAATACCTGAATAGACAACCAATCATCCCAAATTAAGGAGCCCTGTGGATGAAAGGCTCTTGGTGCTGCAGCCAGGACTCAGTGCTGTGCCTCTGAGGTGGGAGAGCCAACTTCAGGACACTGGTTCACAAGAGGCCTCCCAGCTGCACATAATATCAAACAGCAAAAATCTCCGAGAGATCTCCATCTCAACGCCAGCACCCAGCTTCACTCAACGACCAGCAAGCTACAGTGCTGGACACCCTATGCCAAACAACTAGCAAGACAGGAACACAACCCCACCCATTAGCAGAGAGGCTGCCCAAAATCATAGTAAGTCTACAGACACCCCAAAACACACCACCAGACGTGGACCTGCCCACCAGAAAGACAAGATCCAGCCTCATACACCAGAACACAGGCACTAGTCCCCTCCACCAGGAAGCCTACACAACCCACTGAACCAACCTTAGCCACTGGGGACAGACACAAAAAACAACAGGAACTACGAACCTTCAGCCTGCAAAAAAGGAGACCCCAAACACAGTAAGATAAGCAAAATGAAAAGACAGAAAAACACACAGCAGATGAAGGAGCAAGATAAAAACCCACCAGACCTAACAAATGAAGAGGAAATAGGCAGTCTACCTGAAAAAGAATTCAGAATAATGATAGTAAGGTTGATCCGAAATCTTGGAGATAGAATGGACAATAGAATGGACAAATTGCAAGAATCAGTTAACAAGGACCTAGAAGAACTAAAGATGAAGCAAGCAACGATGAACAACACAATAAATGAAATTAAAAGTACTCTAGATGGGATCAATAGCAGAATAACTGAGGCAGAAGAACGGATAAGTGACCTGGAAGATAAAATAGTGGAAATAACTACTGCAGAGCAGAATAAAGAAAAAAGAATGAAAAGAACTGAGGACAGTCTCAGAGACCTCTGGGACAACATTAAACGCACCAACATTCGAATTATAGGGGTTCCAGAAGAAGAAGAGAAAAAGAAAGGGACTGAGAAAATATTTGAAGAGATTATAGTTGAAAACTTCCCTAATATGGGAAAAGAAATCATTAATCAAGTCCAGGAAGCACAGAGAGTCCCATACAGGATAAATCCAAGGAGAAATACGCCAAGACACATATTAATCAAATTGTCAAAAATTAAATACAAAGAAAACATATTAAAAGCAGCAAGGGAAAAACAACAAATAACACACAAGGGAATCCCCATAAGGTTAACAGCTGATCTTTCAGCAGAAACTCTGCAAGCCAGAAGGGAGTGGCAGGACATATTGAAAGTGTTGAAGGAGAAAAACCTGCAACCAAGATGACTCTACCCAGCAAGGATCTCATTCAGATTTGATGGAGAAATTAAAACCTTTACAGACAAGCAAAAGCTGAGACAGTTCAGCACCACCAAACCAGCTCTACAACAACTGCTAAAGGAACTTCTCTAGGCAAGAAACACAAAAGAAGGAAAGGACCTACAATAACGAACCCAAAACAATTAAGAAAATGGGAATAGGAACACACATATCGATAATTACCTTAAATGTAAATGGACTAAATGCTCCCAGCAAAAGACACAGATTGGCTGAATGGATACAAAAACAAGACCCATATATTTGCTGTCTACAAGAGACCCACTTCAGACCTAGAGACACATACAGACTGAAAGTAAGGGGATGGAAAAAGGTATTTCATGCAAATGGAAACCAAAAGAAAGCTGGAGTAGCAATTCTCATATCAGACAAAATAGACTTTAAAACAAAGACTATTAGAAGAGACAAAGAAGGACACTACATAATGATCAAGGGATCGATCCAAGAGGAAGATATAACAATTGTAAATATTTATGCACCCAACATAGGTGCACCTCAATACATAAGGCAAATACTGACAACCATAAAAGGGGAAATCGACAGTAACACATTCATAGTAGGGGACTTTAACACGCCACTTTCACCAATGGACAGATCATCCAAAATGAAAATAAATAAGGAAACACAAGCTTTAAATGATACATTAAACGAGATGGAGTTAATTGATATTTATAGGACATTCCATCCAAAAACAACAGAATACACATTTTTCTCAAGTGCTCATGGAACATTCTCCAGGATAGATCATATCTTGGGTCACAAATCAAGCCTTGGTAAATTTAAGAAAATTGAAATTGTATCAAGTATCTTTTCTGACCACAACGCCATGAGACTAGATATCAGTTACAGGAAAAGATCTGTAAAAAATACAAACACATGGAGGCTAAACAATACACTACTTAATAATGAAGTGATCACTGAAGAAATCAAAGAGGAAATCAAAAAATACCTAGAAACAAATGACAATGGAGACACAACGACCCAAAACCTGTGGGATGCAGCAAAAGCAGTTCTAAGGGGGAAGTTTATAGCAATACAAGCCCACCTTAAGAAGCAGGAAACATCTCGAATAAACAACCTAACCTTGCACCTAAGCAATTAGAGAAAGAAGAACAAAAAAACCCCAAAGCTAGCAGAAGGAAAGAAATCATAAAAATCAGATCAGAAATAAATGAAAAAGAAATGAAGGAAACAATAGCAAAGATCAATAAAACTAAAAGCTGGTTCTTTGAGAAGATAAACAAAATAGATAAACCACTAGCCAGACTCATCAAGAAAAAAAGGGAGAAGACTCAAATCAATAGAATTAGAAATGAAAAAGGAGAAGTAACAACTGACACTGCAGAAATAAAAGAGATCATGAGAGATTACTACAAGCAACTCTATGCCAATAAAATGGACAATCTGGAAGAAATGGACAAATTCTTAGAAATGCACAACCTGCCAAGACTGAATCAGGAAGAAATAGAAAATATGAACAGACCAATCACAAGCACTGAAATTGAAACTGTGATTAAAAATCTTCCAACAAAGAAAAGCCCAGGACCAGATGGCTTCACAGGCGTATTCTATCAAACATTTAGAGAAGAGCTAACACCTATCCTTCTCAAACTCTTCCAAAATATAGCAGAGGGAGGAACACTCCCAAACTCCTTGTACGAGGCCACCATCACCTTGATACCAAAACCAGACAAGGATGTCGCAAAGAAAGAAAACTACAGGCCAATATCACTGATGAACATAGATGCAAAAATCCTCAACAAAATACTAGCAAATAGAATCCAACAGCACATTAAAAGGATCATACACCATGATCAAGTGGGGTTTATTCCAGGAATGCAAGGATTCTTCAATATACGCAAATCTATCAATGTGATACACCATATTAACAAACTGAAGGAGAAAAACCATATGATCATCTCAATAGATGCAGAGAAAGCTTTTGACAAAATTCAACACCCATTTATGATAAAAACCCTGCAGAAAGTAGGCATAGAGGGAACTTTCCTCAACATAATAAAGGCCATATATGACAAGCCCACAGCAAACATCATCCTCAATGGTGAAAAACTGAAAGCATTTCCACTAAGATCAGGAACAAGACAAGGTTGCCCACTCTCACCACTCTTATTCAACATAGTTTTGGAAGTTTTAGCCACAGCAATCAGAGAAGAAAAGGAAATAAAAGGAATCCAAATCGGAAAAGAAGAAGTAAAGCTGTCACTGTTTGCAGATGACATGATCCTATACATAGAGAACCCTAAAGATGCTACCAGAAAACTACTAGAGCTAATCAATGAATTTGGTAAAGTGGCAGGATACAAAATTAATGCACAGAAATCTCTGGCATTCCTATATACTAATGATGAAAAATCTGAAAGTGAAATCAAGAAAACACTCCCATTTACCATTGCAACAAAAAGAATAAAATATCTAGGAATAAACCTACCTAAGGAGACAAAAGATCTGTATGCAGAAAATTATAAGACACTGATGAAAGAAATTAAAGATGATACAAATAGATGGAGAGATATACCATGTTCTTGGATTGGAAGAATCAACATTGTGAAAATGACTCTACTACCGAAAGCAATCTATAGATTCAATGCAATCCCTATCAAACTACCACTGGCATTTTTCACAGAACTAGAACAAAAAATTTCACAATTTTTATGGAAACACAAAAGACCCCGAATAGCCAAAGCAATCTTGAGAACGAAAGAAGGAACTGGAGGAATCAGGCTACCAGACTTCAGACTATACTACAAAGCTACAGTTATCAAAACGGTATGGTACTGGCACAAAAACAGAAAGATAGATCAATGGAACAGGATAGAAAGCCCAGAGATAAACCCACGCACATATGGTCCCCTTATCTTTGACAAAGGAGGCAGAAATGTACCGTGGAGAAAGGACAGCCTATTCAATAAGTGGTGCTGGGAAAACTGGACAGGTACATGTAAAAGTATGAAGTTAGATCACTCCCTAACACCATACACAAAAATAAGCTCAAAATGGATTAAAGACCTAAATGTAAGGCCAGAAACTATCAAACTCTTAGAGGAAAACATAGGCAGAACACTCTATGACATAAATCACAGCAAGATTCTTTCTGACCCACCTCCTAGAGTAATGGAAATAAAAACAAGAGTAAACAAATGGGACCTAATGAAACTTAAAAGCTTTTGTGCAGCAAAGGAAACCATAAAGAAGACCAAAAGACAACCCTCAGAATGGGAGAAAATATTTGCAAATGAAGCAACTGACAAAGGATTGATCTCCAAAATTTATAAGCAGCTCATGCAGCTTAATAACAAAAAAACAAACAACCCAATCCAAAAATGGGCAGAAGACCTAAATAGACATTTCTCCAAAGAAGATATACAGAGTGCCAACAAACACATGAAAGAATGCTCAACATCACTAATCATGAGAGAAATGCAAATCAAAACTACAATGAGATATCATCTCACACCAGTCAGAATGGCTATCATCAAAAAATCTAGAAACAATAAATGCTGGAGAGGGTGTGGAGAAAAGGGAACCCTCTTACACTGTTGGTGGGAATGTAAATTGATACAGCCACTGTGGAGAACAGTATGGAGGTTCCTTAAAAAGCTACAAATAGAACTACCATATGACCCAGCAATCCCACTACTGGGCATATACCCTGAGAAAACCATAATTCAAAAAGAGTCATGTACCAAAATGTTCATTGCAGCTCTATTTACAATAGCCCAGAGATGGAAACAACCTAAGTGTCCATCATCGGATGAATGGATAAAGAAGATGTGGCACATATATACAATGGAATATTACTCAGCCATAAAAAGAGACGAAATTGAGCTATTTGTAATGAGGTGGATAGACCTAGAGTCTGTCATACAGAGTGAAGTAAGTCAGAAAGAGAGAGACAAATACCGTATGCTAACACATATATATGGAATTTAAAAAAAAAAAATGTCATGAAAAACCTAGGGGTGAAACAGGAATAAAGACACAGACTTACTAGAGAATGGACTTGAGGCTATGGGGAGGGGGAAGTGTAAACGGTGACAAAGCGATAAAGAGGCATGGACATATATACACTACCAAACGTAAGGTAGATAGCTAGTGGGAAGCAGCCGCATAGCACAGGGAGATCAGCTCGGTGCTTTGTGACCGCCTGGAGGGGTGGGATAGGGAGGGTGGGAGGGAGGGAGACGCAAGCGGGAAGAGATATGGGAATATATGTATATATATAACTGATTCATTTTGTTGTGAAGCTGAAACTAACATACCATTGTAAAGCAATTATACTCCAATAAAGATGTTAAAAAAAAAAAAAAAAAGTCATCCGGTGACCGCCTGGATCATAAGCTGCTGAGATACTTGTTGAAATGCAGTTTCTGGAGGCTCTTCTAGAGCGTAATGTCTGTAGGTGATTATCTATAATTTGAATATGTGCTCTGAAATAAGCACCAAAACTGAGAACCACTGTCATACTGCCTTCCTTGTATTCTACTGCCAAGTTGTGTGTACTTGTTTGCTGTCTATCTAAATTTAATTCAATGTCTTATTCTGTCTGTGAAGAGCCCCACCCAAGAATGCTTACGTGGCCCGAGTACCAGACTCTGTCTTGAACTCTGTCCTGCTATTCTTTCAAGGCGTAGTCTTTTCTAATACCTAACCTTTGTTTGCCTCACTCCCTGCCTGTTTCTCTCTTTTTCAGACATATCTTTCAAGCTCTGTGTTTGACTCCTATTCACCATAATGCTGAAAACCAACCCAAGAAGTATTACTGTCATTTTCACTGTAGATGTGATTACCTGATGTCAAATAAATTAAATTCAATATATATTTAGTGAGCATTTGTATATGCTTGACCATAGGCTAAGTTGCTGTGAGAGATGCAAACATGATCAAGATATAGCTTCAACTCTTAAAGGGTTTATAATTTATCTAGAATTAAGGGCAATTTAAAGTTAGAATCACTTCATCAGACTGTGAAAACATTAAGAGAGACTCTCCCAATTTAATGAACATATGTTTATTTCTGCCCAATGTATTTAGGTTTTTATTGCTGTTGTAACCAATTACAACACATCTAATAGCTTAAAATAAATGCTATCTTGCAGTGCTAAAGACTAGAAGTTCAAAATAAGTCTCAATGGGCTAAAATCAAAGTCTTGATTGGACTGACTTCATTCTCAGGCTCTAGGGGAAAATTCATTCCTTGCCTTTTCAGTTCTAGAGGCCCCATACCTTCCTTGGCTTGCAGACCCCTTCCAGCAATGGTGTCACTCTGACTACTGCTTCCATTATCCTGTTTCTGTCTATGAATCTGACTTTCCTGCTTCCCTTTTATATGGATCCTTTGATTGCATTGGACCTGTCCAGATGACCTGGATAATCTTTCCCTTACAAGATCCTTAATTTAATCACATCCCCAGATTCTTCTTTCTCATGTAGGTTAACATTCACAGATTCTGGAGATTAGAACAAGGTCATCTCTGTAGAGGGAGAGATGACCTTGTTCAGCTTACCACATCTTCCTTTCCCAGTTAGGCTCTTGTTATACCCCCATCTCTGGATAAAATCTATAACACAGACTGAGAAGTTAGAGATATCCACCATGCTGACCACAGTAATAAGTTCTGGAGCGGGTCTGTGACCCAAGCTAAAAGCAAGTATGATAACTTCTTGTTCCTTTCGTCAGAATGATTTTTAAAAGATACTCTTTCTCCTGGGTTTACTAAGATTGCGAGATACGATTCTTGAGTAACTGATAGCCATATTTTCCCCAGTAAGGGGAAAGGAAGGCTCTTACTGGAGAATAAAATGAAAACAGAAACACTGATGAGAGATGGAGACAGGGAAAAAAATTCTGGTGACATTTTTCAGAGCTCAATAAAGAAGCTAATAACACCATTCTCCTTTTCTTCTTCAGTTTGAGCTGTTTTCAGTCACTTAAAAGCAAATCAAACTGTGAATATAGTTATGATGGATTATCTGAATCACAGATAAAAGGAAAAACAGGTCAAGTCAAGAAAACAACGTTTTGCCTCAATGGGTAGAAACAAAAGTAGAAAAGGTGGTGAGCGGGAGAATCATTAACACCACCCCAGGGCCAGTGATTCTGAACTTTTGGACATTTTGTGAATAACCCTGAATATTCTTTGTATGGGATGGCCTCTCTGTGTTCCAGGACTGGGTGTAGTAGTTTAAGTAGCTGTGTCAAACTGCCCAACGGCGTTGCTATGTACATATATGATTCAGTAGGCCTGCTAAATATGGTGGATAAACTTCTGTAAGGTCGAATTAAATTAAAATGTCTAGAGTAGAGTGGGACATGTTTCAAGGAGGAACACAACCCAACTGAAGGAGGGATGATTGAGTCAACCCTATGACTGAATTTATTGTGAAGAGTTGAGTGAGTTAACTGGGATTAATAGTATTAGTAGAGATAAGCGTAAAATTTTTTTCTTTTCTTATTGGGACTTCTAATGTAAGATATACCTATGTAATGGCCAGTTATTTTTCTTTCTTGTTTTATGGAAGCAGCTCTAACAGGCAGATGGCTTAGCTCTTCCTCTGTCTTGCACAATTCTGTGTACCTTCCACACATTGGGATGCCCTGGATTTAAAAGGAGATTGCCAGCAATGTGGAGGAGATGACGACACTGCAGATCCAAGCCCCAAACAGCAGGTTTTATGGCATAGGAATGGGGCATTCATATATCCACCAAGATTAGAAAATATCAGAACGAGTTGCTTGTGAAAATCTGCACTGACCTTTAATTAAAGCTGTAAGGGAAGCAGAGAAAGTACCTTTTTTTTTTTTTCCAAAGCTGCTGTGAATAGATGACACATGCAAGATTTATTGCACCGAGAATTTAATCAGAAAAACATATTTTCTTTCCTAAGGATGCAGTAAATTGTTTTGTTATATGGAGGAAAAACGCAGTTGCTTATTTCTAAGTCCTGTTGTTTTCCTGAACACTGTGAAATCTTTGGTTCTTCTGCTTGTAATCAGGCATCTAGATATCCACATCAAGGGGGCCCTAATATATTGCATTCACGTTTTAGTTATGTCTAAAAAGAATATGTTTTCCCGTCTCCATTTAACAAAGATATAACAATGCCAATATAATTCAAATTGTTCATGAAAGGCTGGTCCCCTGGCATTTTCCGAAGTATTTGAAAACACAAAAGCCTCTAAAAAGTAAAAGCAAACAGAAAACTCCTTTAGCAAAGTTTATTAGAAAATATATAATATAAAAATAACCTTAGTGATAGGCTTTGTCCAAAATAAATAAATAAATTTACCTGTAATAAAGTTAGACTTCCTATAGCAGTTTAGGCACTAGCCCTGCCATTTGAATTTAATACCATATATTACTTTCAATAGTAAAGTTGATTATGTATTTAATAAAACTTTAAGACACTCTTCTACCAACCACTTCATGGCATTTCTGGTTGACTCTTTTAGGGAGTCTGTGTCCTAATGAAAAATAAAGGAGCCAATATTTCAAAAGCCGATTTCATTTTTAAATGCCATGTAGAAATAGGACAAGGGAGAGAAAGCACAGCGAAAGGCAATTATAATAGTAAAGAGGGGCCCAGAGCAATGTGCAGGAAGATGCACCCCTGGCCCCAATTTATGTCAACATGACCCCCATTCATGACACTGAAGTCGATTCACAGGATTATAAACAGGCAGTGCAGTAACGGAAGAATGGCTAAGGCAGACCTCTAGCTTCAACCATTTCGCATCTGATCATTGTCAAAAGGATAAAATTCACTCCTCGGCCTCGTCTGTTCTTATTACAATCTTTGTCATTGGAATGAGACACCGGAATGTTAATAACCACTGTGGTCCAGGATAACTTGTAGTCTGCAGCACTGCTGTAACCTTTTCAATATTCCATATTTGATTGGCTTCGCAATCCACTCTGATTTCTCACATGAAGCAGAGGTTGTAAAAGGTGATAACAGAGACAGCCATCCAATCAAACTGCAGAACCTTGAAAAGGTCAAGCACATATAGAGTTACCTCTCTGAGAACGTTATCAGAGAAATGAAATAAAGGCCCTTTTTCTTACCCACGATTTTATAATACCAGTCCTGGAATGGAACAATTTAAATCACAGGAGTTAAAGGAAACAACTTGTCTGTCTCCATGAGGGATAAAATATTGCTATGGAGTGATTTTCTCGTTTTTGTTTCTAAATGAACTTAAATCTCTGCTGGATACTATGTGCATATCAAAGTCATGCAAACAGTGTAGAATAATATTTAAGATAATTCAGGTTTAGAGATTTGAATGATGGGTTCTAATCCCCACTCTAGCACTTATTAGTTGAGTAACTTTGGTCAACAAACTTAGTAGCTCTGAACTTCAATATTCTTATCAGTAAAACATAAAATTAATGTTTCTTAAGGGATTGTTTTAGAGGTAGGAATAGCATAATCATTCATTATAAAATAATCAGAAGGTGGAGGCACACAGTAGTAGTAGCAATAACAGTTGTGGTAATAAAAAGTAATAGTAGTGATAAAAGTAGTAATAATAGTAGACACAGTAGCAGATGCAATAGCAGAAACACTTATTTTCATATGTGTATATATCAGGGAAGGGAAGTAAGTTAGACTGTTTTTTACCAATTAGCTACATACTCAGAGGACATATTTTTTAAAAATATATTTTGATAAAACAAATGTTCAGGAAACACATCTAAAGCTTTGGCTTGTGATCCCAAGAACTCAGAAACTTCTATACAAGGAAAGTTAAAGGAGTAAATTAATGTAATTTCTAATGGAGACTGAGAGTTAAATTAGATCTATGCTTCCTAACCCAAACTGTATTCTAAATTTGAACACTTCTTGTATTACCTGTCTTAAACTCTCCTGTAAGAGTAAATGGGAAAGAAGGGAGTAACCGAGCTGTAAGCGGTTAACCTAAGAGTGTGTTTTACCTGTGAACAGACCAGCAGGTAAGAAGTTCTGGCTAGAGACTAACTGAAGGCCCCTCCTATTCTACAAGTTGTGCGTGTACTGCAAGTGGTCCCATAATTTCACTTCTTTTTCTCCTGTTGTGCCCCAGCCCTCAAATTCGGATGTAATTTGAGCTGTCTAGAAACCTAGACATAGTTCATTTACAAGAAGAACAGCCTTACTAGGGTCAAAAACTTGGAGAGTCTATCAAAATTAGTTTTAACTTTGGGGATCTGCAGATTGCCACATCTAATGAGAAATTCCATGCCTAAAAAAATAAATAACAAGTGATCTTGTAATTTGCTGATACATTATCTTCAACAAAGGAATTATTTCAGAACCTCATTAATACAAATTAAGGAGCTGCTATTCATGATATAAGGTATCTTGGTAGCACTGAATTGTTTTATCACAGTGATATTTTTTAGAGAGATTTTCAGTAACTGCAAGATAGATCTTCAGTGTTGAGAAGAGTGTATTGGGGAGCTAGATAAAGGCCAGTTTGATAGGGGGGCACTATTTATAACTCCAGATTTCACAAGATTTCACTCTGAGAGTAAAGTTCAAATATGTGAAAGTAATTAAGTATTCTGGGATTGCCCAAACAAGGAAAAGATATTAATAATTTTTCTTATAATGTGTTAAATGAAATATGGAAAATGTCAAATGAAATCATTAATAATCAAATGACAGACTCAGAACTTTAGAATAAATAAGAATCTTGAATATGATGAAAATCACTTTCTAATCACCTCTCCTCCTTCTTTCTTTCTCTGTTTCTCCATTTCTGTCTCTCCCTCTTTCCCCCTATATTCACACACACACACCACTGGGAGGGATGGGATGGGGAGGATGGTGGTAGAAGAGACAGAGAGACAGTTATTTAATAACCAAAAGAATACCTTTCAATCAACAGATGTTTTATTGACTATACTGTGTTACTTACTCTGAGTATAAGTGTGTTTAAGGTGACTGATACAGTGTTTACCATCCTGGATCTTAAAGTATAATAAGGTAGACACATTTAACAATGTAATTGCCCCCCCCACTGCAAAAAATTGGACAGATAAAATAAGAATTCTTTGAGAATATGCAGCAGGAGGGTTTGTCATAGTCTGAGATCTCAGGGAATAATTGGATTGTGGATATTTGAAATGAGATCTGACAAATGGGTAGAATTTGACTATGAGAGCAGATAAAGGATAGAGAATATTATATGCAATGGAAGCAGCATTTTCAAAAATGTGGAAACTGGAGGAACTGAGAAGGAATAAAAATAAGCTAGTTTTGCTGAAGGCCAGAGAGGAAAGTGACAAGTGGTAAGAGATGAGGCTGGAAGGATATATGACCCAACCACACAGACTTCTGAGGTCATATTAAGTGTTTCTTCTTTATCTTAAGAACATTGAAAAGGCTTTGAAGATTTTAAACAGAGAAACAACATTGATTTGGGTTTCTAGAAGACCATCCTAGATATTATGTACCAAATAAAATGGAAGAGACTAGAGTGATTGGGAGAATGAAAGACCTTTTAAGAAGAGAGAACAGTCTGGATAAGAGAGAATGAGGTAGGTTAGGCTACTTAGAAGTTTAATTGGAAGCAAGAATGCAACACATACAGGGTAGAGGCATCTGCATTAATGCTCCCAATATGGATATGATAGGACTCTGAAAGAATGTAAGCCTGTGGCTTCTTGGCTTTTAGCTCTTAGAAACCAAATGGATGTAGTTTTTGAATGAGTGCCAAGGTCAGAATGCCATCTAAGGTGGAGTGGGCCAACCTTGAGAGGGTTATGGAGATGGTTTATAAAACAAGATTCCTGGGGGCAAAACACAAGATAGGCAGACATCAAGAGTACTGCTCAGTTAATGCAATCAATGTTAACTAATATGTCTGATCAGGAGATTGAGAGCCGTCCCAACAGAATATCACAATCCCTTGCTCAGTTTTCAATCTCAAGATACTTTTGAAACCCTAAAGAGGTCGATGATTGTGTGTGTACCATGGAAAGGGGAATCGGCAAACATTTTGAGGACTATTGGAATTGAGTTTGAGTAGACATTGGTAATCAGGGGCCTGAAGAATCATTATATGTCCCCTGTTAGAAGTAAGATAAGAGGGATTTCTGGTCCAGGGACAGTTCACAATGTCTTAAATGGCAATTTCCGTATTCTCTGAATATTGAACTGGAGTAGGCATACTTCATAGTTGACAGAACCCTTACGTTGTTTTTTAGCCTAAGAGGTAAGAGCTGTCATAGTGGAAAAGGCCAAAGGAAAACTATGAAACTGCTCTCTTCCCTGGGTAGAGTGGCAAAAATTAGTACCATCCCTAGAGAACTAAAGGATGCATGCGTGTCGGTCCACATTTTATTTCCACTTAGTTCAGCAGCCTGGGGCTTTGCAAACAAGACAGATACTGAAGGATATCAGAGGACTAACATAAACCTAACCAAGGAGTAGTTCCAATTGCAGCTGTCCTGCCAGTTGTGGTATTTTTGATAGGCCAGATTAATATAGCCTCAGGTAAATGGTATGTAGCTGTTAATCTGATAAGTGTATTCTTATCTATCCCTATCAGAAAAAAGGATTCAAAACTGTATTTAATTGGAAAAGATAAAATATAAGTTTACCATCTAATTCCAGGTCTCTATTAATATTCTTGCCCAGATATAATATTATTTAAAGATGCCTGGAACAGCTGGGCATTCTACAGAATACCATGCTGGTTCATTATGCTGATGACATCATGCTACTTGGATGGGGGAAGTGGCTAGTATATAGGAGGTCTTGGTAAGACACATGTGCTCAAGAGGGTGATAGATGAAAACTAGATTCATGGAAAACTACTGTATGAGTAAAATTTTTGCGTCTTTATTTTTAATTAATTTTATTTTTAGTGCCGTTTTAGGTTTTGCAGAAAAACTGAGTAGAAAATATGAGTTCCCCCTCCCCCTGTATATTTTCCCTGATATTAATATGTTGCATCAGATACAATTTATTACAATTTAAAATATAATAGTTCTCACTTACGTGGAATAGCCCGTCCACTTATTGTAAATGAGACTTATTGTATACACATCTTTAAACAGATGCTTGATAGAAAAAAGACTTTGAACCTAAAAAAATAAATTATGCTTTTCTCATTTCTCCTTCAACTCTTCTACATTTTGTTATTCTTTTTCATCTTGTTATTTCTTATTACCTGTTCTAAGACAACAGGAAGGACTGGGAAATTAAAATTTTTCTAATACTGTGGCATCTGTATAAAATAGTATTAACAGGCTTCTAAGCCCCTAAGTATAGTATCAGCAAGACAAGAAATCAAGGGTGAATTTAAAGGGAAAAAGTTAATGAAGAATAGATATTAAATATTGGAAAATAATGGATGTATTAGTTTCTATTGCTGCTATAAAAAATTACCAGAGACTTGATGTTTTAAAACCACACAGATTTATTATTGTGCACTTCTGGGGATCAGAATCTCCAAATTGGTCTCACTGGACTGAAGTCGTCATGTTGTCAGGGCTGAGTTCCTTCTGAAGGCTGTAGGGGAGAATCTGTTCCTTGCCTTTTCCAGCTTCTAGAGACTGCTTCCATTCCTTGATTTAAGGTCCAACCCCTCCACTTTCAAAGCCAGCAACATCTGGCCAAATTTTTCTCACACTGCAGTCTCTCTGGTTCTCTATCTTTTGCCTCCCTCTTCTATTTGTAAGGACCCTTGTGATTGCATTGAGCCCACTTGGATAATCTGAGACAGTATCCCATTCCAAGGTCAACTGATTAGCAATCTTAATTCTGTTTGCAATCTTAATTTCCCTCTGCCATATACCTACTTACATGCTCCAGGAATTAGGATGTGGATGGCTTTGGGGAGGGGGGTTATTACTGTGTCTAACATTCCAACATTTGGCCCCCAGGGATTCATATCCATCCCACTTGCAAAATACATTTACCTTGTTCCAGGACCCCCCAAAACTCTCAATGAATCATTGCATCAACTTAAGCCCCAAATATCTAAATCTCATTAGCTCATCAGTTCCACATTTCATCATCTAAGTAATCTAAAACAGGTATGAACCAAGGTGTAGATGTAATTTATCTTGGAGCAGAATTCCTCTCTTTTTCTTTAATTATACTTCCAGATTATCTTTAAGGAGAATTACTTTCCGACTTTGAAAGGTAGACAGATACTGAAAGAAGAAATTTTAAGACAATGTTATATAAAAAGGTTGGTTATAAATAACATAATTTAGCGTCAAGAGTGCTGTTTTACTCATAATGAACCATGAAAAGAGACTTAAGGCTGAATTTAGTCATTTAATAATTTTTAAATCATCAGGTGATAGAATAAGAATAAAATAGTATATATGTTAAGATCTCCTGACTCCTTAAGAGATAGAAATCGTGAGTTTTTCTGACCATGGTTTGATGAATCTGGTTAAAAGCAATTTTTAAAGATTGAATTGTTAAATAAAAAGGGCAACAGATATCTCTAGAACTCTGAATGAGTTCACTAGACAAGTCAGTGAAAACTGATTCCCATAGTTTTTTGTTTTGTTTTGTTTTGTTTTTTCTGTCTTGCACAGTGTCATCAAGCTGGTCCATTGGGGAAAAGCTATAGAGTTTCAACAAAGTGTTTGATAGATGTCATGTGTATCACATATAGTTAGCTGTATATATGTAATCAGTTAAAAGACTTCTCATAAAATAAATACAGATTAAATTGTTGTATGCCTAATGGCAGTATGGCATGACCTCAATTCACTTTTCAGTGATTTGTAGGAAGACATTAAGGGCCTGGTAATCAAATGGGTGGAGTATATCAAATTGAGAAGTGTAGTGAAAATGCTACATTACAATAACTGGGCTTCATATCATATCCTTCAATAAATGCTAGAATAGGGTCGAGACTTGAAAACATACTGTATAAGTAAGGTTTGAAGGAACTAGGACTGTTTCACTGGCAAGGAGAAGTTTGAGAAAACACAAAGGCCCTATGAAAATGTTTAAGACCTAACATTTTGAATAAAGATTAAGCTCATTTTATTTATTTCATATATTCATTGAACAAATATTTATTGAATGGCCAATTATATACTAAGTGCCTGATAGAAATGAGTACACACTGGAGAGAAAAAGCAGGCACAATTGAAGACATGTATCTTTTAAAAATGTATCTATTTATCTAATGAGGCTTATATTTTTAATAGGTCAAATAGAAAAAATTTAATAAAAAATATGAAATTTTCACCTTAATATGGACAATAAAGACAAGTTATATTTTGCTATGAGGGTATATGGAAAGGGAATTGGCCCACAAAAATCAGGAAAATTCACTGATCTAGGACTTAAATATTAAGGAGTTAAGATGAGACTAGAGGGACAGAAGTTTCAGGAAAAGAAAATAATGTGTGCAAAGGCTTTGGGGAACAAGTGAGCTTAGGATGGTCAAGAGAGTAAAAAATACCAGTGCAACATAAGTAAATACCATGATAAAGAGCACTGTTATAGGAGATAAAGTTTAGCTTAATATAAAGAACTTCATAAAAATTAGAGCCATTCACTAATCTGTATGGGATTTCATGGGTCCTGACTCTCTATCAGTGGAGGTATTAAGCAGTGGTATGGCAAGACCTGCTTTGGGTGAATATTCAGCCTTTTTTGCTTATATGAAGTGTTTTCACTTGCAGTTCAACAAATGTTTTTATATTATTTGATATGTTGTTCAATTAAAAGAAATTGTCAGCATTTTAAGAAAGGGGTCTTTCAAAATCCTCCAGATTAATGATATTAAAAATTCTATTTTTCCTGCAGCAAGTATGGTCAGAGTGTGGAGTGCTCTGTTTTAGTCTTCTTAAAGAACACGTCTTTGCTATAGGTATGATTAAACTAACTTGAGTGTGTGTGTGTGTGTGTGTGCGTGTGTGTATGTATTTTTCTTTTTGCGGGATCATGATTGGTTGCTTATTTAAATCCAGATTCTTCTCATGTGAGATGCTGTTTCAGTGTTTATAATTTTGCTTATGGATGAAATATGAAAGCATGCAATTATTTTTAATCAGAGATAATACTAAATTTATGTAAACTTTTAGGAAATAAAGGGGGAGAGGACTATTTCCAAATCATTTTATGTGATCAATAAAATCCTAATATTCAAACCTAACAAATGTGATTCAAGAAATATCTCTTATGAGCAAAAATATAAAAATCTATGACAAAATTTTAGTTAGTCAACTCTAGCAAAATTTAGAAAAGGAAAATACGTTATGACTAAGTGTGTTCTGTATGCAGAGTGCAATAATATACATAGTATGGTATTTGGGTCAAGGAAAGACAATTATATTAGTGGAGCACAACAGTCAAGAAAGAGACGCTCATATGTACAGTCAATTAAGTTTTCTTCTTTTAAAAAATAACTGTTTTGGGCTTCCCTGGTGGCGCAGTGGTTGAGAGTCCTCCTGCCGATGCAGGGGACGTGGGTTCGTGCCCTGGTCCAGGAAGATCCCACATGCCGAGAGTGGCTGGGCCTGTGAGCCATGGCCGCTGAGCCTGCGTGTCCGGAGCCTGTGCTCCGCAACGGGAGAGGTCACAGCAGTGAGAGTTCCGCATACTGCAAAAATAAATAAATAAATAAATAAAAATTAAAAAAAAAAATAACAGTTTTATTGAGATATAATTCACATATAATACGTGCTAGGCTGAAAAACAGACCCCAAAGATGTTCACATCCTAATCCCCAGAACCTGTAGATATGCTACTTTCTACGGTAAAAGAAATGCCACTGAGCTAAATAAAGGATCTTGAGATGGGTTATCTGAGTGAGTGCAGTGCAATCACAAGGGTAAGAGAGGCAGTAGAGTCGAGTCAGAGAGAAGCTCACATGAGGAGGGAAGGCAGAGATTGGAGTGAAGGACTCTGAAGGAGAGAGAGTCCTCAAGCTGAGAGATACAGGTAGCCTTTAGAACATAAGGAATGGATTGTCCTAGAGCCACCAGAAAAAAACAAATCTTATCTACCCTTTTAAATTAGCCAAGTGAAACTCATTTTAGATCTTTGGCCTCCATAGCTATAAGAGAATAAAGTCATGTTGTTTTAAGCCCCTGTATTTCTTACAGCACCCTAGTAAAATAATGCAGTGTACAATTCACCCATTTAAATTGTACAGTTGAAAAACTTTTAGTATATTCACACAGCTCTGCGTTCATTACCACAGTTAGTTTTAGAACACTTTCATTATCCCCAAAAGAAGTTTTACTCCCTTTAGCTGTCACCCTCAGTCTTTCCAACCTCCCACCTTAAACAATGACTAATTTACTTGCTGTGTCTATAGGTTTGTCTGTTCTGTACATGTCATATAGATGGAGTCATACAGTATATGATCCTTTGTGACTGGCTTCTTTCACTTAGAATAGTGTTTTCAAGGTTCATACATAGTGTAGCATGGAACAATACTTCGTTTCTTTTGATTGTTGACTAACATTCCATTGAATGGATATATCACGTTATATTTATCCACTCATCAGTTAATGGACATTTGGGTGGATTCCAATTTTTGGCTGTTGTAATAATGCAGCTATGGACATTTGTGTGTAAATCATTTTGCAGAAATATGCTTTCATTTCTCTTGAGTATATACTTAGTAATGGAATTACTATGTACTGTTGTACTCTATGTTTCATTATTTGAGAAACTGCAGATTGTTTTCCAAAGTGGCTGCACTATTTCACTTTCCCAATAGTAGTGTATGAGGGTTTCAATTTCTACACATCTTCACCAACGTTTCTTATTTTCTGTCTTTTTTATTGCAGCTGTTCTAGTAGTTATGAAATGGTAATGCGGTTTTCATGTGCATTTCCCTGATGGCTAAATATGTTGAGCAGAATCTTTTCAAGTTCTTATTGGCCATTTGTAAATATTTTGGGCAGAAACTGTCTATTCTTATTCTTTTTCTATTTTGAGTTGTATTTGTCTTTTCATTATTGAGTTGTCATAGTGTTTTACATATTATAAGCCCCTTATCGAGTGTATGATTTGAAAATATTTCCTCTCATTCTGTAGGTTATATTTTCACTTTCTTGATGATGTCCTTTGAAAGACAAAAGTTTTTAATTTTGATGATGCTTAGTTTATCTAATTTTTCTTTTGTTGCTTGTACTTTTGTTGTCATATCTAAGAAACACTTGCCTAAGCTAAGGAAGTGAAGATATACATCTATATTTCTTTCTGCAAGTTTTATAGTTTTAGCTCTTATATTTATGTCTTTGGTCCATTTTGAGTTAAATTTTATACATGACGTGAAATAGGGTCCTAACTTCATTCTATTGCATGTGCATATCGAGTTGTCCCAAAACCATTTGTTGAAAGACTATTTATTCCCCATTGAATTGTCTCGGCAACCTTAGCAAAAATCAGTTGACCGCAAGTGTGAGAGCCCATTAAACTTTAGTAAAAGTGTCAACGATATTCAATGGGAAAACTGAAGTCTTTTAACAAATGTCACAGGTATAACTAGGTAAATATTTGGGAAAAAATGAATAAATCTTAAAGCTTATCTTACACCATATACAAGTATTCATTTGAAAATAAAATAAAATTTTTAAATATCAAATATCTAGAAGGAAACAAAGGATAATAACTCCCCAATCTTGGAGTGAACAAATTATTTATATATAGAATACTAAAATTTTTAAAAAGAAGAAAAAACATTATGAAGTTGAAATTTGTCAGTGTGAAAATCTTTT
The DNA here is from genome assembly GCF_003676395.1 of Aethalodelphis obliquidens. NCBI lineage: Eukaryota > Metazoa > Chordata > Mammalia > Artiodactyla > Delphinidae > Aethalodelphis > Aethalodelphis obliquidens. The sequence goes on along the minus strand of NW_020837958.1, from coordinate 11,036,849 downwards.
GCTCAGAACTGTGCATCTGGCCATAATGTAATGAGTGAAACAGGACTATCTTTTTAGTCATAAACAGTTATAAACCTGGAGTAAATATAGGAGAAAACTGTTTTCAGTGTTTGAATAGCAGGCAATATGAAATAGCAAGTCCTGAAAGAATAAACATTGGTAAACAAAGATCTTTGTGCTTTGTAAAGATGAATAAAATATACAAACTTCTTGCAAGACTGACAAAAAAAGAGAGAAATGAAATAAATTATAAATATCAGGAATGTAAACAACAAGGTCCTACTGTACAGCACAGGGAAGTATATTCAATATCCTGTAATAAACCATAATAGAAAATAATATGAAAAAGAATATATATATATAACTGAATCACTTTGCTGTACAGCAGAAATTAATACAACATTGTAAATCAACTATACTTCAATAAAATCAATCAATAAGTAAATAAATAAATTTAAGTAAATAAATATCAGGAATGAATTGCAAGGAATCACTATAGATCCTGCAGATATCAAAAGGACAATAATGGAATACTACAAACAACTCTATACACATATGGATTGATAACCTAGATGAAATGGATCCATTACTTGAAAAACACAAGGTACCACATCTTACCTTGTATGAAATAGATAATTTGAATGGCCCTATGACTGTTAAGGAACTTGAATTCATAATTTAAAAACTCCCATGAAAGAAATCTTCAAGTCTAAATGGTTTTGCTGGAGAAGTCTACCAAATATTTAAAGAAGAATTAACACCAATTCTTCACAATCTTTCCAGACAATTTCAAGAAACACTTTCCAATCCATTTTATCATGCTAATATTACTCTGAAAAAGGATAATACAAAGAAATACAGTACAAAACAAAACAAAACAGAATCTACAGATCAATGTTTCTCATGAATATAGAAAAAATTCTTAACAAAGTAATAAAAAATAGAATTTAGCAGTAGATAAAATGAACTGTATACCATAACCAAGTGGGTTTTCTTTCAAGAATGCAAGGTTTGAAAATCAATTAAATTTATTCACTGTATTAACAGGCTAAAGAAGAAAAATCGTATGATCATATCAATTGATACAGAATAACCATTTGACAAAATTCAACATCCATTTATGTTAAAAAACTCTCCGAAAAATAGTAATAAATAAAAATAGAAAAGAAACTTCCCCAACTTGGTAAAGAAGTCTAAAATATCTACAACTAACATTTGCTTAACAGTGAAGATTGAATGCTTTTTCCTTAAGATCTGGAACAAAGCAAGGATGTCTTCTCTTACCTCTTTTATTCATCACAGTGTCGATAAGTTTGAGCCAGTGCAAGAAGGCAATAAACAAACAAATAAGTAATAGAAGGCATACTTCACTTCTTCATTAAGCTGCCTCTATAAAACACATGCCTTAGAAATTTTCTAAGGTATAACATAACTAAATTTACATGGGAATTAGTAAGTGATCCTAATTTTCTGAGTAGATATATGAATACAACTTTTTTTTGATGATAAGCTCAGTAAAAAGTGCCTTGCAGCAACATGATATTCAACATAGGTGGAAATGCATAGCCATTTTAAAGAAATGTAATAGGGCATACCCAAAGCAATACTCCACTTCATGGGATGGAAATAAATACTTCTGTGTGTGTTTATGCAAAGCTCAAAACAATAATGATGAAGTGCACTAATGTGTTATAAGTTTAAATAATTATTGAATCCAACATCAAAATTTTGAAACAAAATCTCATATATAACATTTGAAAAATGGGGCCTTTCTGATATTCACAATTATTTTCCTTGGTTTCATGAAGACATAGTCTATCGCTTCTATAATCCTAACATCCCTCATGAGTAGCTTACACGTTAAAAGAAAATAGTATGAAGATCTTAAATAACCAAAAATGTAAGGATAGTAGTGTTGATTTTTCAGTTTAAGAACTCTATGGGGAGGAAAATAAAGATAACTTATTGAATTTGTAGTTTACTTCCTTGACACAGATATTTGACTGTCAGACTCTGAGTTTAAAAGATTATTAGCGGGCTTCCCTGGTGGCGCAGTGGTTGAGAGTCCGCCTGCCGATGCAGGGGACACGGGTTCGTGTCCCGGTCCGGGAGGATCCCACATGCCGCAGAGCGGCTGGGCCCGTGAGCCATGGCCACTGAGCCTGCGTGTCCGGAGCCTGTGCTCCGCAACGGGAGGGGCCACAACAATGAGAGGCCCGCGTACCGCAAAAAAAAAAAAAAAAAAGATTATTAACAATGATTACTTCCAGCAAACAGCTGTTATTAAAGTATTCCATTCTTTACACACAATAGTTACTGTGGAAAGAGGTATTTTTCTAGCTATCAGTATTCAAACATATCTATTAGAAATTATATTAGTTGGGAGTCATTTAGGCTACAAAGCACTGAAAACCTTAAATATAAATGCCTTAAACAAGAGACATGTTTCTCTCACAGAAAAGTCCAGATAAGTGGTCTAGGACTGTTATTGAGTATCGTGTTTTAAGGCCTAAGGTTTCTTCTAGCTTTGCTCTGTGGTGCATGGACCCTACTCACAAGTTATACCCAGCTCCAACCATTGTGTCTGAATTGCAACCATCAGAAATGCAAAGCGCAAGTCACCTCCTTTGTAAGATACTTAATAGAAGCTGCTCCACAGACTGTTTTCAGTTATATCTCATTGACCAAAGCTTGGTTAAACATGCACACGTAGTTTCACCAGAGGCTGGGAAATACAATCTTTATTCTGTGTTCTTATTTCCCAGCTAAACTCTGGCGAGTTCTAATTATGATAGGAGGTAAATATTTTGAAGTTAACAGCCTCAGCCACAGAAGAATAGAGTACAATTCTTTACAAGAATGACAGTTTGCAACAACTAAGTCTCAAGACAAATATAGATGAAAAATAATCAGTGTGATATAGGATAGTGTTTCCTAAACTGTGTTGTGTATAACGCTGATATGAGGTTAGAAAAAAAAGAAAATGTGCTGGGTCCCTCAGGTTAGAAGAGGGATTCTATAGCTATAAGAAGCCCAGATAACAGAGACAAGAAAGAAACTACTTTATTTGAATCCTGTTATCTGCCACCTATTAGCTGTGTACGCCACTGTGGAAATTATTTAACTTCCTTTGCTTACATTTCCTTGTCTGTAAAAATAGTCATGTCTTATTTGTTACAATTTTGTTTAGCATCAGCCACTTTCCTGGAGCTGAGGATATGGCAGTAAACGCCATAAAACTTTTTAGTCTCAAAGAATGCACATCCTAGTAGGGGATGGGGTGAGTACATATTACACGTAAAAAGAGTAACATGTTTTTTGTTATATGATAGGAAGTGCTAAAAAGAAAATGAAGTAGAGAAGAAAGTTAAGATGTGTGAGGAGAGAGAATGTTTTGTTTTACATCTGAGTGCTCATTGGAAAACTGATGAGATAAGTAACTTGACCTTACAGACACATGGGGCAAGAGGGTTCCAAGAGGAGGGAGGAACAGATGTTCTTGATTTGAGTTAATACCTCAGCCTTAGTTAACTACCAAATGAACATGATTGTCAGCTAAGGACTGTTAATAACCATCACTTACTGAGTGCTTTCTATGGGTCAGATATTCTGAGTAGGCAATATTATCCTTATTTTATACATACAGAAACTAAATGTCAGAGAGATTATATAATTTGCCCCAAATCACATACGTGGAATGTAACAGGCAGTTTTTTGTTTGTTTGTTTGTTTTTGCGGTACGCGGGCCTCTCACTGTTGTGGCCTCTCCCGTTGCGGAGCACAGGCTCCGGACACGCAGGCTCAGCGGCCATGGCTCACGGGCCCAGCCGCTCCGCGTCATGTGGGATCCTCCCGGACCGGGGCACGAACCCATGTCTCCTGCATCGGCAGGCGGACTCTCAACCACTGCGCCACCAGGGAAGCCCTAACAGGCAGTTTTAAACCCAGTCTGGAGTCTTCTGCCCATCTACTTCTTCAAACAGAGAGAAGGATGATGTCAGGAATTCAACCAATATTTATTGAGCCCTGAACTAGGATTTGAGATAATCAGTAAACAAAGAAAGCAAAGAAAAACGCTGCCTTTATTTGAGCCTACAATCTCCAGTGAACGGAAATTAAAAATAAATAGTGTGTGTAGGTAATTAAGTAAATTATATACTGTATATATTTCTCTCTGTATATTCTATAATTAGAAAGTGATAACTGCCTTGGAAAAAATGGAGCAGAGTAAGGGGATTGGATTATGAGGTAGGGTTGCAATTATAAATAACTTTTAAATTTGCTAAGTTTTTGCTTAATGCACTTTGACTAAGGCTATCTAATCCTAAAAATCAGGGTAGAATAACCTTCACAAAACATGAGGAAAATTCTCACCACAAAAGGAAGCATTTTCTGGAGTATTATGTTACAGTCATGCATTTTTATACAGTTCTGAGAAATGTTGAAAGGAAATATAGATTTCTGATCATTCAGTGAAGTCCATGGTTCTCAGGGTGAGGGAAGTCTGCCCTTGCAAGCAGGACTGCTCATTATGTATGTTTGTGTGTGTATAAAATACATAAATACACATCTACCCATCCATCCACACAGCTATATACATACACATGCACATACATATCATACAAATAAATACACACAAAAATGAAAAAAATAACTATAGAAAACATATTTAATTAAGGTAAGTAAATATTTGTTTTACATATCTATTTCATTATATTTAATAAATGACACCTGGTTCCTTCAAAGTGTTTCAGAAAAATATCACTTTAAACTTAGTAAAAAAATTTCACCTGAAGTTATTCATACTGGGGGAAACTGCAATGCAAGAAAGAAAAAAAGTGAATTACTCTGAAATTCACCAGTTAAATGGTATCCTTCTGACTTTTAGAACTTCAATAATAGGATTCTTCCTCAAATAGAAAAACCTCCATTTAAAAGAATTCTCCCCTGGGTAACATTTACCTTTCTTAAGCAGAATAGAAAGTGTCAGTGACAAAATGCTATAAATACAGTCTCAAGGAATATGGTATACTGTCAAATCCTATTTTTAAAAAAATCATTATTTAAAAGGGAGAAAAAAGGCAGTAACATTAATGATCAAAAAGCAAGGCTGGTATCCAGTTCTTTCTTTGTCCTTTGGTTTTCTCCTGATTGTGTCCTCTTCACCTGCCTCAAAATAACATGTTCATAAGCTCTTGCTTACTCAGAGTCCAGGGCTGCTTATCCATAGAGCTCTGGAAAAAATGGTAATTCTGTCTTTCTTCTCGTTTCACCAATGCCAGATGCCAGGAGTCTTAGATGCAAAGCTTAGCATACTTTGCTCCTTGAAATCAAGCCAATTAGGAGTATTTATTTCGATTAATAGGCCCTAAGTTGTTAGGAATGACCTGCATATTTCAAAAATTCAAATGGAGGAGAATAAGAAACATGAGGAGCGAAGAGAGTTGGTCTGGGAGAAGTGTTGGGCTTAGGAACTGCACATTTATCCTTCCTCAGTATATGTCCATTTTGTAAGGCAGAATCTTTTTGGAGCACTGACTGGAAGCTTGAGACCATTCTCCTTAAAGCTGCCTATATTTTATTTCTTTTTCTTCCTATTTTTTATTGTCTTTTTTGCATGTGAATTGATATTTATAATTTTTGATCATTCTAAAATAAATTTCTTATCTTCATAGTTTATTGGGCATTTGTGTTTCTTTTGTAAATTGTCTGCTCATATATTATGTTCATGTTTTCTATTAGGTTGTTTATCTTTTTTGTAATTGATTCCTAAGACTTACATTAATTTGGTTTTTATTAGGTTTCACAGGTATTTTATCCATTTATGACTTGTGTTCTCACTTTTATATGGTAGCATTTTTTTTCATCAACCTAAGCCTTAAATTAAACCTAAGTTTTGCTGTGGTCAAATTTATTAGTTTTTTATCTTACGTTTTTCATGTCCTTATTTTGTTGTTGTTTAAATAGTATCTGTCCATGCTTATTCATGCTTCTTAAAAGTCAGGATAATTCAAAGCGATCAAAAGATTCTATTTAACATTGCTATAGTTGGCACAGATTAAGAATTTTAACATTACCAAGTGTTGGCTCAAATATGGATTAACAGTATCTCTTACACATTGATACTGGGCATGTACATTTGTGCAAGTAGTGATTACATTTTCAGCATATACCAGAGAGAAACTCTTGGCCGTGTTTCTCAGGAGACATAGCTGTGAATATTCATAGCAGCATCATTTGCAAGAACCAAAATCAAAGTCATTAAAATGCTCGTTAGAAGGATGGGCAAATAAAGAGTATTTTAGCAAAACACAGAATATTATAGTGCGATGAAAATATGCAACAGCATGGTTAAATCTTATGTAACATAATATTGTGAAAAAAAATTTAAAAACTATTCTTAGTATGATATCCCTTCTATCAATTCAAAACATTCAGAAACAAGCAAACACAAGCAATTTTACTATTATAAAATCAATGGAATATATAATATAAAATTCTAAAGAATGGTGGCCTGGGTTCAGAATGTTGAGGTTGGAGATGGTATTCAGTTAGGGAAAAGCACATAATTAGATGTAATCGTTGAGTAACAGTCTGTTCTTTTACTAAGTGTCAGGGGCTCTGTATTCACTATGTTTTAAAACAAATGGATAAATAATGTAGGCAATTATGGGCCAATTATAATAGTGTGATGGACCAAGTAGTATGATAAAACCAATTTGAGGCTCAAAGGGAAAGTAATATAGCAGGCATCCAATGAGTGCTATGAAAAGAATATGTAAAAGTTTTTTTCCTTATCTTGCCTGCCTAGCCCCATTTCCTGGAGATATTCCACTATTAACTGTCTTTCCATAAATATTCAAGGCATAAACATATATGTTATGCTATGCCATGTTCATATCATATTATATTTTACCCGTTCAGAGAATACTTGAATAATGTAAAAATTAAAACCCTGCAACTTAGAGTATATTCTTATCTTTTTAATAGCTGTTTATATCTATATCTGTGTTTGAGAGAGAGAGTGTGCACCTATGGTGAATATTCTAACAGTATTGTTAAACCGTTTACAGTTACCTAGCCCTCACAGATGTGTTATTCAGTAAAGAAAGTCTGTTAAAATACTCTGCACACTCTCACAGAAATTCCAAGTGGCTGTATGCATTTCATAGGAGAAAAGTTTTAGAGAAACTACATGGTAGTTTCCAATATTTATGTAAATATGTAAAATGCGATTCCAAGGTATTTTAAAATTATACATTTAAATAGATATAGATAGGTGCAAATACAGCTATAGATATAGGTATAGATATACATAATAGTTGGTGAGTTAAATGGAAGGATATGTTCCAAAATATTAATAGCAGTAACTTTTGAGTAATAGAATTATGGGAGATGTAATTATCTTTGCTATAATTCTCTATATCTTCAAGTTTTTATCTCCTCGATGTGTATTGAATTTATAATAAAAATGGACTATAAATATTACTTAAGAAAACAGTCATCCTTACAAGCAATCAAATAAATTAGGAGGCACTGGTTTTTTGGGTTTTTCTTTAACATCTTTATTGGAGTATAATTACTTTACAATGGTGTGTTAGCTTCTGCTTTATAACAAAGTGAATCAGCTATACATATACATGTATCCCCATATCTCTTCCCTCTTGCATCTCCCTCTCACCCTCCCTATCCCACCCCTCTAGTTCATCACAAAGCACCCAGCTGATCTCCCTGTGCTATTCAGCTGCTTCCCACTAGCTATCTATTTTACATTTGGTAGTGTGTATATGTCCATGCTACTCTCTCACTTTGTCCCAGCTTACCCTTCCCCCCTCCGTGTCCTCAAGTCCATTCTCTAGTAGGTTTGCGTCTTTATTCCCATCCTGGGCATATACCCTGAGAAGACCATAATTCAAAAAGAGTCATGTACCACAATGTTCATTGCAGCTCTATTTACAATAGCCAGGACATGGAAGCAACCTGTGTCCATCGACAGATGAATGGATAAAGAAGATGTGGCACATATGTACAATAGGAGGCACTGTTTTTCATCTATCAGATTAATACCCCAGCTGTAAAATGTGCTGAAAAATTCAATATTAATTTATTGCTAATGACTGTATCAATTAGAACAAGTAAAAGAGAAAGCCATTTAGCAATATAGTAAAGGGCCATCAAAATTCGTATCCTTTGGCCCTGGATAGCAACTTTAGCAGGCAGTCCTCTATCTCCAAATAATACAAGACAGAACAATCAACTACAAATAAAGATGATCTGAATACATGCAATGTTTATTATGAGTAATGAGTTGGAAGATATTCTATGGTCTTATAATAAGGGAAGAGTTTAATATGGTACAATTATGTAATAGATTACATGATCATTAAAGATGGTAATGAAGACATTAATAGTTTTGAAAGCTTGTGATGTAAGTACAAAGCAGAATGTAGCACTGAAGTTGCATGATTGTTTATTTTAAAATCTGGGAGGGAGATAAAAACAGATGTGACATAATCTTTATGGTCATGGGGTTTAAAATCTAATTTGGCTGACAATAAGTGAAATACAGGAGTTTCTCAAACTTAAATTTCATTCCATTTTGCTTTTTTATATGCCAGATTGGAAAACAGGGTTTGTTACATTTATATCATGACTGAATCTGCAGTGAACTCTCTATACATGACCTTTAGAGACCAACTGATAGTCCTTTAAGAGATTATTTCATGCAAATTGAAATAATAATGGTATGGTTTTTTTTTTTTTAGTAAGGCATAGTTACCATTTATATTATTGCATATCCTTGAACAAGTTATGTAACTGTCTCAACCTCAGTTCCTTTGTGCGCGTGTGTGTGTGTGTGTTTGTGTGTGTGTGTATGTGAAAGAGAGAGAGAGAGAGACAAAGACAGAGACAGAGACAGAAAGAGAAGAGGGGGAAGGGATGAGAGGAGAGGAGATTAAATTTTTCACATAAAGTCTTGGATTTGGCACAGAATTTTGTATTTATTGTGAGTAACGTAGAAACAACTTTTGGAAGAGTGTGTAAAAAAAGATATAACCTAGAACGTGAACATAAGTAGATTTTTAACATAAAAAAGTTAATAGTGAATGAGATTTTGCTTTTTCTAAGATTATATTTGCAATCACTGATTTGCCTGTCATCTCAGTGTGACAGGTATTTTCTTTGTAGCTGTTTCCAGTGTTAACCTGTAAAAGATTTTTTTAAAGTTCAAAAAGATGAAAAACAAAAAAGGTCCAAGAACCCATACCATATTTTCTTTCCCTGAATCTTTTTTTTTTTTTAAGTGCAATCTGAGTGTTGATTTACTTGGCCAGAACTCCTCAAAGCAACACATTGTTTTCTTTTTTATGCAAACACATTTTCTCCTTCATTCCAAATTGAGCAATCTAAATGTTAAAATTAAAAATCCTATCACATAATTTACCCCATTCTGGACCCACTTATTGAAAAACTATTGCAAAACTCTGTAAGAAATAGAGATTTTAGGTTTGTGTGTATGTGTGTGTGTGTGTAAAAATTAAGCTTTTTTATAGAGTTATAAACCATAATAAAACTTAATAGAAGATTTCTGACAACTTTGAATATGAAGAGATTTCCTCTCAAAAAATTGGCACATGCTAAATTCTCATAAATACCATTTTAGGTTTATTTTCTAACTGAGAACCTGGTGATTCTGTTCTCTAGGTCATCACTGATCTTTCATTTATCTCTTCAACAGATTTGGAGGGATTGTGCCACTGATAATACAACAGTGAATAAAATAGACAGCATCTCCACTATCATCATGTTTCTATTAGTTTTTGCTGCTGTTGTAGCAATTACAACAAATGTAGTGACCTTACACTATACAAATGTGTTGTCTTATGGCACTGGATGTCAGAGGACTAAACTCAAAGAGTTGCACTGGATGTCAGAGGACTAAACTCAAAGAAATGCAGAGTTGCATTTCTTCTAGAAACTTCAGAGGATAGTTCTTTTCCTTACCTTTTCAGTTTCTAGAGACTGCTTGCATTCCTTGGCTCATGGCCCCTTCCTCACATCACTTAGAGGATGGAACCTCTTGCTTCCATCCTCACATCTGCTATTCCTAACTCTTATCCTCCCCTTACCCTCTTAGAAGGACCCTTGTGATTATATTGTGAACCACCCAGATGATGATCCATAATAATCTCCATCTCAAGATCCTTTACTTAATCACATCTGTAAATCTTTTATACCATGTCAGTTAATATATTCAGACGTTCTATATGAGGATTAGGATGTGGACATCTTTTGGGCTGTAGAGCCCCGTTTCCTGAGGTGCTTGAGTTTTAATAAAGGAGAAACTAATGGACCATCATAATGAATCTGAGCTTTTAGAAATTAGAAAATTACCATTTTCTAATTGTGGGAGTTTGGGAAACTTCCTTAATCTCTTTACCTTTGCTTCTTTGTGCGTAAAATGGGGATATTAACAATACCTACCTCATAGGTTTGTTCAAAGAATAAAATGAAATAACGTATAGGAGGTTTAGCAAAGTTTCTGATAAATACTAAGATCTCAATGCATTTTATCCATAATTACTTCATTTTTTTTAACATCTTTATTGGAGTATAATTGCTTTACAATGATGTGTTAGTTTCTGCCTTATAACAAAGTGAATCAGCTATATGTATACATATATCCCCATATCTCCTTCCTCTTGTGTTTCCCTCCCACCCATAATTACTTCTTATCACCTTTATTCATATAAATATTAGATTGGGATAGTGCAGACCAATCTAAGTACACAGATGAAGAACATATCAACAATTGGTTTGTCAAATAATAAGTAAATCTGAAATAGGTGATCAGATATCTGGTTATACTCCATAATTTGCCACACAGACAATTTGAATTTCATCTAAGAATGCAGAACAGAGTCTTAAGAAAACAGTACAGGGTAAAAATAAGAGATTCCTTAAGTGTACAGAGTAAAAATAAGAGATTCCTTAAGTGGTTGGCAATTGCTCTCTGAGGTAGATTGAATTATTGGCCTCTATTCTTTTTTCACCTTTTCTTGTATCCGTACCCTTTGCCATGTTACTTTTTGTTCCTCCTTTTAGGAGCTGAGTGCAATCTTTTCTCCCTTTAGGCTGGGCTCAGTGAGGTAAGCTGCTTTGCCCAGTGGAAGGTGATAGTGTGCATTCCAAGTCCAGGCATTAATAGGCAACACAGTTTTTTACTTGCCCTCTTTTGCCCCTGCCCATACCATGAGAAGAACATGCTCCAGGGAGCCTGTTTATCAAGGAGGATGAAAAACACATGAAGTAGACACAGAAACAACCAACTTAGAGCTGCCCAGCTGAGCTCACTCTATATCAAATAAATGCCTGTTATTGTATAGCACTGAGTTGTGTTTTTTGGTTTTATTTATTTATTTATTTTTGACTTGCTTGTTATGCAGCAGTAACTCACTGATACTCTCCTTAAAGTCATAATGAAACAATTACTTCTTACTTTCCTGGGGCCTAGTATATTCTATATATTCTAGTATATTTTGGTCAGGAGTATTAGGGCACAATTTTTAAGACTACTCTGTTTTTTCAAGAAGTCAGTACCACCTCCCATTCCCCAGTGACATATTTGAATAATTTTATGTCTAGTGTATATCAAAGCTATAACAGAGTGAAAGAATTGCAGTGACTAAAGTTGGCTCTACTCTTTTCCAGTATTACAAGACTGGTAGATGCGAATTATGTATCAGAAACAAATGGTTAAAGAAAAGATTACTTTTCAGAAGAGAAAGGAATGAGAAATGTAAGTCACAAAAATATAATAGAACCCACTTAATCAGCCCCCTGCTAAACATGCCTTTCATTATGCCTTTCATTATGATAATTTTCAGTGAACACTCTCAAGGTGGCTCGGTGCAGCTCCGTGACAATAAATAGTGGCTAAGTAGGCACCTGGTGTTACCTAAAGCTGATTCACAGTGGCTTGCGGAAGCAAATTGGTGTGTGCAGGTTAAAAATAAAATATTTCCACATATTCAGTGAGAGGTGTTTTATATTATGTTGTTGTATAAAAGGCAGGGATCTAACGGGTATTCAGTAGTTTTCTAAAGATATAGAAAGATTGAAGTTCATCTGAATTAGCAAAACACATTCCCAGAAACTCAAAGAGAGAAAACAAAGACTAACTTTGAGTCCCAGCATAATGGTATTATTTCCTTTCTCCTTTCAAATATAGTTTTCTCAAATGCTTCCTTTAGGTTGCTTTAGGTTTTGCTGCTATGTCTCAAAATGATCTAGAATTAGTGAATGAGTTACTTATGTACTTGAGGTGAGTGGGGTTCTAAGTTAGAGGAAGAAAGGAGTTGGAGAGCAAGAAAGAAGTATTTAAATATTTTCCTCTAAGCGTCAGCTACTGTGCATATGTAATGGTAGTGATGATGATAATAATAATAATAGGTGATATATTGTTTTTTCATATGTACCAAAGGCTGTGCTAAACATTGTACATGGACCTTACTCCAGTATCCTAATATTTATAACAAGGAGGATCTATATTAATATAGATAGGAGCCAACATTTATTGAGTACATTCTATGTTCCAAGGATTAGAGTAGGTACATTAAATGCTTTCTCTTTTTAATTCTGGCAGTAACTTTGAGAACTAGGTATTAATGTTGTGTTTGTGTGTGTGTGTGTATGTGTGTGTGTATTTAAACTGGGCTTCAATATGTGATTGAAAAACCCAGCCTTGACTGAAGAAGTTTGGAAAGAAAAACAAAACAAAACAAAAAGGTCTTCGATTATTTGGGACTTAGAATAGTAAAGAATGATTGTAAAGTATATAATACTCAAAAGTAGTATCTGTGTAAAGTAATTCATATAGAACATACTGGAAAGAGGATGAGATTAGCATCAGAGATGGGAAGTTAATAGCACCAATGGCATAGTAAAAGGATGTTTACATATGGTGTGTTAAATATTTTATTACCATTGTGTTATTATTACTGTAAGTAATAGGTGAAAAATTTAAGTATACATGGATCATTTTTAGATTAAGATTCTGGAGAGGGAAGGCACTGGCAACGCAAGTTTACCAGACAGATAAGTAAGTAAAAGGGTCAAAACCCCATGATGTCGAAGATGATCCTTACTATCTTGTAATCTGAAATAGGAGCAGCTGTGCTCTGATGCACGTGACAGTCAACAGAGAATGGCTGTGGGGTCAGAGATCTGGAAGAGATGTCAAACACTGAAACAAATTTTGAGTGTGCATCCAATATATATAAATGTATTTATTATAAGGGTTATACTTTTTGTGTACTGTTTTCGTACAAAGAGACAAATGATGCAGAAGTTAAGAGTGGAATCTCTAGGGAAGTTTAAAACCTGTGTCCTCAGGGCTTCCCTGGTGGCGCAGTGGTTGAGAGTCCGCCTGCCGATGCAGGGGACACGGGTTCGTGCCCCGGTCCGGGAAGATCCCACATGCCGCGGAGCAGCTGGGCCCGTGAGCCATGGCCGCTGAGCCTGCGCGTCCGGAGCCTGTACTCCGCAACGGGAGAGGCCACAACAGTGAGAGGACCAAGTACCGCAAAAAAAAAAAAAACACCTGTATCCTCTCTTGGGAAAATTAAATAAACTCTCTATGCCCTGGTGTCCTTCCTTTTAAAATGGATATAAAAATAGGCCTTGCTTGAACGCTTGGTATGAGAATGTAGGTGAATCACCTGGAGTCATATTTGTTGCATAATGAAGACCCAATAAATGCTGGCTATTATTGTTGTTATAAAGCATTCAAAACAAAAGTTTAAAATGTAACATAAAATATATAGAGCAAAATTCAATTATGAGTTTTCTTCCTATAATCCATTAATCATCTTACGAACCCTTGGATATATATACCTCAGTTTGAAAGCTACTGTTCGATCTGGATTTATGAAGGATTGGACTTCATACTAGGACTCCATGGCCCTAGAAAATTCATGGCTAAGGGGAAAATTAATGCTTTACTGTCATCTCAACCTTGCAGAGGCTAGGAAGTTTAATCAATAACCACCACAATTATTTGACATCATCCTAGAAGTACTAGGCAAAAGGATAAGAATAAATAAAGGGTATAAATTTTGGCAAAAATGAAACAAAATTATCATTATTTACCGATAAGGTCATATGTTTGGATGTCAGAATCAACTGAAAGCCTGAGATGATATAAAAATCATCTGAAGATTGCTTGTAAAAGAAAATATCATACAAATATCAATAATTTTATACCAGCCGAAATCAGTTAGAAAAAAAAATGCCTAAAGAGAGCTCCATTCACAAAAGAAACAAATACTTAAAATCACCAGGCACAAACTTAAGAAATTCAGTATAAAGAAGATGTTAGATTTCTACTGATGGATATATGAGAATGCCAACTAAATGTAGATATATGTTTGTTCCTAGAAAATTCAGTACTGTAGAGTGATAAATATTCCCCAAATTGCCATTTAATTGTATTGCAATCCCATTTGAAAACATAATGGATATTTTTTATACATTTTGGACCTGATAAAAGCATTCGAATGATATCTGTATGCATAAGTATAAAAGAATAATAGGAAATCTTAGAGAAACAAAAATAATGGGAGATTATTCCCTCTATCAGAATTAAAACATTTTATGATGCTACAGTAATTTAGATCATGTTGTAATTATGCACAAAGAGACAGTTTAATGAAGTAGAATTGGTAGCTCAGAAATATACCCAACATGTTTAAAAATTTAGTATTATATAAAAAAAACTGGTTTATGTTGGTTAGAATAGTATGGGCTGAAAGGTGTTTATTTCTTTCTATTGTAAAAGTCCAAAAAAGAATTTTTTCATCAACAGAGGGCCTTCCTCCATGCCCTTCGATATTGTTACTTCCTTTTATTTTGGACCACTAGTTCTCAAATCTGGTACCAGAATAGCAGCATCACCAGCACCAGTGGACTTTATTCGAAACGCAAATATCGGGTTCCCTTTCAAACTTACTGAATCAGAAGCAGGGTGGTGGGGGTCAGCATTGCTTGTTTTTACAAACCCTCCAGATGATTCTGATGCATGATAAAGTTTGAGATTTAGCCCAGGGAGCTGTTATCAACTACACGGCTGTGAAAGGGGATGTGGCCATTATGGTGGGCTGAATAGTGTGCCCTCAAATTCATGTCCACCTGGAGCTTCAGAATGTGACCTTATTTGGAAAAGGTCTTTGCAGATGTAATTAGATTAGTTAAGAATTT
The DNA here is from genome assembly GCF_003676395.1 of Aethalodelphis obliquidens. Classification (NCBI taxonomy): domain Eukaryota; kingdom Metazoa; phylum Chordata; class Mammalia; order Artiodactyla; family Delphinidae; genus Aethalodelphis; species Aethalodelphis obliquidens. The sequence goes on along the minus strand of NW_020837958.1, from coordinate 11,021,591 downwards.
TAAGATGAAATTGCTCTGGCTTTAGACTGAGCCCTAAATCCAATGACTGGTGTCCTCATAAGAAGAGGAGAGGACAAAAGAGACACACTGAGAAGAATGCCTTCCGGAAAGCGAGGCAGAGATTGGAGTGACACGGCTACAAGCTACACAATGCCAAGGATTTCTGGGAGCCACCAGAAGCTAGGAAGAGACACAGAAAGATTCTTCCCTCTAGGCTTCAGAGGAAGCATGGCTCTGCCAATGCCTTGATATCAGATGTCTAGCCACCAGAACTGTGAGTGAATAAATTTCTCTTGTTTTAAGCCACCAAGTTTGTGGTCATTGATTATGGCAACCCTGGTAAATGAATGTAGCTATTAAAAAACTCTAGCCCAGAAATGGCATACTTCACTTCAGCTTGCATGCCATTGGCTAGAACTCAGTCACATGATTTCACCCAACTGCAAGGGAGAATAGGAAATGTAGTCCAGCTGTGTTATGTGCCCAGGATGAACTGAAGACCATAACTTTTGGAGGATATTTACCAATCTCTGCCATAATAATATTTCAAATTATGGGGAAAAAATAAATGATCTCATAAATAATTTTGAAATAACTGATAAGCTATTTAAAGTAATTATCATAATATTAATACTTCAGTAGGGCTTAGAAGAAAACATGCCTGATTAACAAAGATTACAATGATTAACCAAACCTGGTATTTGAGAAGGTAAGGAAAAACAGGAACTTTCATGCTCTCTTGGTAAAAGTGTAAATCCAACTCCTCTGGTGAGCAGTCTGACAGTATTTGTTAAAGGGTACAATAGCATATTCAATTTCTGAACAATTTCAGAGGATTTTTACCCTAAGAAGATAAAATAAAGAAGTATTCTTCAATTAGGAGCTTAGTAATCAAAGTACGATACATGTATAAATTATCTAATCTTATTGATTTGAGGATTGAAATACCCATTTGAAGAAATGGAAAAACTACCTACAGCATACTTGTGTATGGAAAGCACCTTTGCAATAGCATGTTTCGCATGATTCCATCAATGTAAATATTTACTCTCTCTCCATATATTTTTATCTATATACCTGCCCATTTCTGCTTATACACAGAGTGAAAGACCAACAGATATATTCAATAAAATATTCTAGGGGTTATCTCCAAGACGTGGTGGTCATGTCAGTTGATGTTTCTTTTGAATTTCTTTTCTGTATTGTTCAAAGTTTTGCCAGTGTATGCATTGCTTGTCCAAAGATACTATATTTTGATCTAGACTGTTGGTTTGCTTGTTTAAATGGCATTGGAACTACACTAGAATAGAGCTGTCCATTGGTAGGTGACAAATGTGAATTACGCTCCAAGGTACAGATTCTTCCAGTTTTGAGGCCAACTTGTCTCAGGCTGGCTGTAGCCACTAACATGGTCGTATGAGGCTAATAGTCTTCATTAGAAACTCTTAGAGTGGAGGCCAAACAACATAAGGTCTAGTGGCATGCCCTGAGGTCTTTTCATGAAGGAAAAATCAGCACATGCAGCTCAAATATTGTAAGCTGAAGATAACTAGGGAAGAGTTTAATCTGTTATAGTCTGTTTTTCAACAGTGAATATAGAACACACCTTGGTGGAAAAAGGGATCTGTGGAGATATTGGATCAGTTCCATTTCAGATACTCAAAGAGTGTAGGCAGTCAGCCCAAAGGAGCTTAGGCAGAGGCTCCTGGTGAGTAAAGTGCAGAGGTTGACCCAAATGGGTTTCTTCTCATACATCATATACATCTATCCATTCTGTGTTTGATGTGACATCCTAGTGGCATGGAAGCCAGCTTCAGGGTGGCTTTCTAATAATATACATGTTCTGCAAATTGGAACCGGTTTGATATATTTGATATAAAAATTTCCACTGAATTTTAAATCAGTTTGCATTATCACAAGAACTTTCGACATTATATGTGTCATGAAAGAAAAGGCAGAGCTGTTAGAGTCTTTAAAAGTAATTTCTAACGATCTAAATTTTTCAGTGGTTATGAAAAGGGTGTTAAATATTTTATCACCTTTCTGTTTGAGCAGAGTTTCTCCTTGATGGTAACTTTCAAGAATTTCAAAGAGATCATCATTAAAAATCTTGTTTAGGAAATTCCTGTGAACATTTTAAATATAAAACCTTACATAAAAATTTTATGCTAACAGAAGCATGCTCCCAATTTCTTATTTAAATATTTTATTTGCAAGTTTTATAAAAAATATTTTTAATATTTCCAAATACTTCATGATTATTTTCTTATCATAATTGGTGTAGCATTCTTTTTGCAAATCCCATATGAAAGTCCCACATTTTCTTTCATTTTCTCTGGTATCTTTACAAATATTATCAATTTTACCGAGTGTTATTGTGGTGAATAGGTAGATATTCACATACCCCTCCACTCCCAATAATCCCCACTTCTGGTATTCACATTTTTGATAAATCCTCTCCCCTGTTTGTAGGTAAGCCCTGGGGGTTGCTTCTAACCAATAGAATATGTCAAAGGATGCCACTTTCGTAGTTACGTTACATTATCTGGCAAAAGCGATGGAATGCCATTCTTGTGATTTTTATGTTATATAAGATTCCATCTTGGTAGTGGATCTGCTCTAGAGATTTTCATTTCTGGCTTGATGAAATAAGCAGTCATGTAGAGGAGGCCCACGAGGCAAGTAACTACAGGTAGCTTCTAGGAACTGCAAATAGTCTCTGAGAGATGAGGTGTCTTCTAGGAAATGTCTAGGAGCTGAGGGTGGCTTCCAGCTGACGGCCAGCAAGAATCCAGGCCTTCAGTCCTGCAGACAGAAGGAAATTCTGCCAAAAAGATTGGGAGCAGATTCTTCTGCAGTTGATGCTCTGGATGAGAATGTAGTGTATCAGAACCTGAGCAGAGGACCCGGCTAGGCTGTGAGGTGAGAGACGTGTGGTGTTTTAAGATGATAAGTTTGTGGTAATTTGCTACATAGCAATAGAAAACTAACACAGTCATGTTGTGAATAGTTGGAAGGAATTTCACTAGATAAAACCTAGCTGTCCATAGGCAAACCATGTTCATCAATACCAATGAAATCTTCTATTGAGTAAAGTTAATTTCACTAGTGTTCAGTCGTGATCTACTTATTATAGAAAAACTTGAGCAGTTTACAAAACCATGTGCATCTAAGCATTTGTTGGCATCCCTCATGATTTTATTTCAATATTCCATGCGTCAACAATCCTGGCTGTTACTTTTCTCTGATCCCTGTTGCCCAAAATTCTATCATTTTTTCTGCCACTAAAGCATTCTTCAGTCCGAACACTGCTGTCATCTCAGCTGGTCTTTACTGATCTGAAAAAAGCCATTACTATAACCATTAGTCTTTGCTGTTTCAACAGGAAGATCACTGAAGATTAAAACTCATTTATGATGCCTGTTGTCTACTTGAGGTGTAAGAAGGAAGCAATCTTTCATTAAATACGAAGCGAGATGACTCCGTGTTGTTATATTCAAGTGAGATGACTGTGTGTTGTTATATTGAAATGAGGAAATCCCACAAGCTAACTCTATTGGGTATTAAGTTTCAAGAAATAATGATATATTTTAACTTATATTTATATACTCTTCGTTGTTTGTGTACAGGCTTCAGATGGAATGGTTAGGATAGAATCAGATTCCAGCTACCATGGTATTGAACAGTGGTTCCAAATGTGTAAACTGGGGACCACAGGGAGTCCTCCAAACCGTCCCAGGGTCTACGTGGTTAAAACTGTTTCCATAATAATACTAAGAAATTGCTTACAGTTTTCTTTCTATCATGAGTACACAGTATTTTTGTGTGTTTCATATTTCTGTTTAATTTCTATATTAAATATGGAGAAATACAACCAGTGATAGATTTGTAAACTGGCTCTCAAAAAAGTCCCAATTTTTAACGTTTTCAGTTCAATTCCATCATATGAATATTCCCACCATGGCTGATTTCAAGCTACCAAGTAATATAACTGAGTGCAAATTTGACAAGAATGAATGACTCTTTGTGCTCAGTACAAGGTGACTCCAGCATACTGCTGACTGTAAACCTCATAAACTGAGGATCCTTAGTGTCTTCAATAATTTTTGAGTCTAAAGTAGTCCTGAGATGAAAAAATTTGAGCAGCAGTGTCGTAGAGGTTCTATCAGAATCCTCACACCACATTCCTTCATTTCTAATCCTCTCAGAGGACTTCTGTAATCTTTTCCACAGACTTCCAAATGTACTTATATCTGTTAACATCTCACATTTGGTTTGAAATATTTTTCCATTAAGAACCCATAATGAAAATCAGTGAATGGAAAATATCAGAGGAGGGGTTATCACCCAATCTCATTTCCAAGATATACTTAGATCTTACTTTCAGCTAAAAAGCATCCCTGTAACATATATATATTTTTAATTTATTTATTTTATTTTTGGCTGCGTTGGGTCTTCTTTGCTGCATGCGAGCTTTCTCTGATTGCAGCGAGCGGGGGTTTCTCATTGTGGTGGCTTCTCTTGTTGCTGAGCGTGGGCTCTAGGCCTGTGGGCTTCAGTAGTTGTGGCTCTCGGGCTCTAGAGCTCAGGTTCAGTAGTCGTGGTGCACAGGTTTAGTTGCTCTGCAGCATGTGGGATCTTCCCAGACCAGGGATCGAACCCATGTCCCCTACATTGGAAGGCAGATTCTCAACCACTGCGCCACCAGGGAAGCCCCTGTAACATATTCTGAATGTAAAAATTTAACAAGCTCTTAATAAAACTTTGGAAACTTATCTAAGAATTCCTTCCCCTAGGAGAGAAAAATGAACATATTCAACACATGTTTTATTGAATGATTACTATGAGCTAGACACTGTCCTCTATTCTGGAGACACAGCAGATAATAAAATATACAAAGTCCATGACCTCTTTGAACTCACATTCTAGTGAGGGAGACAAAAAGTGGATAAACACACACACATAGGTAGAATACAGAATATATTACAGATAGTGATAGTTGTGAAATTATACATAGCTGGAAACAGGGCTAGTGAATGATGGCTACAGAAGAAATATTTTATATGTGTTAACTCAGGAGGAGGATGCAGACAGGGCAACAGCTGAGCAGAAACATGAAAGAAGTGATGATATAAATCATGTAGTTAATTGATAGAACAATCACAAGAGCTCTGGGGCGGGAGCATGCTTAGTGGATTTAACCTTGGTATACTGAAGAGCGCTTAAACAAGGAGATCTTGTAATCTGGGAAGGGGTGGTCCCATTTAGGAGTTTGGGTCATTCGTAAGAGGAAACAAGGAAACTGGCATTCAGGAAAGTAGAGAAACAGAAGGCACCAGAGCAGTATAATCTGAGGTGGGCATACCACAGATAAGTACTAGTTGCCCTAGCACTACAGGCAGGGTGATAGATTACCACACCCAAGCATCTTCTAGGCAGCCCCATTGCATTGATTCACACATATGCCAGTTTCCACTAGGATCATACAACTGCTGACTCCAGGATGTTAAAAACCTGGGTGAACTGTTCCTACTAATAATACTCCGAGGGCAATACAAGTGAACCCGGACAATGATTCCAATTTTCAGTATTAATGCTTCCAAATCTGGCCTTTCCAGTGCTATTACACTGACTGGGTTTCTCTCCTCCCTTCATCTAGTTCATATCCTTCTTGTCCATCTGGTGTCATTTCGGAAATTACATCCTCCTGGACACCTTTGCTGTTCTCTGAAAGACTTACCTATAGCTTCTATTCACTCTCATAACACTCTGTACTTATTCTTTTATTTAATAACCATGTAATAGAATTAAATATTTACAGTCTTTATCTCCCACCAGGTTGTAAAAGAATTGAAGTTGGTGCATGGAAAGAGATTTAAATATGTGCTTAAAGAGTGGGTGCTTAGTTATGTATTTAATCATTTTGTGTCATGATTTATGATCTTTAGAAATAAACAGACATTACATTTTATCGAATCCATTCTATACCTTTGGAAATTGATCTTTGAGAGATAAAGTGATTTTGTCCTAGGTCACTCCTTGAGTTTGTTAAAAAGTCAAAGTGACCAAGGTCTTGGAGCAATTGTATACAGTTTTTTCCCACATCAGGCTTTCTTATATCAGTAAAGACATAGGACAAACATGGTTTAATCCTTTGGTATTGCTTTATTTTTTTCAAGAATGCAAATTAAACTATTTGAGAATAGAATAACAAATGACTTTCCTTATCATCGTGCTTCTAATAGAGAAGAAAATTAAATACACTTCTATAAAATGATTTCAGATTCTTCATGAAAAGATGCTACTGACACATCTATTTTAACTGCACTATTTCTATTTGTAAAGCAGAATAAGGAAAACTATTTTGAATATTTATCTCTGCAAGTATTTTTTTCTGGCTCAGAAATTTTGATTTTTAAGGTACTGCTTTATTTAACTACATTACTTTCTTTCTATTAGCTATCATTTCATCCCTTCCAAGTATTCCCTTATTTACTATCCAATATCATAATCAAAGCTTTGTATTCACAACTATGTAAAATCTTTATCTGTCAAATTGATAAATTCACACATAATAAAATCTTTTTTTCCCCACCATGCTCTTCCTTTAGCAGTTAATTGCCAAAGACATTCAAATATATATTTCAGCTAGAAGATGTGAAATGTGTTAATTACAACATTTTTGTTCCTTTTTTTCAGGTCAACTCTCAGTTATATTTTATTTTGAGATAAAGGGATCATTCTCCTTTACACTAATATGTAAAGCCATTAATTACATGTTGCTATTATATTAGAATATACAGTTGTTAATACTGTCGGCATGTAGTCATTACCAGCTAATACCGTGATAGAATTTTGCACATTCCTTATCAGCTTGCTCAGTGACAGCCTTTTTATGCTATTAAGCAAAATAATGTGTTGCTTGTGATATGTGCAGAATTGATAAGCTTGGTGATTGATACAGAGTTACCCAATCAATGGACCACTGAATTGGTATTCAGGATTGGCTGAGTCATTTTCCTCTCCCCAGATCTCAGACTATTCACAAACTTTGTACCTCCTTACCATAAGAGATAACAACTGCAAAGAATTTAGTATTTTGAAAAAGGTAGAGGACAAGTAGGGGGGAAAAAAACCTAGTGTATGTGTGAGAGTGAGTTTATTTAATAATGGATAAGTAACCTCTTTTGCTATAATCTCAGAGACTTTCTGTTCCCTCAATCATTTGTAAACTACCTTGCCTAATTTTTTTTTACTTCTGCTTCCCATATTACAACATTATTGGGAACCATGTGTTCAAGGATTAATTCATATATGTATCTGATCGATAACATTTATAAACTTTCTAAGACACATTTTATATATGTGTGTGTGTGTGTGTGTGTGTGAGTGAGTGTGTGTGTATGATGGATTAATGATAAACAAGTTATTATTCATCCAATCTAATAATGGAAATAAGATGTGGCCATTAAAAGCCATCAGTAACCAGCCTGTGCTCTAGAGCCCGTGTGCTGCAACTACTGAAGCCCATGTGCCTAGAGCCCATGCTCCACAACAAGAGAAGCCATGGCAATGAGAAGCCTGCACACCACAATGAAGAGCAGCCCCCGCTCACCGCAACTAGAGAAAGCCCACGTGCAACAGTGAAGACCCAACACACCAAGAATAAATAAATAAATGAATTAATTTTTACAAAAGCACATGTGCAGAAATAATGTAAGTTTTAGAATATAGAAAGCACAGTCATCTGTCTTTTAATTTCTCATGTGAAATATTTTCCTAGCTGTATTATATTTTTATGCATTTTTAGACCAATGTTAATTCACATGACTATTGAAGTAAATCAGATGAGAGAAAGGAAATCCATATATATTGCCTATATAAGCCAGGAGATTTGCATCAGTTTGATTCTCACACCTATCCTAAGAGAAAAGTGTCATTAATAACCTTATTTAACAGACAAAGAAATAGGTTTGGAGAAGATGAATCATTTGCCCAAGTTCACATAACTTGTAAGTGGCAGGACCAGGGCTTTAACCCAGTTCAGCCTGATTCTGTAAACTGCTCTGTGGTCTTTTCATTAACCAGTTGAAGTAATGGCAATTTGCAAGTAACATCCTGCCTGCGCTTTCCTCAATACACATTTGTACCCACAGACCACTGCCCTGTCTCTTAGGGATTGTGTGTATGTGTGTGTCTTTGAGTGTCTGTTTCTGTATATTCAGTCAGAATGACAAGACTCATATTTAGTTCTTATTCAAACCAATTTGTTTGACAAAAGTTCTAGGGTGAAAATGTTAAAAAGTGACAGCATCTTTAGGTCAAAGGATAATTACAGTGAGAGATTAGTATAGTCACATCAGAGGGAATTCACTTCGGACATTTTTCTAGTGTCGGCTGCAATATTTTCCACTCAGTAATGGGAATCCAAGCTTTCTTAAATAAAGAAATATAAAATAGCATTCATCAAAGGAAAGAACAATGTTCTTTCTGGTTGGAGTGGATTTATAATTACTTTGTTCCATTGTAGGAGTAAACTCTAAATTGCTTTCTCCTTTTTTTTTTTTTTTTAAATAATTTCTTGAGTAATCCTTACTGCCCATGCACTGTTATCTAATTCAGACATGCTGTGCAGAAATATTCTACTGGGTGGAGATGCCTTTGGGACTGAGAAAATGCTCACAATTTTTCTCTGCTTCTCTCATTAGGATAATCATTCAGAAGCATTGCCAATGTCATGAATATGAGTAATGATTATTGTCTATAAATTTCTCCACATTTTTCAATTTCACCTGGGATCAAGTTAACATGACACAAACTATGCATTTGAACCATATGGTTTTGACATGTACAGATATTAAAAACAGTGGTGTTGCACTGTTGTCTTACAATAAGTTGTGTTGCAAGAAACATTTTTATTAAAATAATCTATGGAAAGACGTTTTCTTCAATACCATTTAACATCATATTTATAAGGACCCAAGGGAGAAATTTTCACATTGCCATATAGAAGTGAAAACTTTTGCTTACACAACAGATTAGTTTCTATCTTTTGAATTCTGTCCATAGGATAATTTTTTAATCTTGTTTATTCTTATGGATTTATGTACCTGACAATGGCTTCTTCTATGGGGCCCACTCAAGTGTTACCTTGATGCTATGCTCAAATGTCAACTCATAATAAAAATCTTAATCACTCTTATAAAGTAGTACCTCCACCCAATTGGTCCCAGAACCATTTATCCCTCTTATTCCACTGTTTCTCTCTTTATCGTATGTAATCAGTTAAATGTTGTTTATATGCTTACTATCTCTCTTCCTCCACTAAATGAGCTCCAGGGAACCAAGGGCTTTATCAGTTTGTTCACTACTTTATACACAATGGGAAGCATAGTTCCCAGGATGTAGTAGCAGCTTATTGAGTAAATGAATGCATGAAAAAGTATGTATGATTTTTTTTCTACCTGACCATAATCTCTAAACTAGCACAGACAAGCTTCCTAATTTCCTCAGTGTCTTTTTTCTCAGTGGTTATGATTCTACTGTGCTTCTGCTCAATAGACTAGAATATCCATAACATACAACTGGGTCAGATTGGAATTCTTTGGCCCTTACATCTTCTGTGTGGCATATTTGTAAATAGTTTTCAATGCCCACTTACCAGGCAACTCCTTTATAGAAGAGAAACAGCTGTTCCAAAAATATTCTCAGGTCATCTTTTTATCATCCTGCTTCCACTTTGAGTTGGTTTTCCTGCCTGATTACCTACTTTTCCCCTCTCTATTTTCTGCTTTCTTTGGTGGTAGCTTTGCTTTTTAGTTCATTGCTTCTGAATCTTCTGCATGGACTTTTGATTGGATTTTGCTCAACCACACAGCTCTCTTCTAAACTTTAACCAGTGATTTGGGACCCAATCAGGAGTTTATCTGTTGCAATAGATTACCTTGTTGGGAGTATTTACATACTAAAAAAAACTCGTGTCTTATTACATTCACATACATCCTTTATTCCTTATCTAAGATAACTTCCATACAAAGTATTCCTCCTTCTTAGCATTGTTCATGATAACCAACTTTTCAATGGTCATCATTTTCCCACATTAATAGACAATACAAGAGCTGTTTTTGCTTGCTGTTTGTTTTAAAAGTGTTCTTTGTCATCTTCCTTTGTCTCAGAAACATTGTCTCAAGAGTCAGGAACCCGAGTGGTAAATCTTAGCTCTGTTGCTACCAAACCAAGTGACAGTAGTTACAAAGAATGTGTATTAAGAAGCACTGAACCCTGTGTCCTCACAAAGACAAAACCACAAAGTCATTCATCTGCAATTAGTCCTTTATTTCAAGTATACTGATATATTTTCTAGGCTCTTCATTGCAATCTCATGATCTTTTACTTTACTTAAGCTTTATCCCACTTTGGTCCTCTAGCCTGATATTGCATTTTTATTGACTAATTTAGATGTTACTCTAGAATAAAACTTGAGCTTTCTATTTCTACTTAATTGTGCATAGTTCAACAAAGTTTCTTGAATGAGTGAATGAAATTGTGTGAGAGAGGATGTCTTGAAGGTTTAGGATGCAGACAGCTAAAATAGCTTGAGGACATTCTTTGAGCACGATTACATTTATAATCCTGGCTTTATGAGTCCCATCATCTAAGTAGCAGAACTAATGGACCACTCACCAGGTCAACCATGTATATGAGGAGGATACTCAGCAAAAGTGACAAAGCTAATGCAATGGAACTCTGTAAGGCATAAAGAACATATGGAATTTCTACAGAATTGCTTCTATATGCCTTATCTAACATCTGTAGTATTGTAAAATAAATTTTAATGAAGGAATTATAATTAGGCACAAAGTTGGTATAAATAGTGGCTTAGGAATTATATGAAACAATTTTTTAATGCATTTGAGTATATAAAGCTATAGTAATCAAGTCAGTGTGGTATTGGAGAAAAAAAATAGACAGATCAATGGAACAAAATAAAGAGCCCAGAAATAGACCCACATAAATATTGTCAACTGATCTCTGACAGCTGAACAAAAGAGTCTTCTCAACAAATGATTCTGGCACAACTGGACATCCACACATAGAAAAAAAAAAATGGATCTATACACAGACCTTATACCCTTCACAAGAATTAACTCAAAATGGATCACAGAACTAAGTGTAAAACACAAACCTGTAACATTCCTAGAAGATAATATAGGAGAAAACTTAGATGACCTTGGGTATGGCAATGACTTCTTAGATAAAGCACCAAAAGCATGATACATGAAAGGTGTAATTGCTATGCTGATCTTCATTAAAATTAAAAAATTTCTGCTCTGCAAAAGACAATGTTATGACAATCAAGCCACAGACTAGAAGAAAATATTTGCAAAAGACACATCTGATAAAGGACAGTTACCCAAAATATTCAAAGAACTTAAAAACTCAACAATAAGAAAACATTCTGCATGGGAAAGGAAACCATCAACAAAATGAAAAGGCAACCTACTGAATGGGAGAAAATATTTGCAAATCATATATCTGAAAATGGGTGCTATCTAAAATATATAAATAATTCATACAACCCAATAGCCAAAACAAAAACAAAAAAAAAACGTTATTGGGGCAGAGACCACTAATCATCCCTCGTGTATATTTGCCATTTAATAATAAAAATCTTGAAATTTACAGTTTTAAATTTTAATAATAAAACCTTCAATAATAAAAACATTGAAATTTAGCTTTTTAGAATAATGACCACATGTTATTAGTCTCACTAACAGATGGGTATGGCAATGTGACCAAATTGTGGTCAATGGGATTTCAGCAAAAAAATGATGACTGAAGTCCTTGGTGATACTCCTAAAGGGTAGAGCATCTTTCCATTGTATCCCCTTCCAACTAGCTGGGATAAGGTCATGATAAAGGCCATATTGGCCACAAGACAAAAGCTGCATGTTGAAGATGACATAGCAGCATGATAGTAAGGAGCCTGGGTCCCTGACGGTTATAGAGCTGCCATCATAGCTTCAGACAACCTACTGGACACACATGACAAAAAAATAAGCTTCCATCTTGTTTAAGCCACTGTAATTTGGGGTATTTATGTTATTAGAGCAGCCAAATAATATCCTATCTAATACATTAGCAGAAGGTCAACCATAGTCTGAACAGATCCAACTATCAAATTTTAGATATTGAAAATTATTAAAAAGCAGAACATTCCACGTAAATTAAATGAGAGAATATAAGAATTTTAGCATAGTACCTGGCACATAGTAATTGAACTATTACCATATTTTCAATTATTAAAACACAAGATAACTATTCATGGAAAAAAAAAGGTGGTTTTAAAACACAAGACCAATGCTAGTAATTCAGATACTTGCCAAAGCTATCTTCAATTCTGTTTTATATATTATCTGCCATATACCTAATAAATACATACACTGCATTGTTCTTATTCTGAAGATATGGTGATCAACAAGGAAAATAAAATCCCCAGTCTTATTTTCCAGGTATATGGGGAGTGACATAATGAATAAGTGAATAAATAAATGAACAAATTGTGAAGGTAGTTATAAAGAACATAAAAGAAGGTGATGTGCCAGAGAATGTCTGAGTAAACTATTCTTGATTGGGTGGTCAGTGTGTGTGTGTAAGGATACAGCAAAGAATGAATATGAACATATTCAGGATTTTGGGTCTAATAACAGAAAAACTTACATCAAAAAAAAAAAAACTCACGTAGAAGCGTAGAATTTTTAAAGCTGGAAGTTAAAGGAGATACTACAGTCCAGTCTCCTCATTTCATAGACAAGGAAATTGAAGTCTGGAAAGTTAAGAACCCTGTCCAATGGGAAAATTTAACTCAAAGCGAGTCTGTACCAGAGCTCAGGCCTTTTTACTCCCAGTTCAGAGCTATATTCTCTTCATCAAAATTGAATCATTTGTAATGGTTACCAAAGGAGAAAGGTGGGGGGGAAGGATAAATTAGGAGTTTGGGATTAATGTATACACACTACTATACATAAACTAGATAATCAACAAGGACCTACTGTATAGCACAGAGGACTGTACTCAATATTCTGTAATAATATATATCTGGGAAAAGAATCTGAAAAAGAATTGATATATGTATATGTATAACTGAATCACTTTGCTGTACATCTGAAACAAACACAACATTGTAAATCAACTATACTCCAGTATAAAATAAAAGTTAAATTAAAAAATAAATAAAATTACATTATAGATGAAAAAATAAAATTTTCAAATATCAAAAAAAATTGAAAAAAAAAAAAAACCCAAACACCCAAGCAATCCAATTAAAAAATGGGCAGAGGATCTGAATAGACATTTTTCTACAGAAGACATAAAGATGGCTAATAGGTACAGGAAAAGACTCTCAACATGACTAATTATCAGAGAAATGCAAATCAAAATCACAATGAGCTCTCACCTCACACCTGTTAAAACAGCTGCTATCTGAAATACAAGAAATAACAAGTATTGGCAAGGATGTAGAGAAAAAGTAACCCTTGTGCACTGTGGTAGGAATGTAAACTGGTGCAGCCACTATGGAAAACAGTATGTAGCTTCCTCAAAATGTTAAAAATAGAACTACCATATGATCTAGCAATTCTACTTCTGGGTATTTATCCAAAGAAAACAAAAACACTAACTCAAAAAGATTTATGCATACCCACCTTAATTACAGCATTATTTACATACAGTCACCAAGATATGGAAACAACCTAAGTGTCCATTGGTGGATGAATGGGTAAAGAAGTTGTGGTGTGTATGTGTGTGTGCATGCGTGTGCACACACACACAATGGAATGTTATTCAGCCATAAAAAAGAATGACATCCTGCCACTTGCAACAACATAGATGGACCTTGAAGGTATTATGCTAAGTGAAGTAAGTCAGATGGAGAAAGACAAATACCATATGATCTCACTTGTATGTGGAACCTAAAAATAAGAAGAAAAAAGAAAAAGAAGCTCATAGATAAAGAAAACAGATTGATGGTTGCCAGAGGCAGGGGTTGGGGTAGGCAAAATGGGTGAAAGGAGTCAAAAGGTACAAACTTCCAGTTATAAGTCATGGGGGTGTCATATATAGCATGGTGACTATAGTTAATAATACTGTACAGATCTTCCACAACTTATAATGGAGATTCATCCTGATAAACCCAATGTAAGTTGAAAATATCGTAAGATGAAAATGTGTTTAATACGCCTAACCTACAGAACATCAAATCTTAACCCAGCCTACTTCTAACACAAAGACTATTTTATAATGAAATGTTGACTATCTCATGTAATTTATTGAATACTGTACTGAAAATGAAGAACAAAATGATCGAATGGGAACAGAATGGTTGTATGGGTACAGAATGGTTGTATGGGTACTGAATGGTTTTAAGTGTACCAGTTGTTTACCCTCGTAATCACGGAGCTGACTTTGTGCTATGGCTTGCTGTCACTGCGCAGCATCACAAGAGAGTATTGTACCACAGCTCTATACTCTACCCTGGGAAAAGACTAGAGTTCAAAGTACAGTTTCTACTGAATGCACATCACTTTTACACCATTGTAAAGTTGAACCATAGTAAGTAGAGGACCACGTGTACTGCATATTTGAAAGCTGCTAAGACAGTAACTCTTAAAAGTTCTCATAGCAAGAAAAAATTTCTGTAACTATATATTGTGATGGATGTTAACTAGACTTGTTGTGGGAATCTACTATAACGTTGTATGTCAATCGTACTTCAAAAAAAGTCTAATTAAAAGATGGGCCAAAGACTTTGACACCTCATCAGAGAAAATGTACAGGTGGCAAATGAGCATAGAAAAAGATTCTTCACATCATATGTCATTAGGAAATGCAAATTAAAACAGCAATGAGATATTACTACACACCTGTTAGAATGGCCAAAATCCAGAACACTAACAACATCAAATGCTCTTGAGAATGTAGAGCAATAGGAGCTCTCATTCATTGCTGGTGGAAATGCAAAATGATAGAGCAACTTTGGAAGAGAGTTTGGCTCTTTCTTTCAAAATTAAACATATTCTTACTGTACAATCCAGCAATCATTCTCCTTGGTATTTACTCAAAGGAATTAAAAACTCAAAGCAAAATACCTGCACACAGTTGCTTATAACAGCTTTATTCATCACTGCCAAAACTTGAAAGCAACCAATATGTCCATCAGAAGGTGGATGGATAAATAAACTCTAGTACATCCAGATCATGGAATATTACTCAATGCAAAAAAAAAAAAAAAAAAAAAGAGCTACCAAGCCATGATAAAACACAGAGGAGTCTTAAATGCATAATACGAAGTGAAAGAAGCCAATATGAAAAGGGTTATATGTTATATGATTCCAACTATAAGACATTCTTTAAAAGGCAAAACTGTGGAGACAGTAAAAAGGTCAGTGGTTGTCAGGAATTTTGGAGGGTGGATGGGGAAGAATGAATAGGCAGAGTGCAGAAGACATTAGAGCAGTGAAAATACTCTGTATGATACTATGATGATGGATACATGCCATTATACATTTGTCCAAATTCAGAGAATGTACAACAGGGAGAATGAACTGCAACTATGACTTTAGGTTCATCAATTGCAACAAAAATTGTAACAAATGTACCACTCTTTGAGAGTCCGCCTGCCAATGCAGGGGACGCGGGTTCGTGCCTCAGTCCGGGAAGATCCCACATGCCGCGGAGTGGCGGGGCCCGTGAGCCATGGCCGCTGAGCTTGCGCGTCCGGAGCCTGTGCTCCGCAATGGGAGAGGCCACAGCAGTGAGAGGCCCGCGTACTGCAAAAAAAAAAAAAAAAAGTACCACTCTGATGGGGGGATGCTGACCGCGGGGATGCTTTGTAAGCTTGGGGGACAGGGAAATCCCTGTACTTTCCTCTCAATTTTTCTCTGAACCTTAAACTGCTCTAAAAAAACAAATTCTTAAAAACTGCATTTGGGTGAATAATAATAAAATTATTTGCAGCAAATCAGAACTATAAATAAAAAATAAAACCCAAGATGTTTTCAGAAGACAAGTTGTTAATGAGTTTCAAAGTAATGGTAAAGAAAAATATGAATTAGATGAAAAAGGAAAATTAATGACAGAAAGGATGTGAGAGGAAAAAAAATAGTAATCAGCATTAAATGTAGCACATTATGAAGTCAACACTTCACAATCAAATTTGCCTGATTTGTTGACTTGTGTGATAGAACTTAAAATTTTTGAAATGAAAGAAAGAAGTGAGAATTCAGGAAGTCAGGAATAAGGATCATAACACTGAAGCAAATGCCTGGGAGAGACAAGTCTCTAAGCTACATTAAGTGTATCCTATTTAATTGTTCCAACCACACCGTATAACAATTTATTTTATTGGTGGAGACTTTGTACAAGAGTATATAGTACACTCTTTTGGTATCTATGACCTCTCTGGAATCATTAAGTATATGTAGTGACCAAGACATTATAATGTCTATTAGGACAAATTCATTCATCACTTGTCCCAAATAAGGGAGCACAAATTCATCGTTCTTTCCTGGGTTTCTTTCCTTTATTACTCTGCATGCACTTCTTGTGGAGTCATCTACTCCCAAGGCTTTGTTCACTATGTATGTGATATGAAACTACCCCAGACCTCTCTCCTGGAATTCGTAAATATATATCCAGCTGCTTACTGAACATCTCTTTCTATCTCCCAAATATTTAAACCCAATACTCCCTAATCCAGTACCCCTTACTTCTCCTCTCTACCTTCTTGTTCTTCAGTGTTATCCATTTGAGTACATGGAACCACCATCATCTAACTGTTCAAATTAGAAATGTGAATGTTTTTCTTGACCGCTCCCTCCGCCTTATAATCAAGTCTAATAAACTATAAATTCTTATGTATTCCTCACCCTACATGTGTCTCAAACAACAAACAACAATTTTTCCCTCCACTCTCACTATCATTTCCCCTTTTCATGTTAACAACTTACTTAAAACACTTGAAAATCCTCCTTGAAAATTCTAGTTTTCTTCCTATATTCCCCCCCATTCTTTTTTTTTTTCTTTTCCTCCCCTTTATTTTGCCCCCAAAAGAATCTTTCTAAAACAACAATCTGATCTTTTCAGTCACCTGTATAAAACCCAGCCATGGCTATCCATTTACCTTAGTATAAAGCATATAGTTTTTATGTTCATTTTTTAAGATTTCACATAATCATAGATTCACATACAGTTATAAGAAATAACACATTCAGTTATCCCCAATAGCAACTTACTGTATAATTATAGCATGCCATCACAATCAGGAAATTGATACTATCCACCGACCTTATAATTTTTTATTATAATTTTTTATCAAACCCTCATGATGTGGCCTCTGCTTAACACCTCCATCACTATCTTCTACTTAGCCAACTCTCAAACATTTATTTGACTATGACAAGTAATAATTACACCCTACATTTGTAGATTGTTTTACAACTTTCATAATGCTTTCACATCTGAGATCTTATTAGTTTCTTGAAGGTACCCCATTACATAAGAAAAGTATATATCATCAAAGTCATCATTTTGCAGATGAGCAAAGTATGGAAAATACATTGTTCAATTTGGGATGAGAAACCAAATGGCACTGGGGTGAAGTGGTAAAATATAGAGAATTGAATGTTTATTCTGTACCTAGACCTGTACATGTGTTGTATCATCTAATCCGCAAAACTACCCTATGAAAGAACCACCCTGTGATATGAATTGTATCATCTCATTGGCAAAACCACTCATTGTATAGATGAGGCTCACTGAGATTAAATAGTTTGCAAAGATTACAAACTGATAGATTTTACCTTTGCCGCCATCTGCTTTTCAAACTC
This sequence comes from Aethalodelphis obliquidens, assembly GCF_003676395.1. Classification (NCBI taxonomy): domain Eukaryota; kingdom Metazoa; phylum Chordata; class Mammalia; order Artiodactyla; family Delphinidae; genus Aethalodelphis; species Aethalodelphis obliquidens. The sequence goes on along the minus strand of NW_020837958.1, from coordinate 11,003,706 downwards.
CATGAAAGCTTTAGCTCACTTATGAATCACTTGCAGAAGTTTGGAATTATTCCTTGCAAGTTTCTGTAAGAAGTTAATTCTCGTTACATAAATACTCTTTTTTTTTTAACATCTAAGAAAGTAATTAAGAACCTGAAATTTGAAGAAGTTTGTTGTTTTAGGAGCCCACTTGTCTTGCCCTGGTCATTTAGAGTAAATATAAGTGCTTATGACCAGTTTCATGTTAAGACCTCATTTTCACTCTCATGGAGAGATGATGATCCTAAAGTTCCCATTTGTTTAGTAAGAAATGGTTTTAAGAAGGCAAGGATACAACAAAGCGTCAATTTAAAAGGTATGTCAAGATGTAAGTTGTGGATTCTTTCCCTCTAAATGCAGTTTCACTTTCACAAATTCCTACAGAGTTGTAAAACTGCTTACTTCTGTTGGAAACTGTTGCCTTTTGTGCAGGCGGCAGATGGCATTTACTTGGCACAGCACAGAGTGGATTTGCAGAACTAGCAAAGAGGGGAGGAAACAGAGGAGGAGAGAGAACATGTTTTCCCGTGACACTTCCTTCAGCAGCAGCTGCTGTGGTGCGCAGGTGACTTAGCATGGAGCATCCATCACCAGGTGAAAGGAGTGCAGGTCTCTAGGGACCCCATTAAAACTTAAATCACAAAAGAAAACATCCACCCCAATCCCCATCTGAATACTTTTTTTTTTTTTTTTTTTTGCGGTATGCGGGCCTCTCACTGTTGTGGCCTCTCCCATTGCGGAGCACAGGCTCCAGACGTGCAGGCTCAGTGGCCATGGCTCACGGGCCCAGCCGTTCCGCGGCATGTGGGCTCTTCCCGGACCAGGGCACAAACCCGTGTCCCCTGCATTGGCAGGCAGACTCTCAACCACTGTGCCACAAGGGAAGCCCCCATCTGAATACTTTATGGAATTCATACTTATTTGCAATGAGATAAAGGTCAGTTCTACCTGCCACCCAGTGCTGAAGTGGGAATTATGTATCACCACCTCTGAAAACAGTAATGCTAATTTCTCCTATTTTGTACCATATTTCATTGTTTGAAACAAGCTTGACCTGTAACAGCCACAAACTGGAAACTCTAGGATTACATCTTGGTTCCAGACAGGTTTTGTTTGCTCCAGATACAATTTGAAAAATAATTGGTGAGTTATCAGTATTTAAAAATGAGGCTTCATAGAAACATCTGGAAAAAAATCACAACGCTCAGTCCCCCATTACTGTCAAGCACCAGTATGCCAGAGCTGATTACTCTCTGGAGAGTGTCTCATTTGCTTTTTGCCCTCATGTGTTCAGACCAATTTTTAATCTTAAGTCAGAGAATATGTGATCACTTATAAACTATTGTAATTACAAAAGAACATGTTGGGCTGGACTAAGTTCATTTCTGTTTTGGAGAACACTGAAGCATTACTAGACTTCGGTAAGGAATTCTGTGTTTGTTTTCTAGAACTGAAAGTGACATTAGATATCCAGTGACTTGTAAAATGTGGTCCAGAGAATCCTTGGTGTTTATGGAAGCGGCTCTATCACTCTACCTAAACCGCTTCTCCAATCAAAATAATTCCAACTATATAAGTGTTTTTTATGTGGCAAGGATCACGTATCTTAAAGCTTTTACTCTTGGAAAAAAGAAAATAATTTCAAGGACTGTTTTAAACATAATCAACTTGCTTTGTGAGAGGAGGAAACACAAGCCAAAAGGTAAAGACATTTGCCCTAGAGGGATTGGATTCTTTCCTATAACCAGGAATGGAGAACTGAGATCTTTTTACATATATTTAGAACAAATTTTCTGAGGCTATATCCTCCAGCCAGACTTTAGGAGCTTGGGCTGATGGGTTAATTGTTCTCATTTGGAAGTGTGAAGTCTTAATTACATTGCTATTCCCCAGACTCATTCAGGAGTATCAACATTTGGGGAATAAACCAGTTTGTGAAACCGTAGCCCACCCCATACCCCAAGCACACACATGCACAAACATGTCTCCACTGAACATTCTTCTTCTACTCCCTCCATGATGGCTACTAAAGGTTTCCTCACTAATTAAAGACTGCTGAAAGTTTTCCCCATAAGGTAGCCTTTCAGCCTTCCTTCACACCTGCAGCCCCACTACCATTAAAACATAGTGGCCCCAATTGTTTTTCCCAAGTACCCTGCTGGGAGGCAATGTAGTGAAAAGATGTGTTTGGACTTACAATGACTAATGTTTAGATTCATCTACTAGCAGTGCAATTTAAGCACATTACTTAAGCTCACTGAGCCTCAGTTTCTTCATAATTAAAATGGAAATAATACTATCTACTTTGTATATAAATCCTTAGAATCAAAGATAATTTGAAAGTACCTAATATGCTGTCTGACAAATAAAGGTGAATAAATATCATCCCCCCCTTCTCTCTGAGTGATCAGCTAATCAATTTGAAATATCCTTCTCAAATGGCATTTGAATTTTAGTAGTGGCCATCAATGTCTTAAGTCGTGGGACTAAGTGTATGAGAATTTTAGTTACTGCCAAAGAATTAGATGAGGGAAGTTTAAAAAGCGTCTTGATTTCTCTGCAATTGTACCTGAGCAGGGCCTTAACTTCAACTATTTAGCAACATCTGCAAAATAGTACCTTCTCTCCCACAAAATAATATCAGACTATTTGCATCTCTCCATAACTGCATATGTAGGGCATACTCAAAATAATTTCCAAACATACTGTTGGATTCTTTCCTTTTCCTCATACACAATTACTTTTAGAAAGCAAGTAGAGCCACGTAGGTAGCTTAAAGAAGCAGTTGATATTTGGAAACAGTGTTTTTTTTCCCAAGATCAATTCAACCCAACTCTAAGAAGAATCTTAAAACTCTTTGGTGACTTCCTCTGTCTCTTTTCCTGTAGAGTTGATCTGAAGGAGCCCTAGTATTAGGGTTGCTAAAAAGACATGTGTCCTAGGGAGTAAATGTGAACTAAATAAAAACACAGCAACAGGGAACCAGGCTTCATTTGTGCTCCTTTGAAATCTAAAAATAACACCCAGCATAGCTAAGAATCCCTGGCTGTTGATCGCAATGCATAAAATAAAAGGCACAGGCCAAATGAAAAGCATCTCATTCCCAGGGACATACTTCTCATGGCTTTGCAGTCTGAACAGCTACTAAATACAGGGCTTCCTCTTTTCTTTTTTCTCTCTGTCTTCCAGGGGTAACCGAGTGCTCCAGATACAACCTCAGTTGGCCTTCTCTGGTTTAACAGGGCCATCTGCTGTGGCTTCTAAGACTATCTCTGGGATCTCTGTTCTCTTCCCTGAGCAAAGCAGGGGTCCTTCACTCTGTCTTGCATCAGTTGCATGCTGTTTCAATATATGTTCATTTCACTTTAAAGAATTTTTTTTTCCCTAAAAGAAAGAATTTTTTTAAAAAAATTCTTTGAAGGCATTTGTGTATAACTTTTCTATTGACAATGTGGAATGAAATCGTTTTATAAAAAAGCAAAAAAAAAAGAGATATTCAGTGTCTAAACAAGAACTCCTCTTTATATTTGTGAATAAAGCAGGATATATAAGAACACATTTAGCTCAGAATGGAATTTGTATGCATTAAGGAAATGGGTTTATTATGTGCTCATCTCCTTAGCAAACACATTGTGCTGTCAGAATGAATACTGTAGCTATCAGTGTCTGACTTCCACTGCTGGCATCAGTGTTTTCAAATCATCGGTTTCACTGCATGTTATTTTGACTGAGCTTTGCTTAATCTCGCTTTCCTTCCTGAATCATAGATATTGTCGAAGTTATCATGGGGCATTCTACAGACGGTACCTGTAGTTATTCTTTTCATGTTCTATAAAATTTTGAATACGTGCAAATTATAGAGGGCAGGAACTCACTTTTTCATGAATTTAAACCTGAAGATTGTTGTAGTGTTTATTGTCTATACATGTTGCTCTGGCATAAGGAGAGTTATAGAATTATAGATAACACTTATTAAGGGTTTACTGTAGTCCAGACATTGTTCCAGCTTTGCATGAATTAACTCATTGTGTCTTTTGCTTTCATACTATTTTTAAATGATCACAGTTATGAAGACAGAAGCCACGGTAGGACATATGCCAGACTCGGATCACTTCCGAGCTCTAGATTAATTTTGGTTTTATTTTTTATAACCTCTGGGTAGTCAGAGGTTATCATCCCTTCTCTGTGTCACTTAAAAGACTGGCTTATGTTTATCCTTTTTGTGATAGGGCTCTCACTATGACCAGCTGGTTCTCATTAATATGTTCATATTTCTGACTAAAAAATAGTTTCTCTAGTATCTGCTTTCCATGAAGATTTACTTCCATGGAGAGATTGTGGCTGCCAGGCTTGTCCAGACAGAGCTTCACACATCAGGCAGAACAAGGATGGTGTGTGTGACTTCATCCCCAGGAGAGAGGAACATGCTCCATGAATTGAGAAAATTAAGTCCATGTGGTATTGGGGAAATGGGGGAACTGCCGAATCCCTCTCAAAGTCAGAGAACTACTCTGTAATGAGTGTAAAACATTCCCTGTGTTTTGATTCACAGGTGATTAATAATTATAAATATTTTAAGGTTTATATAACATTCTCTTTAGCTATTTGGCCAAATTGGTGCTTTCTCGTTTCAACCATGAGACTTCAGATTGTCCTATCAATTGGTGGCAAACTATCTAAATTGCAGATTCAGTGTTTTGAAGAGAAATGGAATGCTTTTGGTTTCAATGGATAAACCTGAATTTACATGTTGAGAGCAGCTTCTGTTTTTATAGGAAGCGATAAAATGTAGAAATAGAGAAGCAGAAGGTAGCACTTAGGCGGAGAATTTGAAGTTTCCCATTACTGTGCTTTTACTTTGTTACCCTTATTCTTCTGATTGAAATTTAATATGTCATAGTCGTGGCTGCAGATAGACAATTTCCAAACCTTCTTCCAAACAACTTTTGAAATGTACACTTTCTAGAAGGGAAAAATAACCCATTATCTTCCACCTGCTCTTCCATGTGCTTGGAAGTGTTTGTTTGTTCTTTTGGAGAAATTATAATTAATGGCTAGATGAATTGTTTACATTTTACATAGATAGAATCAGACAATTAGAGACAAAGTCATTTGACAAGGAGAAACACTTAACCAAGAAGAGAAAAGACTGCCCCAGTAAAAATGCCAGAGTGTTAAGAGGCTAAAACTTAAGCCTTCCGATTTCCATTCTGCTGAGAATTCCATAGAAGACGAACATAGAATTTCACATACACAAATGCAAGAGCAAAAGCAAAGGACAGAAAATTGGTCTCTTGTGGTATGAAAGTCAGGGCTCTAGTCAGTGGTGTTGTTTTAACTGATTCATAAAACTTTCCCACCCTTTGCAGCTGTTTTAGTAACTCAGACGACCAGATGGATGATATTAAGAAATAGATGCTGTTTGCTTTGCCTACCTTTAGGGATAGACTGGAGGTGATAAAAGTATAAAACTAACTGGTAGAAATCTATCGCAGTGACCTTTAAAAAGAGAAACCAAGTAACTGTGGGTTTTTTTTTTTTTTCAGTCACAAATTCATCCTCAAATACACCGTTTTATTTTTCATGAGATTCAGATCACAGTTAAATCTCTCTCTTTAGTGGATTGCCTATTTTGTCATTATTTATCATTCCTTATCACTGTTTAAGTATGCCTGCAGAACAGATCGTATCACAAATAAAAAGGGTATGCAATTATTAGTGTTTTCCTTCTACAGTTGATTTGTTTGTTCTTCTCAGCAAAAAAAAAAAAAAAAAGAGAGTTTTACATAAAATACCTTGTTTTAGAAGCTTTTGAGTCTGTCTGATAAATATTGTAAATCGTAAACCATCATGATTCCATTCTCTAGCATTTAATTTAATATTTATTCATAAATTATGACTGTAATGCATGATGACATATCACAGCCAGGAATGGGAACATAAGGCTTTGGCTTTCTCATTGCATTTTGTTCTTCATTTATTTAGCGGGGCTGCTCTTCAAATTCTAAATGTTGTGGATAAGGAAGACAAGGAATGACTAAGTTTAAATCTAATTAAAATGGAAATATGGGAGCTCCATTATCTTTTCTAACTCCGTCATTACCGATTTTTAACTCAGCTACTTTAGCAGGGGTAAAGAGCTGATTTCAAATCTGTCAAGTGCCATACTGTCTTAAGAAAAGATACATCTGGCATCTCTCTGAGTAGAGGCAGACCCTGAAGGAGCTGACGGCTAAAGGCTGGCTGTACATGGCACCTCATCTGGACAGCAAGTCCTTCCATGCAGGGGTATCTGGGTGGTGCATCTCCACATCTACCACAAATATAAGAGAGAACCAGGAGAAGATGGCGAAAGAGTAAGATGTGGAGATCACCTTCCTCCCCACAAATACATCAGAAATACATCTACATGTGTAACAACTCCTACAAAACACCTACTGAACGCTGGCAGAAAACCTCAGACCTCCCAAAAGGCAAGAAACTCCCCACGTACCTGGGTAGGGCAAAAGAAAAAAGAAAAAACAGAGACAAAAGAATAGGGACAGGACCTGCACCTCTGGGAGGGAGCTGTGAAAGAAGAAAGGTTTCCACACACTAGGAAGCCCCTTTGCGGGGGGAGACTGTGGGTGGCAGAGGGGGGAAGATTCGGAGCTGCAGAGGAGAGCGCAGCAACAGGGGTGCGGAGGGCAAAGCAGAGAGATTCCCGCACAGAGGATCTGTGCCGACCAGCACTAAACAGCCCGAGAGGCTTGTCTGCTCCCTCGCTGGGGTGGGCGGGGCTGGGAGCTGAGGCTCGGGCTTCGGTCGCAGCGCAGGGAGAGGACTGGGGTTGGCGGCGTGAACACAGCCTGCAGGGGGTTAGTGTGCCACAGCTGGCTGGGAGGGAGTCCGGGGAAAAGTCTGGAGCTGCCAAAAAGACAAGAGACAATTGTTTCAGGGTGCGCGAGGAGAGGGGATACAGAGCACTGCCTAAACGAGCTCCGGAGACGGGCACAAGCCGCGGCTATCAGCGCGGACCTGAGAGACGGGCCTGAGACTCTAAGGCTGCTGCTGCTGCCACCAAGAAGCCTGTGTGCGAGCACAGGTCACTATCCACAACACGCCTCTCAGGAGCCTGTGTAGCCCGCCACTGCCAGGGTCCCGTGATGCAGGGGCAACTTCCCCGGGAGAACGCACGGCGCCCTCAGGTTGGTGCAATGTCATGCCGGCGTTTGTCGCCACAGGCTCGCCCCACATCGGCACCCCTCCCTCCCCCTGGCCTGAGTGAGCCAGAGCCCCGGAATCAGCTGCTCCTTTAACCCCGTCCTGTCTGAGTGAAGAACAGACGCCTTCAGGCGACCTACACGCAGAGGCGGGGCCAAATCCAAAGCAGAGCCTCTGGGAGCTGTGAGAACAAAGAAGAGAGGGGGAAATCTCTCCCAGCAGCCTCAGAAGCAGCGGATTAAAGCTCCACAATCAACTTGATGTACCCTGCATCTGTGTAATACATGAATAGACAACGAATCATCCCAAATTGAGGAGGTGGACTTTGGGAGCAAAGATATATATATATTTTTTTCCCTTTTTCTCTTTTTGTGAGTGTGTATGTGTATGCTTCTGTATGTAATTTTGTCTGCATAGCTTTGCTTTCACCATTTTTCCTAGGATTCTGTCTGTCCGGTTTCTTTTTTCTTTCTTTTTTTTTTTTACTTTAAAAAATTTTTTTCATAATAATTATTTTTTACTTTAATAACTTTATTTTATTTTATCTTTATTTTATTTTATTTTATCCTCTTTCTTTCTTTCTTTCTATTTTTTCTCCCTTTTATTCTGAGCCATGTGGATGAAAGGCTCTTAGTGCTCCAGCCAGGAGTCAGTGCTGTGCCTCTGAGGTGGGAGAGCCAACTTCAGGACACTGGTCCACAAGAGACCGCCCAGCTCCACATAATATCAAATGGCGAAAATCTCCCAGAGACCTCCATCTTAACACCAGCACCCAGCTTCACTCAACGACCAGCAAGCCACAGTGCTGGACAACCTATGCCAAACAACTAGCAAAACAGGAACACAACCCCACCCATTAGCAGAGAGGCTGCCTAAAATCATAATAAGGCCACAGACACCCCAAGACACACCACCAGACGTGAACCTGCCCACTAGAGAAACAAGATCCAGCCTCATCCACCACAACACAGGCACTAGTCCCCTCCACCAGGAAGCCTACACAACGCACTGAACCAACCTTAGCCACTGGAGACAGACATCAAAAGCAGCAGGAAGTACGAACCTGCAGTATGCAAAAAGGAGACCCCAACACAGTAGGATAAGCAAAATGAGAAGACAGAAAAACACACAGCAGATAAAGGAGCAAGATAAAAATGCACCAGACCTAACAAATGAAGAGGAAATAGGCAGTCTACCTGAAAAAGAATTCAGAATAATGATAGTAAGGATGATCCGAAATCTTGGAAACAGAATGGACAAAATGCAAGAAACATTTAACAAGGACCTAGAAGAACTAAAGAACAAACAAACAGTGATGAACAACACAATAAATGAAATTAAAAATACTCTAGAAGGGATCAATAGCAGAATAACTGAGGCAGAAGAATGGATAAGTAACCTGATAGATAAAATAGTGGAAATAACTACTGCAGAGCAGAATAAAGAAAAAAGAATGAAAAGAACTGAGGACAGTCTCAGAGACCTCTGGGACAACATTAAACACACCAACATTTGAATTATAGGGGTTCTAGAAGAAGAAGAAAAAAGAAACGGACTCAGAAAATATTTGAAGAGATTATAGATGAAAACTTCCCTAATATGGGAAAGGAAATAGTTAATCAAGTCCAGGAAGCACAGAGACTCCCATACAGGATAAATCCAAGGAGAAACATGCCAAGACACATATTAATCAAACTATCAAAATTTAATACAAACAAAACATATTAAATGCAGCAAGGGAAAAACAACAAATAGCACACAGGGGAATCCCCATAAGGTTAACAGCTGATCTTTCAGCAGAAACTCTGCAAGCCAGAAGGGAGTGGCAGGACATATTTAAAGTGATGAAGGGGAAAAACCTACAACCAAGATGACTCTACCCAGCAAGGATCTCCTTAAGATTTGATGGAGAAATTAAAACCTTTATAGACAAGCAAAAGCTGAGAGAGTTCAGCACCACAAAACCAGCTTTACAACAAATGCTAAAGGAACTTCTCTAGGCAAGAAACACAAGAGAAGGAAAAGACCTATGATAACAAACCCGAAACAATTAAGGAAATGGGAATAGGAACATACATATTGATAATTACCTTAAATGTAAATGGATTAAATGCTCCCACCAAAAGACACAGACTGGCTGAATGGACAGAAAAACAAGACCCGTATATATGCTGTCAACAAGAGACACACTTCAGACCTAGAGACATATACAGACTGAAAGTGAGGGGATGGAAGAAGATATTCCATGCTAATGGAAATCAAAAGAAAGCTCGAGTAGCAATTCTCATATCAGACCAAATAGACTTTAAAAGAAATATTATTACAAGAGACAAGGAAGGATGCTACATAATGATGAAGGGATCAATCCAAGAAGAAGACATAACAATTGTAAATATTTATGTAACCAACATAGGAGCATCTCAATACATAAGGCAAATACTAACAGCCATAAAAGGGGAAATCAACAGTAACACATTCATACTAGGGGACTTTAACACCCCACTTTCACCAATGGACAGATCATCCAAAATGAAAATAAATAAGGAAATACAAGCTTTAAATGATACATTAAGCAAGATGGACTTAATTGATATTTATACGACATTCCATCCAAAATCAACAGAATACACATTTTTCTCAAATGATCATGGATCATTCTCCAGGATAGATCATATCTTGGATCACAAATCAAGCCTTCGTAAATTTAAGAAAATTGAAATCGTATCAAGTATCTTTTCCAACCACAATGCTATGAGACTAGATATCAATTACAGTAAAAGATCTGCAAAAAAATGCAAACACATTGAGGCTAATAATAACCAAGAGACCACTGAAGAAATCAAAGAGGAAATCAAAAAATACCTAGAAACAAATGACAATGAAACATGACGACCAAAAACCTATGGGATGCAGCAAAAGCAGTTCTAAGAGGGAAGTTTATAGCAATACAATCCTACCTTAAGAAACAGGAAACATCTCACATAAACAACCTAACCTTGCACCTAAAGCAATTAGAGAATGAAGAACAAAAAATCCCCAAAGTTAGCAGAAAGAAAGAAGTCATAAAGATCAGATCAGAAATAAATGAAAAAGAAATGAAGGAAATGATGGCAAAGATCAAAAAAACTAAATGCTGGTTCTTTGAAAAGATAAACAAAATTGATAAACCATTAGGCAGACTCATCAAGAAAAAAAGGGAGAAGACTCAAATCAATAGTATTAGAAATGAAAAAGGAGAAGTAACAACTGATACTGCAGAAATACAAAGGATCACGAGAGATTACTACAAGCAACTCTATGCCAATAAAATGGACAACCTGGAAAAAATAGAAAAATTCTTAGAAAGGCAAAACCTACCGAGACTGAACCAGGAAAAAATAGAAAATATGAACAGACCAATCACAAGCACTGAAATTGAAACTGTGATTAAAAATCTTCCAACAAACAAAAGCCCAGGAACAGATGGCTTCACAGGCGAATTCTGTCAAACATTTAGGGAAGAGCTAACACCTATCCTTCTCAAACTCTTCCAAAAGATAGCAGAGGGAGAAACACTCCCAAACTCATTCTACGAGGCCACCTTCACCCTAATAAGAAAACCAGACAAAGATGTCACAAAGAAAGAAAACTACAGGCCAATATCACTGATGAACGTAGATGCAAAAATCCTCAACAAAATACTAGCAAACAGAATCCAACAGTACATTAAAAGGATCATACACCATGATCAAGTGGGGTTTATTCCAGGAATGCAAGGATTCTTCAATATATGCAAATCAATCAACGTGATACACCATATTAACAAATTGAAGGAGAAAAACCATATGATCATCTCAATAGATGCAGAGAAAGTTTTCGGCAAAATTCAACACGGATTTATGATAAAAAACCCTCCAGAAAGTAGGCATAGAGGGAACTTACCTCAACATAATAAAGGCCGTATATAACAAACCCACAGCCAACATCGTCCTCAATGGTGAAAAAGTGAAACCATTTCCACTAAGATCAGGAACAAGAAAAGGTTGCCCACTCTCACCACTCTTATTCAACATAGTTTTGGAAGTTTTAGCCACAGCAATCAGAGAAGAAAGAGAAATAAACAGAATCCAAATCAGAAAGAAGTAAAGCTGTCACTGTTTGCAGATGACATGATACTATATATAGAGAATCCTAAAGATGCTACCAGAAAACTACTAGAGCTAATCAATGAATTTGGTAAAGTAGCAGGATACAAAATTAATGCACAGAAATCTCTCGTATTCCTATACACTAATGATGAAAAATCTGAAAGTGAAATTAAGAAAACACTCCCATTTACCATTGCAACAAAAAGAATAAAATATCTAGGAATAAACCTACCTAAGGAGATAAAAGACCTGTATGCAGAAAATTATAAGACACTGATGAAAGAAATTAAAGATGATACAAATAGATGGAGAAATATACTATGTTCTTGGATTGGAAGAATCAACATTGTGAAAATGACTCTACTACCCAAAACAATCTACAGATTCAATGCAATCCCTGTCAAACTACCACTGGCATTTTTTACAGAACTAGAACAAAAAAATTCACAATTTGTATGGAAACACAAAAGACCCCGAATAGCCAAAGCAATCTTGAGAAAGAAAAACGGAGCTGGAGGAATCAGGCTCCCTGACTTCAGACTATACTACAAAGCTACAGTAATCAAGACAGTATGGTACTGGCACAAAAACAGTAATATAGATCAGTGGAACAGGATAGAAAGCCCAGAGATAAACCCACGCACATATGGTCACCTTACCTTTGATAAAGGAGGCAAGACTATACAGTGGAGAAAAGACAGCCTCTTCAATAAGTGGTGCTGGGAAAACTGGACAGGTACATGTAAAAGTATGAAATAGAACACTCCCTAACACCATACACAAAAGTAAACTCAAAATGGAATTAAGAGCTAAATGTAAGGCCAGACACTATCAAACTCTTAGAAGAAAACATAGGCAGAACACTCTATGACATAAATCACAGCAAGATCCTTTTTGACCCACCTCCTAGAGAAATGGAAATAAGAACAAAAATAAACAAATGGGACCTAATGAAACTTCAAAACTTTTGCACAGCAAAGAAACCATAAAAAAGACCAAAAGACAACCTTCAGAATGGGAGAAGATATTTGCAAATGAAGCAACTGACAAAGGATTAATCTCCAAAATTTACAAGCAGCTCATGCAGCTCAATGTCAAAGAAACAAACAACCCAATCCAAAAATGGGCAGAAGACCTAAATAGACATTTCTCCAAAGAAGATATACAGATTGCCAGCAAACACATGAAGGTAAATCAACATCATTAATCATTAGAGAAATGCAAATCAAAACTACAATGAGATATCATCTCACAGTGCTCAGAATGGCCATCATCAAAAAATCTAGAAACAATAAATGCTGGAGAGGGTGTGGAGAAAAGGGAACCCTCTTGCACTGTTGGTGGGAATGTAAATTGATACAGCCACTATGGAGAACAGTATGGAGGTTCCTTAAAAAACTAAAAATAGAATTACCATACGACCCAGCAATCCCACTACTGGGCATATACCTTGAGAAAACCATAATTCAAAAAGAGTCATGTACCAAAATGTTCATTGCAGCTCTATTTACAATAGCCAGGACATGGAAGCAACCTACATGTCCATCAACAGAAGAATGGATAAAGAAGATGTGGCACATATATACAATGGAATATTACTCAGCCATAAAAAGAAACGAAATTCAGTTATTTGTAGTGAGTTGGATGGACCTAAAGCCTGTCATACAGAGTGAAGTAAGTCAGAAAGAGAAAAACAAATACCATATGCTAACACATATATTTGGAATCTAAGAAAAAAATAAAGGGTCATGAAGAACCTAGGGGTAAGACTGGAATAAAGATGCAGACCTACTAGAGAATGGACTTGAGGATATGGGGAGGGGGAATGGTAAGCTGTGACAAAGTGAGAGATTGGCATGGACATATATACACTACCAAATGTAAAATAGATAGCTAGTGGGAAGCAGCTGCATAGCACAGGGAGATCAGCTCGGTGGTCTGTGACCACCTAGAGGGGTTGGATAGGGAGGGTGGGAGGGAGGGAGACGCAAGAGGGAAGAGATATGGGAACATATGTATATGTATAACTGATTCACTTTGTTATAAAGCAGAAACCAACACACCATTGTAAAGCAATTATACTCCAATAAAGATGTTAAAAAAAAAAGGAAATGATGCATCTAAATTTATACAAGAATATTTTTTATTCCATAATCTTGAATAAATTTGGAAGGTGAAAACACTAGTATTTGTTATGCTATTATCATCTTTAAAATTTTAATATTAAGTTTTATTCACTAAATACTTTGATGAAGGATTTGATTGGTTTGGGAATAGCATGCAACCCACTTGTGTAAAAGTTTTAAAGCTGATGAAAGTTACTATCCCTTTAATATTGTAAAGGGTTGTTCATCAAGTTTCATGTTCATCAAGTTACTGTTTAATTAATGTAGTCTCATCATCTCAAGATCAAGCCACGGATCTGTATGGAGGAAGGACCTGAAAGATGTCATCACAACCTTGCTATTTACCTGAGGAAGAAGAGCGTTCCTCAAGTAGAAAATTAGAACTGACTAAAGTAACAGCCACAATGTAGGGCTGGCATAGGTACAAACAGGGCACATAGAGATACAGTTTTATGGGTTTTAATTTATTTTTTTTCTTATAACGTGTTAATATGAAGATTTCAAAAGTTTCTAGGAAAATAGTCTGGAAATTAATAAAAGAATCATAAGGACATGCTGGAAATGAAGGTCCTTGAAATCTCCAACTCTTCCTTGATGTTCACAGTTAAGAAAATTGATCAGAGAGCATGAAGATAATCAATATCATCAGAATCAAGGAATATTGGTGAAAAACAAGGAAATATAATGAAATACATTAATTTAATCAACCATCCAGGTGGAAAAAAATATATATTTATGTAGATTATTATATATACATATATATAATACATACATATGTATGTATGTAGAGAGAGAGAGAAAAAGAGGAGAGAGAAAGAAATGAAGCACATATAAAGAAAAAAGTGGAGAGGATAACTCCTGTCAACCTCCATAGAGAATGGGAGCTCATATAGCATCCTTAGTTCCTCAGAGCATTCTAGCAACTGGTACTCATCTGGGTGACCAAGCTTTATCAAGCTTTATCTGCTCTGGGTTCCAAAAGATGATTCTATACCTGTTCATATTCCAGCTTATACTAGATCAAGGGAATGTAAACAGAATATTAAATAATCCAAGTAGAATTAATATTTTATTTAATTAAAATAAAAAGTACTCACAGTATGGTTTTCTGGATATAATAACATTCTATAGTTTTCTAATATGTTACTATTAGGGGAGGCTTTGTAAAAGGTATGTAGGAACCTGTGTTGTTTTTTCATTTTCCTGTGTAGAAAATGACCTAGCTTTCAGATATTGGTTTCTAATACTATTCTCCAATAAGAGAGTCCAGGACTCCTTAGATAAATAGCTGATTCTAGGACTGAGACACGAAATATACAAGATGATCTGCAGCATCTTACAGTTCTAGAAAGTAGAAAAGTGTTAAAAAATAAAAGCTTTACAATGATAGGGATATGCTAAAGGGACCCAGAAGACAATGAAAGAACTCCCAGTGCCCCAAACTGGGAAAAATTGAAGAACAAGATAAACAGTATTGCATTCTAACACAAAGTGTAAAATAAGTATCCATGAGTCCATACTTGTAAAGAAATGATTGGATAAATAAGTAGGGGAGAATATAAATATCTACTATGCCAAAGAAATCCAAATAATCTACATAGATACTTTCCCCTCAATGGGATGGAGCATAAATCCTCACTCCTCAAGCGTGAGCTGCTCCTGTGGATTTCCTTCCAAAGAGTATGGTATGAAAAGGTGAGAAAAAGGGTCACTCTACAGTAGAGCATCCTGACAATACTACCTTAGCCAGGTAATCACTGTTAACATCAAGAGTTTTAAGTTATGTTACAGTGTGTACCATTGATCTGATGTGATGAAAATGCCACTACACTGCTGTGGTCTTCCTTCAAAAATCCCATAACCCCAGTTCACTCATGAGAGAAATATCAGATAAATCCGAATTGAAAGACATACTACAAAATATATGACCAGTAATCTTCAAAACCGTCAAGATCATCAGAAACAAGGAAAGTCTGAGACATTATCACAGCCAAGAGGGGCCTAAGGTGACAGGATGACTAAATGTAATGTACCCTGGGTGGATCCTGGAAGATAAAAGGGACATTAGATAAAAAATAAGAGAATATGAGTATAGATTTTCCTTCATAATAATGTAATAATATTAGTTCCTTAATGGTGATAAATGTACCACACTGGTGTAAGACATTAATTATTAGAAAAACTGGGTGTATATCTCTGTACTATCTTCACAATTTTTCTGTAAATTTACAACTGTTCAAAAATTAAAAGTTTACTAAAAAAATATAAAAAACTATACTGACAGTAGTTATTACCCAGATTATTTAGTAAGTTAATTTTATAACCCTATTTGTTAAATAAACCAAACCTTCTCCATTTAGACTTTACACATACACACATTATTTTGTTAAAAATTTGTTTGAGTACAACCTTGACTATTATTGTGATCAGTCTGCTTTGGGTCAATATGCCATTTTCATTTTTATAACTTTACCATACATTTTACTGGGGTCCTCTGGGTTTTCTAATTTTCCAATTGTATCATCTACAAATAATGGAACTATCCTGAAGAGTTCTAGTTCCTTCTCCTTTCACTTTCTCACTCCTGCCTCTCTCTGGCAAATAAAGATTCATTCTGTATGTGTCTGGCTTTTTTATGTCACTCATTAAAATGGTGCAGTTTTCTTTATGTAATCAGTGTGTATGTGTATGTATGTGAAGCTTTTTCCTGGGAATTTTATTACTCCATTGCAACAAAAAGGCTATTTGTATTTGATGATATTTTATATTTTATAGCACATAAAAAGTAATAGCTTTTTGTATATTTATTTTGTCACTAAGATAGCTGAGTACCCTTAATAGATTTAAAAGTTTTCAATGCATTGTCTTTAGATTTTCAGTTTGATAATAATTATTCTACAAATAACAATGTAACTTTACAGTATTTAAATCTTTAATTTTTCCTTACCTTTGTGAATTGTCCAAAACTACCCCCAGATTTGTGAAATTGCGATTACATTATGCATTCTCTTCTTTTCCTTTATATCAGTGCAGATACTATTAGTTAATTTCACTGTTAAACACAATACTTAGTTATCTGTTCAAAATACCATTTATATGAGCTTTGCCATTTTTGCACCCTTATAGCACTCTTGTAGCTCCCTGCTGCTCTTTCAATACCTCCAAATGTACTTTTTTAAAAACTGTCATTCTCTGATTTTCTTTCTGTCTTTGAGCTCTATGAGAACAGAGTCTATATCACCCCAGCTCATCATAATTTTATATCAACTTAGCGTGTGATTATATTTGTTGACTGACAGCTTTAATAAAGAAAAAAATACTAAATAAGATATTATTAATTTGTTCATGTTGCTCTTGCAAAGGATTGATCTTAATTGGATTTACAGCCTGTATGTGTAGCAATTAGGTTAAAACATCCCAGAGATTGTTAATTCTATGCTGATATCCTTAGTTTTCAGTTTTGTGGCTAAGACTCTTTACAGTGTTTTCTTAGGCATTGGAAAGGGAGTTGAAAGAGGACAAATAGATGTGCACCAACCACAGACTAAAGGAAAACTTTTATCCATGGGAAAGGGAAACATGAAAAAACAAAAAAAGCCTCCAAAAAATAGTATTTCTTTTTTTTTTTTTTTTTTTTTTTTTGCGGTACGCGGGTCTCTCACTGCTGTGGCCTCTCCCATAAATTCTTGACCTTAGTGTATATCAGATATAACAGACTTACAAATGAGTCTATATAAGTAATATAGAACAAGTTACCCGATGAGATAACATATAGGCATGCTGTTCTGTTCTTCAAAATACTCGAACTCTTAGACACCATTTTTTCCCCAGTTTGAGTCCCTTTGTTTATTGATTCTTAAAATTTGACTTAGAATATATTGCTTATTGATCCTACAATTTCATATCTCATTGACAGTGTAATACAGACCAGGTCTAAATTAAATCATAGTGTTTTAAACTGTTACTGAACAATGACATGCCCTACATCTTTCTTCGTGACCTTTGTGCAATAATAAAATATCTTGTCTCCCTGGCATTTTTAATTTCATAGTTTTCTCTTCTTTTAGCTCCTTAGGGCACTTTTCCAGACCACCTCAAGTTTTCAAATAGAACTGCATGATTTAGGCTTAATAGCATATGACAGCAGTAGAGAAAGTCTTTCTTAAAGAATTTATGGATTTTTCAGAATGCTATCTGGGATGCCACCTCTACCCACATCACTGATTCATGAGTTCATCTTTGGCAAGACAGCCATAGAATTACTTTTCTACAGAGAACTGATAGCTTCTCGGGGAAGAAGAGGGTCAGCCTGTCACTGGGTGAATATCATACAACATAAAGCCCAAATGCTATAACACTATAAAAAGTCATCAAGTATTTTACAAAATGAGATTCTTGTTACATGGGTTCCATCAGACAGCAATTTTTACTCTGATTACCTAAGGTCCCTTCATCTGTCTCTAAGCATTCCTCTGCCTGTAGCTTATCACTTTTCCTCTAAAGGGGATTTGATGTTCTGTCAATTTCCCCATTGTTTATGGCACTGTTTTGTGCAGATAGTATCTTAAAATCAAAAACACTCCAACCACAGAAACAATGTCAATCTGTCTTTGCCTCTTCACAGAATTTCCTAAGGTCTGTAAAACCTTCCAGCAATTGATGACATTAGAACAGAATCAGAGATCTGTGTTTGCGTCTCATACTTTTGTAAACCTATTTAAGCTCTTAAAAAAAAAAAAAAAATTCTCTTTTGTTTAGAACTCGAGTCTCAGGTAGCAAAAATTCTTCTGAACTTTTGTATCTCTCCACTATGTTTAACTCGTGGCTCATGTCAACTGACTTGTGAGATCTAAAACATACTACTGAGAGTAATGGATTACTAACATAAAAATGGAGGGGTTTGTTATTTTCTGTATAGAATGAGAATATTTTGGCCTGTCTAGAAAGCAATTATTATAAAGGTAAAATGGATATTACTTAATGGGGACCTTCTACTACCTTGGTACTCAATGGATCACCATGGGCTTCTTAGAAATGCAGAATCTTGGATCCACCTTAGGCCCACACATCAGTATCTGCATTTAATCAAAACCCCCACGTGATTTGAATGCAGATTAAAGTTTGAGAACGACTGTTCTAGAAACCATAGTGGCCTTTAGCTACTTTTTTGTATATAATCCTCTACACAGCATTTCAATGTAAATAAGTATTATTAATCCCATTCTAAGGATGAGAAATCTGGCTCAGAAATTTTTAATTAAAAATTTCTCAAGGTCATTCAGCAATTAAAGTAGGATGAAATATGGGAAAGAATTTGTCAGAATTTTAACCCAGAAATGCCTGACCAAAGCCTGTGCAAGAACCTGTTCTTCATTTTGTGGTTTTTAAATACAATAACATTTGTTACATCTGATATAATTGCTCTCCACATTTTTGGATGTCTTCAAGAGATTAATCTGGGGCCTATATGACGTAACCGGGAAAACTGAGAAAGCTTCAACTTCCTCCAATGAGTAAAAAGTTTGATAAGAAAATTGCATAATGTAGAACTAATGCCACCAGGAATAAAAGCACGTTCAACAGAACATAGAACTTTCATGTCTTACAAACTTCATTTTAGGTGTGAAAATATGATTTCATGCTTTCATTCATTTGCCTCTCAAGGCAATACTAATGACAGTGTCTTTTCTAAAATACCATGGTAAGGCCTAAGTTAGACTAAATATGAATTTCAGTAATCAAATTAAAAGTTCATGGCGAGAAGTATGAAAGATTAATGCTGAGCTAGAGCATCTTCTCGTTTCTTTGTAAAGATTATAAAAATGCTTTAAAACTTGCACACTATTACTAGTGCTAGGGTGTGAAACACTGAACTCTTAAAATGAAAAAAATAACAAAATCAGAAAATAGGCAAGAAAAATCTATGCTCATGTCTAATGCAATAATTATGTTGATTGTTAAGACATGGCAGAAAACTAAAGGTTTGCTCCGCAGGTACTACTCAAAATAAGAGTGAATTATTAATACAGGGACTCTGTATTACAAATAAATGATCAGAGGTGATCTGACAAAGTATTTTAGTAAGAGATTCAGGTAGGAGCTGTAGTTTGAATGTGAAAATATTTTAATTTCCAGGACACCTTGGGGCAATTTATTAGGACAACAAAAGAACTCTTAAAAGTAAGAGATGAAAAAAAAAAAAGTAAGAGATGCATGTTTCCCTTACCTGTAAGTTATATTTCCCATAAAGAAGCTCCAGGGCTAGACACAAAATATGCTCAGAAATAATAAGCTAAAGGGGATTCAGTATAATTTCAATGATTTTCAATTTCTTATGGCAAAAAAGGATGCATTTTTAGTTCTAAACATTTGTCTTTCAGAGTCCTTGTTTATAAACTCTGGCCAAAAACTTTAATCTTTCCACAATAAAGAATGGTTTCATCTTAGCATGCCATATGTAAATAACAAGTTTTCATTTTTGATGATAAATACCAAGATGTTTTGTTCTTTGATGAGCAATCTTTATCAGTTTATTTCAAAGTCATTTATAAGAATCATTGAAGCTGGATATCAAAGAATCCATTGAACTTCTAGGATGTCTGCAAGAAGAATCCTAGTATAACACTGATGACATTATATTATTTTCACATTTAATTGAATGTTAAAAAGAGACTGTTTGGGCTGAAGTCCCCAAATTGAATACAATTAAGTGTCAAAATGCCTTCTTTTAAATAGGTATGTTTGACTATCTATTTAAACTTGTCCTCAGGGTGACTCTTGGCTTTTTGGACCTCTGACTCTTCACCCAGACTTAAACCATACAGAATGGTAGGTCTGAGTATTAGGGAGACTCATGTTGAGGATTTCTTGGGAGAGAGAGATTGAATGACTGACAAGTTCTCCCTTCTCTATCAGGATGGGAACAGGTAGTGTCCATCTTAAGCTAAGGAATGGGTCTTCAATATATCCCTTTTCAAAACTTGCCATGTGTTATCTGGGGTATGTAGGGGAGAGAAACAAGTATATGCCTTTTGCCTAAAACAGTCCAAAGGTGAGACTGGGACTGAACTGCATGTTCACTGATAGTCATGAGGCAAAGCAAATATTTCCTTGTCCAGAGTGAACTCTGAAAAAGGTGACCAAAGGTACATCCTCATGAAGGGACTCTCCTTAAGAGTTCTCCCTGAGGACCTCAACTGAAAGAATCTGCATGGAATGTAGGGCCAGAAACACACTTGGAGTGCGGGAATCATATGTTATGCTGATGAAAACATTTTAGGTAATTTAGTTACCAGCCTGTTTCAAAATGGTATTACAATGTTAAGTCAGTAGGAAAGATCTCTACTAGGGTACTTTGAAGACTCAGTCTTGGTGGCATCATTTAATGAGAAAAAGAGAATTATAAGACAGTAAGTATTTAAAACAAAAGGAAAGAATATCTGGTTAAAGCCACTAGACTTGAATGACAATGGACTAATGTTCGTTGACATTCATAGGGGCCCATGAGTAACTAGTTTCCTAGAATAAGCATTAATTTAAATAAAGTTCATCAGAAAATCCCTGAAGCATTGTATCATGTGCCAGTAATTTATCCCAAAAGGAGGTGGAGAATTAAATCTCTCCCAGACCAGATTTGGGCTTGGAACAATTTTTCTTCCATCCAAAGACTGTACCCTCCACACCCCCCAAAAATGTAATAAGAGAGTCCACACCAGGAATGAATAGTGATTGAAGGAGACAGGGAAGAGTAACCCAAAACTTCAACCTCTGAGAGAAAGGATCATTGGTGACCGTCTTTCAAAACCAAAGGGTGCCAACACCAGATTAACTGTATCTACCAAATCAATCTTTTTTTTTTTTTTTGCATCTTCCATCCACTCTTCCTTTGGAGGAAACACAGCCAAGGACAGCCTAGTGAGTGGGAGGGGAGGGGCAGAGGCTGAGGTGAAGTAAGGAAGCCAGTGGTGGGGAGTATAAAATCCAGGTCTTGAAATTCAATAACCTTGTTATGCACATAAAGAGCAGAACATGAAGAATTGCTCTATTTAGAGGACCAAAATTATATAATTTTTATGAAACATGGGGAACATGATTAATTATCATGCTTTTTTAAAAGTATTTATTTAATTATTAATTTTTACCAGACACTTATACAGAGTGTTCTGCATGCCAGGCAATTTTCTAAGCACTTTACAAATGTTCACTTATTTGATGATGAATAATCTTTACATATCAAAATCAAATTCTGAGAGACTTTTTCAGTGTACCTCTCTCATTTTAAACTTATTGGAAAGAAATTAGAATAAAAGATTACAGTAAATACTCACACATACCCATTTACCCTGCTAATGTCAGTATTTGCATTTTGCATAACCAAAAAAAAAAAAAAAAACATTTGCCAAACCTCTTTACCTGATGCTTTGATTTGGGTTAACAGGCAGTTTTGCAAAGACCTAGGAAACTATAGGTTATAGTAGAAATTCACTTCTCTAAAGATTAAGGATACGCAAATAGCACTTTGTTAAAACAAAATTATACTTGAAATGCTCATCGGTCGCTTTTTAACACTTTTCTAAAATACTGATTAAATCGATGCATGGCTGGTGGCTGATACGAGTGAAACATCTATAAATTTTATACTCGGATGATCCTCAGGAAGATCTTGTATAAAAATAGCAGAGTTTGAAAGCAATTTGTTAAATTGTGAAAAGAGCTAAAACCTCTAAGCTCAGCCCCAAATTCATTTGGAGAAACTGAAGTAAAGAAATAACACTTGCTCTACTCCTAAACTACTCTATTTTTAAAACGATAATGACTGATTCATGTGAATAATACACTGTCCATTCTCATCTCAAGATACACAAAATAGAACTATGTTTACCAAATTTGAAACATGTAAAATGTAAGAATGAACTCTCAAAATGGCAGTTCAGTGAATGTTTTATCAATTTATTTTTAACAGCTTAATTGAGATATAATTGGCATATAATAAACTGGCTATATGTGAAATGTACAATTTGATAAGTTTTTATATAGATTTGATGTGTATATGTATAAAGTCATCAAATTATCAAACATATTTATATGTAACATCAAATATATAAAAATACATAAATATGTAATATCAAATATACATAACTTATCAAATATGTGTGGAAAATATATATTTGAAATCATTTTCAAGTCAATATAATGGACATATCCATCATCTGAAAAAGTTTCCTCCTGCCCTTTTGTGATCCTTCCCTACCACCTTCTCTACCAGGCCTCTTGTACCTACCTAGGCAAATGCTTTCTGTCACTATAGATTGTATTATACTAGAAAATTATACAAATAAAATCATAGAGTGTATACTCTGATTCTTGCACTCATTATTATTTTAAGATTCATCCATATTTTCCTGGGTATCAATATGCTCTGCCTGTTCATTCCTTCTTGCTGCTGACCAGTATTGTATCGAATGGATACACCAGAATTATTTTACTGACCTGTGATGGGCATTTGGGTTATATCCAGGTGTTAACTATTACAAATAAAGCTGCCAGGAGTATTTGTATGCTAACTAGTCTTTGTATAAATATATTCATTTATTTTTCATGTGCAAATAACTAGGTATCATATGGTCAGCATATGTTTAAATTTTTTGACTTTTTATTTTGAAATAGTAATTTTAGTTATTCAAACAAGATTTACAACGATAGTGCAAAGAATTCCTGTACTCTCATAACCCAGTGTTCCCTAATGTCATCATGTTATATAATTTATGCTTAACTTTTTGTTTTTCTTTTTAAATAGACTTCATTTTTAAGAATAGTTTTAGGTTCACAGCAAAATTGAGGCCAAAGTACAGAGATATTCCATGAACTTCCTGTCCCCACATATGCATAGTCTCCCCAGCTATCGACATCCATCACCAATATGGTAGTTTTGTCATAGTCGATGAACTTACATTGATATACCATTATAACCCAAAGTCCATAGTTTACATTAGGGTTCACACTTGGTGTTATACATTGTACATGTTTGGACAGATGTATAACAACATGAACCCACCATTATGGTATCATACATGAGAGTTTCATTGCCCTAAAAATCCTCTGTGCTCTACCTATTCATCCTTCCGTCCCCTCTAACCCCTGATCTTTTTACTGTCTCCATGGTTTTGCCTTTTCTGGAACGTCATATATTTGTAATCATACAGTATGAAACCTTTTCAGATTGGCTTCTTTCACTTAGTAACATGCATTTAAGATTTCTCCATGTATTTTCGAGGCTTATTACCTTATTTCTTTCTAGCAGTGAATAATATTCTATTGTCTCAATGTATTACCATCTATTTATCCTTTCACCTATGAAATGACATCTTGGTTGCTTCCAAATTTTGACAGCTATGAGTAAATCTTTATATGTATGTAGGTTCTCGTGTAGTCATAAGTCTTCAGTTTCTTTGGGTAAATACCAAGGAGGGTGATTGCTGGATTGTATTATATGTTTAGTTTTGAAAGAAACTGCCAAACTGCTTCCAAAGTGCACCATTTTACATTCCTACCAGCAATGAGTGAGAGTTCCTATTGCTCCATGTCCTGGCCAGCATTTGGTATTGTCAATATTCTGGATTTGATGATTCTAATATTTGAGTAGTCGTATCTTGTTTAATTTGCATTTCCCTGATGACATATGATGTGGAGCATCTTTACTTGTGCTTATTTGCCACCCGTAGATCACCTTTGATGAGGTGTCTGCGAAGGTTTTTGACCCATTTTTTAATTGGATTGATTGTCTGCTTTTCGTTGTTTTAAGAAGTTTTTGCATATTATCAAAAACAGTCCTTTATCAGATATGTCTTTTGAAAATGTTTTCTCTCAGTCAGTGGCTTGTCTTATTCTCTTGACATTGTCTTTTGCAGAACAGAGTTTTTCATTGTAATAAAGTCCAGCTTATCAATTATTTATTTCATGGATTGTTCAGTTGGTTATATCTAAAAAGTCATCACCATATCCTAGTTTTTTAGCTTTCCTCCTATGTGATATTCAAGGAAGTTTATAATTTTTTGTTTTACACTTAGGTCTATGATCCATTTGGAGTTTTTTTTTGTTTTTTGTTTTTTTTTTTTTTGCGGTACGCGGGCCTCTCACTGTTGTGGCCTCTCCCGTTGCGGAGCACAGGCTCCAGACGCGCAGGCTAAGCGGCCATGGCTCACGGGCCCAGCCGCTCCGCGGCATGTGGGATCTTCCCGGACCGGGGCACGAACCCGTGTCTGCTGCATTGGCAGGCGGACTCTCAACCACTGCGCCACCAGGGAAGCCCCATTTGGAGTTATTTTTGTGAAGTGTTAAGTCTGTGTCTCGAATCATTTTGAATTTAGCATGAAACGTTTTGTTTTTATATAGATTTTAACTTTGGTTTTTGCACAACTACTATTAAGTGTATCTAGTGCTAAATATTTGGGATGGGAAATGTTATGATATTTTGGAAAGTTAAATTAAGAGAATTGTTATCTTTTAGCATTTGTTCTTTTCACATTGCCTTTTAACAAATTTCAAGCTTTTGAAATTGTATTTTCAAGTTACTTATAGAAGATCAAAAAGTTATTTCCTCTACTTATAGAACATTCAAAATTATGTCTTTCAGAATGAAATTTTTTGTTTGTTTTTCTAACATCTTTATTGGAGTATAATTGCTTTACAGTGGTGTGTTAGTTTCTGCTTTATAACAAAATGAATCAGTTATACATACACATATATCCCCATATCTCTTCCCTCTTGCGTCTCTCTCCCTCCCACCCTCTGTATCCCACCCCTCTAGGTGGTCACAAATCACCGGAGCTGATCTCCCTGTGCTATGTGGCTGCTTCCCACTAGCTATCTATTTTACATTTGGTAGTGTATATATGTCCATGCCACTCTCTCACTTTGTGCCAACTTACCCTTCCCGCTGTCCGTATCCTCAAGTCCATTCTCTAGTAGGTCTGCGTCTTTATTCCCATCTTGCCTGTAGGTTCTTCATGACCATTCTTTTGTTTGATTTTTAGATTCCATATATATGTGTTAGCATACGGTATTTGTTTTTCTCTTTCTGACTTACTGTCTTTCAAATACCATTATCTGTCGGAGAAAGTTTTCCTAACCAACTCTGCAATGTAAATTACAATTGGAGAAAAAAAAATCATGAAAAGTAATTTATGTGTATTTTATTTTAGTTGGTAACATCCATATCCTATTGCCGGAACTCCAGTATTCTAGAGTTAGGAGATTCAATAAGTTTATTTGGTTTAATCCATTCACCTTACAGATGATGGAAGAGATGGTTCAGAGAAAGTAAATGACTTGAAGTTCACTTAAGACTTGGGTAAAACAGTGATGGCTTAAATATAAATCCCCTGATTATGTCCAGTACATAGACTCCTGAATTAAATTATATTGAATGTAGTAAAATATGTAAGTCAACTGTATTGAGGAATGGTCAAAAATCAATTCTTTTCCTTTTAGAGCTTACATGCTAACACACTTTCAATTCCATATTATCTGCTCTCCTAATTTTCTTAAAAATAGAATCTATAAACTTTAACTGGGCACATGGCCATTTGGGATAAAGACTGCATTTCCTAGCCTTTCTTTCTTTCTTTTCTTTTCTTTTCTTTTATATTATTTCTTCTTATTATTAGTTTTTTAACATCTTTATTGGAGTGTAATTGATTTACATTGTTGTGTTAGTTTCTGCTGTATAACAAAGTGAATCAGCTATACATATACATATATCCCCATATCCCCTCCCTCTTGCGTCTCCCTCCCACCCTCCCTATCCCACCCCTCTAGGTGGTCACAAAGCACTGAGCTGATCTCCCTGTGCTATGCTGCTGCTTCCCACTAGCTATCTATTTTACATTTGGTAGTGTATATATGTCCATGCCACTCTCTTACTTCATCCCAGTTTACCCTTCCCCCTCCCCGTGTGCTAAGTCCATTCTCTACATCTGCATGTTTATTCCTGTCCTGCCCCAAGGTTCTTCAGAACCATTTATTACTTTTTTTTAGATTCCATAAATATGTGTTAGCATACGGTATTTGTTTTTCTCTTTCTGACTTACTTCACTCTGTATGACAGACTCTAGGTCCATTCACCTCACTACAAATAATTCAATTTTGTTTCGTTTTATGCCTGAATAATATTCTGTTGTATATATGTGCCACATCTTCTGTATCCATTCATCTGTCGATGGACCCTTAGGTTGCTTCCATGTCCTGGCTATTGTAAATAGTGCTGCAATGAACATTGTGGTACATGACTCTTTTTGAGTTATGATTTTCTCAAGGTATATGCCCAGTAGTGGGATTGATGGGTCATATGGTAGTTCTATTTTTAGTTTTTTAAGGAACTTCCATACTGTTCTCCATAGTGGCTATATCAATTTACATTCACACCAACAGTGTAAGAGGGTTCCCTTTTCCCACACCCTCTCCAGCATTTATTGTTTTCTGATGATGGCCATTATGACTGGTGTAAGGTGATACCTCATTGTGGTGTTGATTTCCATTTCTCTAATGATTAGTGATGTTGAGAATCCTTTCACGTGTTTGTTGGCAATCTGTATATCTTCTTTGGAGAAATGTCTATTTAGGTCTTCTGCCCATTTTTGGATTGGGTTGTTTGGCTTTTTTGATATTGAGCTGCATGAGCTGCTTGTAAATTTCTGAGATTAATCCTTTGTTAGTTCCTTCATTTGCAAATATTTTCTCCCATTCTGAGGGTGGTCTTTTCATCTTGTTTATGGTTTCCTTTGCTGTGCAAAAGCTTTTAAGTTTCATTAGGTCCCATTTGTTTATATTTGTTTTTATTTCCATTTCTCTAGGAGGTGGTTCAAAAAGGATCTTGCTGTGATTTATGTCATAGAGTGTTCTGCCTATGTTTTCCTCTAAGAGTTTTAGAGTGTCTGGCTTTACATTTAGGTCATTAATCCATTTTGAGTTTATTTTTCTGTATAGTGTTAGGGAGTGTCCTACTTCCATTCTTTTACATGTAGCTCTCCAGTTTTCTCAACACCACTTACTGAAGAAGCTGTCTTTTCTCCATTGTATATTCTTGCCCCCTTTATCAAAGGTAAGGTGACCATATGTTGGTGAGTTTATCTCTGGGCTTTCTATCTTGTTCCATTGATCTATATTTCTGTTTGTTGTGCCAGTACCATACTGTCTTGATTACTGTAGCTTTGTAGTATAGTCTGAAGTCAGGGTGCCTGATTCTTCCAGCTCCATTTTTCTTTCTCAAGATTACTTTTGGCTATTCGGGGTCTTTTGTGTTTCCATACCAATTGTGAAATTTTTTGTTCTAGTTCTGTGAAAAATGCCACTGATAGTTTGATTGGGATTGCATTGAATCTGTAGATTGCTTTGGGTAGTAGAGTCATTTTAACAATGTTGATTCTTCCAATCCAAGAACATGGTGTATCTCTCCATCTATTTGTATCATCTTTAATTTCTTTCATCAGTGTCTTATAATTTTCTGCATACAGGTCTTTTGTCTCCTTATGGAGGTTTATTCCTAGGTATTTATTCTTTTTTTTTGCAATGGTAAATGGGAGAATTTCCTTAATTTCTCTTTCAGATTTTTCGTCATTAGTGTATAGGAATGCAAGAGATTTCTGTGCATTAGTTTTGTATCCTGCTACTTTACCAAATACATTGATTAGCTCTAGTAGTTTTCTGGTAGCATCTTTAGGATTCTCTATGTATAGTATCATGTCATCTGCAAACAGTCACAGCTTTACTTCTTTTCCAATTTGTATTCTTTTATTTCTTTTTCTTCTCTGATTACTGTGGCTAAAACTTCCAAAATTGTGGTGAATAATAGTGGTTAGAGTCGGCAACCTTGTCATGTTCCTCATCTTAGTGGAATTGGTTTCAGTTTTTCACCATTGATAACGATATTGACTGTGAGTTTGTCATATGTGGCCTGTATTATGTTGAGGTAAGTTCCCTCTATGCCTACCTTCTGGAGAGTTTTTATTACAAATGGGTGTTGAATTTTGTCAAAAGCTTTTTCTGCATCTATTGAGATAATCATATGGTTTTTATCCTTCAGTTTGTTCATATGGCGTATCACATTGATTGATTTGTGTATATTTAAGAATCATTGCATTCCTGGGGTAAACCCCACTTGACCATGGTGTATGATCTTTTAATGTGCTGTTGGATTCTGTTTGCTAGTTTTTTTTGTTGCGGATATTTGCATCTATGTTCATCAGTGATATTGGCCTGTAGTTTTCTTTCTTTGTGACAGTTTTGTCTGGCTTTGATATTAGGGTGGTGGTGGCCTCATAGAATGAGTTTGGGAGTGTTCTTCTCTCTGTTATATTTTGGAAGAGTTTGAGAAGGATAGGTGTTAGCCCTTCTCTAAATGTTTGACAGAATTTGCCTGTGAAGCCATCTGTTCCTGGGCTTTTGTTTGTTGGAAGATTTTTAATCACAGTTTCAATTTTAGTGCTTGAGATTTGTGTTTTTATACTTTCTGTTTCTTCCTTGTTCAGTCTCAGAAGGTTGTGCTTTTCTAAGAATTTGTCCATTTCTTCCAGGTTGTCCATTTTATTGCCATATAGTTGTTTATAGTAATCTCTCATGATCCTTTGTATTTATGCAGTGTCTGTTGTTACTTCTTTTTCATTTCTAATTCTGTTGATTTGTGTCTTCTCCCTTTTTTTTCTTGATGAGTCTGGCTAATGGTTTATCATTTTTCGTTTATCTTTTCAAAGAACCAGATTTTAGTTTTATTGATCTTTGCTATCGTTTCCTTCGTTTCTTTTTCATTTATTTCTGATCTGATCTTTATGATTTCTTTCCTTCTGCTAACTTTGGGGGTTTTTTGTTCTTCTTTCTCTAGTTGCTTTAGGTGGAATGTTAGGTTTTTTATTTGAGATTTTTCTTGTTTCTTGAGGTAGGATTTTATTGCTCTAAACTTCCCTCTTAGAACTGCTTTTGCTGCATCCCATAGGTTTTTGGTCATCGTGTTTTCATTGTCATTTGTTTCTAGGTATTTTTTGATTTCCTCTTCGATTACTTCAGTGGTGTCTTGGTTATTTAGTCATGCATTTTTTAGCCTCAATGTGTTGGTATTTTATACAGTTTTTTTTCCTGTAATTGATATCTAGTCTCAGAGTGTTGTGATCGGAAAAGATCCCTGTTATGATTTCAATGTTCTTAAATTTACCAAGGCTTGATTTGTGACCCAAGATATGATCTATCCTGGAGAATACTCCATGAGCACTTGAGAAGAAAGTGTATCCTGTTGTTTTTGGATAGAATGTCCTATAAATATCAATTAAGTCCATCTTGTTTAATGTGTCATTTAAAGCTTGTGTTTCCTCATTTATTTTCATTTTGGTTTATCGGTCCATTGGTGAAAGCAGGGTGTTAAAGTCCCTTACTATTATTGTGTTACTGTCAATTGGCCCTTTTATGGCTGTTAGCATTTGCCTTATGTATTGAGGTGCTCCTATATTGGGTGCATAAATATTTACAATTGTTATATCTTCTACTTGGATTGATCCCTTGATCATTATGTAGTGGCCTTGTCTCTTGTAATAGTCTTTATTTTAAAGTCTATCTTGTCTTATATAAGAATTGCTACTCCAGCTTTCTTTTGATTTCCATTTATGTGGAATATCTTTTTTCCATCCCCTCACTTTCAGTCTGTATGTGTCCCTAGGTCTGAAGCGGGTCTTTTGTAGACAGCATATATATGAGTCTTGTTTTTTTTTTAAAGAAGATGTTGGGGGTAGGAGTTTTTTATTAATTAATTTATTTTTTTTGCTCTGTTGGCTCTTTGTTTCTGTGCGAGGGCTTTCTCTAGTTGTGGCAAGTGGGGGCCACTCTTTGTCGCGGTGTGCGGGCCTCTCACTATCGCGGCCTCTCTTTTTGCGGAGCACAGGCTCCAGACACACAGGCTCAGTAGTTGTGGCTCACAGGCCTAGTTACTCCGCAACATGTGGGATCCTCCCAGACCAGGGCTCGAACCCGTGTCCCCTGCATTAGCAGGCAGATTCTCAACCACTGCACCACCTGGGAAGCCCTGAGTCTTGTTTTTGTATCTATTCAGCCAGTCTGTGTCTTTTGGTTGGAGCATTTAATCCATTTAAAATTAAGAGAGTTATCAATATGCATGTTCCTATTATTATTTTCTTAATTGTTTTGGGTTTGTGATTGTAGGTCTTTTCCTTCTTTTGTGTTTCCTGCCTAGAGAAGTTCCTTTAGCATTTGTTGTAAAGCTGGTTTGTTGGTGCTGAATTCTTTTAGCTTTTGCTTGTCTGTAAAGTTTTTAATTTCTCTGTTGAATCTGAATGAGATCCTTGCTGGGTAGAGTAATCTTGGTTGTAGGTTTTTCCCTTTCATCACTTTAAATATGTCCTGATACTCCCTTCTGGCTTGCAGAGTTTCTGCTGAAAGATCAGCTGTTAACCTTATGGGGATTCCCTTGTATGTTATTTGTTGCTTTTCCCTTGGTACTTTTAATTTTTTTCTTTGTATTTAATTTTTGATAGTTTGATTATTATGTGTCTTGGCGTGTTTCTCCTTGGTTTTATCCTGTATGGGACTCTCTGCCCTTCCTGGACTTGATTGCCTATTTCCTTTCCCATATTAGGAATGTTTTCAACTATAATCTCTTCAAATATTTTCTCAGCCCCTTTCTTTTTCTCTTCTTCTTCTGGGACTCCTATAATTTGAATGTTGTTGCATTTAATGTTGTCCCCACGATCTCTGAGACTGTCCTCAATACTTTTCATTCTTTTTTCTTTATTCTGCTTTACAGTAGTTATTCCCACTCTTTTATCTTCCAGGTCACTTATCCGTTCTTCTGCTTCAGTTATTCTGCTATTGATTCCTTCTAGAGAATTTTTAATTTCATTTATTGTGTTGCTTATCATTGTTTGTTTGCTCTTTGCTTCTTCTAGGTCCTTATTAAACATTTCTTGTATTTTCTCCATTCTTTTTACAAGATTTTGTATCATCTTTACTATCATTACTCTGAGTTCTTTTTCAGGTAGACTGCCTGTTTCCTCTTCATTTGTTTGGCCTGGAGGGTTTTTACCTTGCTCCTTCATCTGCTGCGTATTTCTCTGCCTTCTCATTTTGCATATCTTACTGTGTTTGGGGTCTCCTTTTTGCAGGCTGAAGGTTTGTAGTTCCCATTGTTTTTGGTGTCTGCCCTCAGTGGGTAAGGTTGGTTCAGTGGGTTTTGCAGGCTTCCTAGTAGAGGTGACTGGTGCCTGTGTTCTGGTGCATGAGACTGGATCTTGTGTTTCTGGTGGGCAGGACCGCATCTAGTGGTATGTTTTGGGGTGTCTTGAACTTATTATGATTTTAGGCAGCCTCTCTGCTAATGGGTGGGTCTGTGTTCCTGTCTTGCCAGTTGTTTGGCATGAGGAGCACTGGAGCTTGTTGGTCGTTGAGTGGAGCTTGGTCTTACCTTTGAGACAGAGATGTCTGGCAGAGCTCTCGCTGATTCATATTACATGGGGCTGGGAGGTCTCTGGTGGTCCAATGTCCTGAACTCAGCTCTCCCACCTCAGAGGCTCAGGCCTGATAGCTAGCCGGAGCACCGAGACCCTGTCAGCCACACAAGTAAGAAGAAAAGGGAGAAAAATAAAAAAGAGAAAAGAAAAGAAAATGAAATAAAGTTATTAAAATAAAAAATTTTAGAAAATATTATTAAAATAAAAAAATTTAAAAGTTATTTAAAAAAAAGAAAATACAAGAAGTTAGCAACCAAACCAATAAACAAATCCACCAATGATAAGAAGTGCTAAAATCTAAACTAAGATAAACATAAATATCAGAAACTGGTCAGTCACATACAGCGAACCCCAAGCCTACAGTTGCTCTCAAAGTCCACCTCCTCAATTTTGGGATGATTCGTTGTCTATTCAGGTATTCCACAGATGCAGGGTACATCAAGTTGATTGTGGGGATTTAATCTGCTGCTCCTGAGGCTGCTGGGAGAGATTTCCCTTTCTTTTCTTTGTTCTCACAGCTCCTGGGGTTCAGTTTTGGATTTGGCCCCGCCTCTGCATATACATCACCCTCCGACATCTGTTCTTTGCCCAGACAGGAGGGGGTTAAAGGAGCAGCTGATTAGGAGGCTCTGGCTCACTCAGGCCGGAGAGAGGGAGGGGTACGGAATGCGGGCCAAGCCTGCAGCGGCAGAGGCCAGCGTGACGTTGCACCAGCCTGAGGCGCCATGTGTTCTGGGGAAGCTGTCGCTGGATCACGGGACCCTGGCAGTGGTGGGCTGCACAGGCTCCTGAGAGGGGTGTTGTGGATAGTGACCTGTGCTCGCACATAGGCTTCTTGGTGCCTGCAGCAGCAGCCTTAGCATTTCATGCCCGTATCTGGTGTCTGCGTTGATAACTGTGGCTCAGGCCTTTCTCTGGAGCTCATTTAGGCGGTGCCCTGAATCTCCTCTCCTCCCGCACCCCAAAACAATGGTCTCTTGCCTCTTAGGCAGATCCAGACTTTTTCCCGGACTCCCCATCAGCTAGCTGTGGCGCACTAGCCCCCTTCAGGCTGTGTTCACGCAGCCAACCCCAGTCCTCTCCCTGGGATCTGACCTCCGATGTCTGAGCCTCAACTTCCAGCCCCCGCCTGCCCCGGCAGGTGAGCAGATAAAACTCTCAGGCTGGTGAGTGCTGGTCAGCAGCAATCCTCTGTGCGGGAATCTCTCTGCTTTGCCCTCTGCACCCCTGTTGCTGCGCTCTCCTCCGTGGCTCTGAAGCTTCCCCCCCACCCCCCACCCCCATCTACACCAGTGAAGGGGCTTCCTAGTGTGTGGAAACTTTTCCTCCTTCACGGCTCCCTCCCAGAGGAGCTGGTCCCATCCCTAAACTTTTGTCTCTGTTTTTTCTTTTGCCCTACCCAGGTACATGGGGAGTTTCTTGCCTTTTGGGAAGTGTGAGGTCTTCTGCCAGATTTCAGTAGGGTTCTGTAGAAGTTGTTCTACATGTTGATGTAGTTTTGATGTATTTGTGGGGAAGAAGGTGATCTCCATGTCTTACTCCTCTACCGTCTTGAAGGTCCTCCTCCCTAGCCTTTCTTGTAGAGTATGATCATGAGTACCTTCTAACTAATGAGATGCAAACAGTTTTATTTGTGAATTCTGGAACATGTCCTTTAAAGGAGATAGATATATCCTCTCTCCACTCTTTCCCTTCTTCTATCTGGAGTTTAGGCAAAATAGCTGAAAGTAGAACTTCTTAGACAACATGGTAAAGCTATATGTTGAGGGTAAGAGAGCAACATGACAGTAAAAGCCTAGATACCAAGCAAGTGTGTTAACCCACCATGGACTTTTGTTCTACCTACTTCAAGTCTTCTAGCTTGCAAAATCAGATTTCAAAGATCATATTCTCCTGGGGAAGTAAAAAGCTGTTTGAGTCTAGAAGCCTGTAACGGGGTTCCAATAGTGAAGTCATTTGCATGGTAGTCAAATAGATTTCATCAATACTTTGTTGCAAAAATTCTCAATTGTTGTGCCAGGAATATGGATCCTCTAAGTTTTTAGGGTGTCCACGTTGGTCCTGGGACAGCTAGAGCTATCAAGCTTGTTGGCTACCATGTATCCCAATATGCCTCAAAGATAAAGTATTATTTTCTCTCTGCCTTATATTCTAAAAATGTTTGGAGAAAATTGTATTATAGTCATACGCTTTTAAAAACCATTTATTTCAACCTCTGGCTTTTAAAAGACACAATCATTTATTCCCAGATAGCCTAAGAAATTGCCCAAAGCCACATACCTATTTTGGGTTAGAAAGAAAATCAATCAATATCCAATATCTCCTGTTTTTAAGTCTTGCAGTATAGTATGCTCCTTCATAACATGGCTTGCATTTTGGCCACAAAGTTGTGAAATCACTTAGCACGTCTCAGAGTGAATGTTAGTTGTTGAATTATTATACAAGAAGCAACATCCAGGAAAGTGACCTAATAAAAATAATTTGAATCATGGGTCATTCAGATCATGACAAGTGATGAAAGCCATGTGAAAGATGAAAGAAGTCAAAATTAGTCTGATTAATAACCAAAATTAATTTTTATCACCAGCAATAAACCATGGTACATCATAAAATGGAATAATATGCAGCTGTTAAAATGAGTAATGTGAATCTTTATGTAATCACACAAAAATATATCTTAAGAAAGATGGTTAAGTGGAAAAGATCAAGTTGTAGGAAAAAATATATGTAATGCAAGCCCATAATCACTTATCTGCAATTCTGAAAAACATAGAGCTCTAAATTTTATTCCATGATATATTTGGTGACAAAAACTAATTGATTTTGAACTCATTTGGCAGCAAATCTTGACATAAACTGACATGTGATTTGAGTTGCAGTGTATTCTAATTATTGCAAATATGCAATCGTTTGCTGAAAAATATTACTGTAATGGATAATAGGGTGGTGCCCCAGTCCACACTAGTATTTCATCAGGTATGTATTTTATTATCTTACCTTTCTAAAATCTAAAAATACCCAACCAAACAAAAAAAAAACTCTGCAAATTTATCTGCTTCCAAAAGTTTCAGGAGAAATATTTAGTAATCAGGTAGAGGTAAATATTTTCAATGATTAAGGATTATCGAAAATATCTATTTTCAGTAGAAGAAATTTCTTGGATGTCTACTATAATAAGCCTGTATTACCTATGTAATCAGGAAAAAAGTAATAAAAGTTGAAGGTCAAAGAGAATAAAAGTTTCTAAAAATATATTCATTCTTAGAAAACACCCAGCATTGGACAATAATATTAACCTTTTTAAAACACTATATTTTTCATAGACTTCAGTCATACCTAAAATATATTATTATAGCATTGGGCTTAATATACTGGCCTCTAGATTTGAATAGGCCTAGTTTGGATTTTCTGTTATGCCACTTAATAAATTTATGAAAGAAACAAGTTATACTTGTTGAGCATTTTATTTTCACTTAGGAAAAAGGAACAATGACCTCATCTATCTCATAGGACAATTGTGAAAAAGAAATGATCTGATGAGTGTAACTCAGCCCAATATGTACCACTTACCAAAACCTTTGGTAGATGTTAGTTATAATCATTGTTATCACATTTTTCTGAAGATGTCCTATTTTATGTCCTATTTAGATGTCCTAAAAATAGACAAACCTATTTTTGTCTGCCATTACCTCTGGTACCTGAACCATACCTTCTCCCTGTCACATAATTCTGGTTCTCATCCTCTCTTTGTATGTGTGTGTCTGGGAGTTTGAGACATTGGCAGTTGGGACAAATAAGAGTGGAAATAGACAGACTTTTTTTTGTCTCTGTGATTTTGTCAAACAGATCAATTTATCATTTCTGGTTTCCAAAACTGATGGAAAATATTCACTTTTTCCCCATCCTGCCATTCTATTGATTTTCCCTCCACCTCATCTTTCTCCTTTCTTTCTTTAATCAAACCTGACAGATAGTGACAATAACCTTTGACTAATGTGATCAATGGTAAGCAATTGATTTAGATTTTTACCTCTACTTTATCCTCTTGAAATGATTCCCATTAAACCTAGTGCAGTATTTTAGCCTACAAGTCTATCAATCAATGCCTTTTAACTAATATCACACTATCTAAAATTAAGCATATTTTTCGTTTTGAAGTTCTTTTTCTTGCCTCAGTGTTTTTGCAAGGACTCAGTGGGAGTTCTCATCTTACAAAGGACTACTCTTCAGGTATATGTTCTGATTCTGGGATAAGAATGAAAACCATTCCTGGGTATTCTACAAAGCCTAAAGTCACATTCATCTTTTCATTAATTCTCAGGAAAGTCTTCTTACTATAGAATAGAAATATAGAACATTACAAAGAGTTTTATAAAGCTAAAAATAAAAGTGATTGGAGATACTTTTGAAAGGAAACATGGGCAGAAATATGGTTTGTGCCTCCAATTTTGCTGTTTTGAACTCCATCTATTGTATTTATTGTCCCTAAAAGACAGTACTACCTAATTTATCAGCAAAGGATGAGAAAATCCTTAGATGCTTTGTGTTCTCACCACCTTTCCATGTATCCAAGATGGTGGCCAAGAAGTGGTTACTTTATGTGAAAGATACATTCTTATCTATTTTAAAGATAGTATAAAAGATTTAATGAAAGTCATTCTAATTGTTCCAAATTGCCAACCTTGGAAATCATTGAAAAACTTTGCCATTTGCCCATAGCATCACTTTGTAGTTAGAATTTCATCTGATTTGTACTTTAGTGAAATGTAAATTTTCAATCCCATACCACTGTGTCTTCTAAAGGCATTTCAAATCCTTAATGATAAACAATGATACAGAATAGTACAAATGACTTGGGAATAGAACTTTGATTTGTGTTTAATATTGCCACAAACTAGCTCCTGTCCATAAATAAATCACCTTTAATTTTATTTGTTTTATAGCTAATGATTTTTCCTTTAAAATTGCAGTTAGCTATATCTGTACTGTTTGATAAATTTTACAGAATCATCAAATATGACTATGTATATGAAAATGCTTTAAACATTTATTTGCTATATAACTATAACAAGCAGGTCTGCTTTGAACCAGTGGTTCTTCAGAAGTAATGAATGCCTTTAAAAATTGTGTGAAATTTATGGATCACATATGGGAAAAGTATACATATATGAGAAAAATACCAATATTTACATATAATTTCAGGAGCTTGATTAGATTTTTTATTTTATAATTGCACTGCAAAAGATGACCAATTATGCCAAATGGAAAACTATATCACCAAAGAAAGATATCCATGAGGGAGGGATTCTCTTTACTGCAACTCAATTCTAGAGAGCCAGGGGAGAAAATTTTTTTTTTCTCAGTTCTTTCTTGGATCATATTTTTGTTTTCTGCCTATTTTTAGAGGCAGAGAAAGAATTTATAATTGCAAGTTTTCTCGAGTAAATGTTCTGAGAAAAGAGAAGTCAGGGACCCATAGCCGGTAAGAAACTTATCCAAAGTTTAGTCTGTCTTAGTCACTTTTGATGGCACAGAGTGCATCTGGCCATGTGTGAGGTCTGGATTCTTATATGCTCCACTCACGCAGAACACAGAAGGGCACATTACCTGCCGGCCATTTTAACATCAGTATCTTCATTTCATGCTGTGTGTATATGGAATAGTGGATGTTTTGACCCATTCCCATACCTATATAGATTTATTATTGTGGTTGATAAAAA
Organism: Aethalodelphis obliquidens; assembly: GCF_003676395.1. Classification (NCBI taxonomy): domain Eukaryota; kingdom Metazoa; phylum Chordata; class Mammalia; order Artiodactyla; family Delphinidae; genus Aethalodelphis; species Aethalodelphis obliquidens. Next base: position 10,966,009 of record NW_020837958.1, on the reverse strand, counting down.
GAATTCTTTTTAAATGCATGTAAAATTCCATCCCAGAATATACAAAATGATTCCCCTCCTTCTGCCCTCAAATGATTTCTAATAGAAATAAGAATTCACCACTAAGGAAAATATCACCCAGGTGATCTCTCAATCTTGGGAGTTATTTGGAAAAAGAAATAATCAGGATGGTTTGAAAATCATTTGATGAAATAACAAGAATAGGAATAATCTGTCTGATAGAACCCTGAGTTGGAATGCAATATGGGGATTTGTCTAAAGCAACTGATTATAAAATAATTCTTCAGCTTTGAATCTCTAACACGTAGAGAAGGAACTTACCTTAATCTTCTCCTGTGGTACCGTGTGAATAACAGAATACACACATATGTGAATTGGAATTAAGATTAATCTTTTGAATTTTCTTAAAATTTTCTAAAAGTTTAACTATAGGGAATGAGATATGAAGAATCATCTGAGAAATAGGGGATAAACTTTCAATTTGATTCTGTTTTGTATCAACTCAGTCATTATAAGGAGATATGTGGATGATAGAAGTTTAGCATGACTTCTTTTAAAAAATGTGGGCCTCACAAAGGAGGAGACCCTATAAAAGTTTTCCAATTTATTTTTCACAAAAACATTTTTTGCACTATAGATACTGGCAAAATGTAGGAGAATGTTTTAGTTACCTAAAGCCAATGGATATCTATGTAATGTTTCCACCTTTGGGGGCTGTTCCTTAGCTCACTTGGTAAGTCTGTCATCTTCATTCTTTGTTGGCTTCCTGAGGGTGCATATACTGGTACATAGAGTGGTGTGCATGCAAGGCATTTTGAACTCTAATAAAAAAAAAAGAGAGAGAGAGAAATAGTAACCTTTATCTTGCCCAAGATATTGATGTGGCTCAAAAAAATCTATATTTAGGAACAATGACAGATAAAACTGGAAAAAGGCTAGATTTCAAAAAATGATACAAAAAGCAATAAAGGGAATGAAATTTCTAGTAGAGATGTTCAAATTGAACTTGTATGACTCTTTGTTGAAGCCATTCAAACGTTGAGTGAAGGTGTAGACAAAGAGGTGGTAATAATAAGTAACATCTTTGAGCACGTTATATATGCCAGCCTTTTTAAAAGTGCTTTGCACATTGCATACAATCTTTATTCATACAACATTCTCATGAGGGGGATGATATGAGGAAAATCTATTGACACTAGACGATAAACCAGGCATTAAATAATTGTTTTATGTGCTATATTATCCATACTTTCATAACAGCATTCACGACAATTGGATTATTATTCTCATTTTTTTTTTTTATTTTTTTTTTTATTCTCATTTTTAAAATGAGGAAACTGAGGCACAGAGAAATTTAGTACCTGGCTCATTGGTATATGTCACATAAGATTAGAGCCAGGATTGTGCCCAGATATTGATAATATAATCCCTAAGAGCAAGTGTGTCATCTCCGACTATACCAACAGTCTAAATGCTTTTTCATTCCATTATTGCCTTATTTTGTATTCATTTAAACACAGTTATTGAGTAAGCTACCATGTGCATATAACTTCTGAGGATATACTGTCTTCTAGAGACGTCCAAAGCACAATGAATATAACACGCATGGAGAATTCCACCCTTAAAGAATTCTAAACGTTGTTTAACTCAATGTTTTCAATCTTTATTCTTACAAAGATATCATTTTGTCTACAGTATCTATTAATATGATATAAAAATAGGCTACAGAGGGAGCACACGTTTGATGGAAAAGATAAGCTCAAGAGGTCTTTTCTTTGGAGTGCCTCCCTCTAAATATTTAAGTCACCTCTGGAACCTGAGACCTACTGGGGCTGGCAGTGTAGTCTCTGTAGATCCTAGTCCCTGTTTCTCCCCTTTAGAGTGTTCTTTAACCCTTTACATCCCTTGCTGTAGGTCAGGTTGATCAGATGCTCTGAAGAGCTCCAGGACTTGCACCTGTGATGGTTGCCTCAGTGCTCCAAGGATGGGCTATGATCAAAAAGGGTAACCTGGTGAATCAGCACAGCACTGGTTTCATGGGCCTCCAGAAGGGTGCGGATGTGCTGATTTGGGATGACACACACTCCCATCAGATAGAGGACGAATTCAGAGTTCTGGTCTGTAAGAGTACTGACTTGAAATACCTATATGGACTGATATGTCAGTTCTCACCCATTCATCCTCTGACCACATTGCCATCTCTGGTTTACCCAAAGGCAGTGCATATGCCTTTGGTGTCCTGCATGCTCTGTCTCTTGCTTTGGGTATCCAGAGCAGTCACTCCAACCCCTTGATAGGCTACACATCACAAGTTACAGAGTCCTATGAGGTTGTCACACCTATGTGCTCTGAAGGGTTTGGAGACCAATCGTTGCACCAAGGGGCTTTTTAGACCTATGTATTTTCTCGTGCCTGATCAATGTGGTAATGGTGTGCTGTCTTAGAACAGTCTTAAGCCCTGCCAGAAATGCTAGAGATGGAATTTGTGCAAATGAAACTGTCCTTCTTGCTTGGGCCGTGGGAACGTCTCCCAGGCTTTCTGCTCATGGCCGTGTATAGAAGACAGCTGTGCCATAAACATTAAAAGAAATCGTGATGTCGGAATGCAGTGACTGTAGCCTAAATAGTTCAAGAGAGGATACGGTTTTAGATTTATATTTTAAAATTCCAAAGAGTAAATTTAACATGACTAGAAAGTGAATGCTCATTACCATTTTCTAGCGTACTTTGGGTAAGATAATGCATTTGTGTTCAGCATCAATAAAGCATGATAACAAACTTTGAGAGAGTTATCAGGAGTTAGCATTCATGGTGGACAGCTGATGCCATGGCATGAGTAATGATTTGATCAGCATTAAATAAACGTGAAATAGGCAACTGCAGAGGCAGGAAGATCTATGTTGTTTCAATAAAAATAGGTGCTAAAGAGCCATGGCATTGTGAAAAATAACATTTCTGCCTTTTTTTGTGGTAACAGATTTAAAATTATCCAGGAATAATGCACACGATAATAAAGAACAAAGAGATGGTTCCTGGCCTGGAACAAAAAGAGATGGTGCTTAGAATCTGTAAAGAATCTTCTCATGCACTTATTAAGTCAATAAACAAATATGTTAGCATCTCTTCTCTACCAATTTTTCCAAATATCCATCAACAAATTACCAAACCTCACATGGGCTAATGTATTTTGGAATAATTCTAAAAATCAAATTGTGTATAGAGCAATGGGACCCTAAAGAAACATTTTGTCCAGGGCCCTGTATACCGTAAAGGTGACCCTGATAAAAATTGTAATGCTTTGAACTATGTAGGGGAAATCCTTCATGTCTATTATCTTCATATTGCTTACCTGTAAGAAATATTAAGATGTGTTGCATCTAGTGATATCTTGTTCATTAAGACATTATTTCTAACTTCAAATGGCAGAATAGAATGCATCTGTGCTTTCATCTGTTTCTCCCACTGAGTATCTTTGCATTTCAGTAAGTCTTGGGAACTTTATATCTTATATTTAAGCCATAAATACTGCTTGTCTGCTCCATGATAAGGACTATGTTAGGTGTGTGTATATTTGTTATCATTTTTACTTGAAGTCAAAAGTCAAATTTGCAGAAACTTACATGGAGAGCTTATGCTAGACAGAGAACTTATGCCTACTTACATTGATTCAGATTCCATCTGCTCTGTGGCTAGAGTCAGCCAGAAGCTGCCAGTCTGTGACTCCCGTAACCTAAGCACTTAACCCACTCTCCCCAGCCTGCTGGTCACTTCATCTGTAATTCGTAGCATTTGTGCACATTTTTCATTATAGCACTCATGAAGTTGCAGTAAACATACTTGTTTTCATACCTGCCTCCATTCATTCTATACAGTTTCCTAAGAAATGGAACTCTCCAGGTTCATCTTTATGGAGTGAGTACCTAATACAGTCCTTGGCTCATAAAATACTCTAGTAAATATACGTTCCTCTTTGTTTATTAAGAAATGTTGTTCCAACTTTGAGATTATGTTGTGCAAAATTATTCACTTGAGCTAACCAAAGGAGGCAAGTAGGATCCTTAAGCAGAATCAGACCTGAAAGAACAAAGGAGGAAAGTTAAGGGAGATTTCAGAGTTCTATGTTACTGAAGAAAAATTGGGATGAAATCTACCAGAAAAGATGCCATTTGCTAACTGATGTCTAGATACTAATTGATACTTGCCTTACACTTGAGTCTCCCAGTATACAATTTTTCCCCAAGCGCAGTAACTCATCAGTGAGTCCCTAGGATTTGATGTCTCCCAGGATATCCAACCTACTACCAGGGAGTTGCTTTGACACTGAGAATATCTGGTTTATTGGGAACACTCAGATCATTTCTATCTTACCTTCCTTTGTGCTGCTTAGACGATACTAGGAAGTGAAACATACTAAGGATGCTAGTAAAAATAATACCTAATGTTTTTAAGCCTGCTTATAAAGTGCAAGTCATTGCTGTATGGTGTGGTCTCACTAGATTCTCATGACAGCCTTATGAGGAAGGTGCTAATAGAACCCTCACTTTATCAAGGAGGAGACTGAGGCATAGTGTTGTAAGTCACAAAGCTGATTGATCATGGATTGAGTAACTCCACCTCTGGTGCTCAGGGTTCTGAAATTAGGATCTGAAATTCTGGATTTTAGTCTCATTTTTACCCTGACACTTTTTCTTTTCTTCTAGTTTTATTGAGATATAATTGACATAAAGCACTGTATAAATTTAAGATGTACAGCATAATGATTTGACTTACATATATCATGAAATGATTATCACAATAAATTTAGTGAACATCCATCATCTCATATAGCTAAGAAATTAAAGAAATAGAAAAAAAATTTCTTGTGATGGAAACTCTTAGGATTGACTCTCTTAATAGCTTTCATATACAACATACAGCAGTGTTAATGGTATTTGTCATGTTGTACATTACATCCCTAGTACTTATTTATCTGTTAAATGGAAGTTTGTACTTTTTGACTGCCTTCGTCCACCCTGACTCTTTTTATGAGTTTTAGCAAGTTGTTTAAACTTTCTAAACTTTGTATTTCTCATTGGCAAAATTAAAGCATATTATCTACCTCCTAATTCTTCCATGAGAATCAAATGAAATCTGACATGAAGTGGCTATGTAAAGTTTAAAGCACTGTACAGACTCACAGTGTTATCATTAATACCACATCAAAATCCCTTGGACCACCCACAGCTTTCTGATGGAGGGTCAGGCCATTACATACATACTCTTTCAATAATTTTCTAAGGAAAAATTATAGTACTTTTATATGTTGGAAATTTCTTTCCAAACATTATACAGCATGTAATTTTTCAGAATAAGTATAAAACACGCTCCTTTTTAAAAATTTCTTTACTATGGTAGTACTCTGCTTTTGGTTAATCTGCCTTACATAATAGAACTAGATGACATACGTTCCTATTAAAAATACTGTAGAACCCACTATCATTAACAGAATCCTAAAAAAGTGGACAGGAAAGTTATTCTTGACACCATTTAAATATTAACATAAGATTTTTCAGAAAAAGAAAAAAGTTATAAGTTGCCTCTTCCCCTTTTCCCATCCTGGAAAAGTTTTTAAATAATTTCTGTAAAACAAGAAGCAAAATGCTTACAGTTGGAACCCTATTTCTCTAGCATCTTGTTCTGTGTAAAGTAAAATACTCTAGACTTGTCAATCTTTCAAATAATAATAAACCTATACTTTTTAGAGGATCAGTGTTGTGTTGGATGCTGTGTGATGCCCTTCAATTTTATTATCTCATTAAATTTTCACCATAACCCATCAGAGTGGCTGTCATCATTCCTATGATAGGGATCAGGGAACAGAGGCTCAGAGAAGTTAAATGACTTCTCTGCGCTTACGGAACTATGATTTAGCCATCTTCCACACCTAGGTTTTTACTCTAAAATCAATATTCACTTGCATGTTTGATTGACTAATGAATCCTGTTGAATAATAAGAACTGTTTAATGTTGTCTAAATGTAGCTTTTCATAGGGGCAGAAGGGTGGGGGTTGTAGTTTGGCTAGACCATTAAACGTTCCTAATCTGATTCTTCTGCCCCTTTACCATGGACCATGTAAAAGACATGCTCACTTACTTAGTATCTCCTGGAACAAAAAGTGGGCAGGTGACAGAGTTCTAGCCAATGAAATAGAGCCGGAGGCATCCTTGGAAACTTGGAAAAAATAATTCTTTTCTGTTGCAGGTATAGATATAGCTGGCACCAGTCCTTTGCCATGTCTTCTTACTAGGAATGCTGATGTGATACTTGGAGCTGTGGTAGCCATCTTGCAGCCATAAGGTAAAGGCAAAGAAAATCACAAGCGTGCAATCTCAGATAATAATGAACAAAAGCAGCTGCATAGCTCCACATTCTTAAATCAAAAAAAGCAAAGCTCCTGTTTGATTAAATCTGCTATTAATCAGGTAATGTGTTCACTGAAGCTGAAAATGTTCCTAATTGATGTAACAAGAACTGAAAATTCTACGCCTCCCTGTAGGAAATATTACAGTGTTTGTTGCAAAAAGGAATTGGAAATTTTACACTTGATAAATATTAACTGAATGAATACACTCTTTTAGGAACCACAGAGTTTTCAAAATTAAATTAGATAAAATCTGTGCCATTAAGATTCTTGTAACATATTAAGGATTGATTAAGATAAAAATTGATGGTCTCTACAACTGTTACTTTTGCTTCCCTGAATCCATTTACTTTAATTTTAATGAGAATCTTGCGTTTTCCTCTGAGAACAACTCTCACTGTGGTCGACTGAATTTCAGGTTGTAATTCTTCATCTTTCTTTGTAGCATAACCTTGAAGTACCTAATACCATAAGTAGGGTTATCTTCACGCTCCTTGATTCTGCCACTTGACTTGCTTTGCCTGATTGATATTAGTAGATGTGATACAAACAGAAGCTTGCAATGGTCTTGCACAGAAAGACTTGGTCTTTTGAATGTTGGACACTGCCTGATTAGTCCACTGGTCCCAAGAGGAGAATGAGAAATATGTGCAGCAGTGCTAATCTAAAGAGCGAGGATCAACCTTGTCAAGATCAGCTGAACCCTGTAGATGATGCAGGATTAATGTTTACAGTTATGTCATTGAGTTGTGGAGTTTGGGCTGTAGGAACTGACTTATACACTCATCCATTTTCTGTCCAAGTGATTTGAGTAGAACTGACAATAACCACAAGTTCCAAGATCAGTCATTTGATCTAGATTTGTTGGCTCAGTGTACTCAGTTCTCTTCAACTTAGTGATTAATTCATAAATGGGTTCATCACCATATTCAGATCTTTCAAATCAATTCAGTGACATTTTGTAAGTATTAGGAAAGTAATCTCTCTTCCCACTAGGTTTCCTAAGTCTAAGAATTACATAACCCTGCAATTGCTGGGAATTGCATATGAACGCTGCAGGCCTTAGGATGAAGCCAACCAACACTGAAGAAAACATTCAAGAGGTAGAAAGAAAAAAACAAAACCAAAACCAAAAACAAATCATTCTTACTCGTTAGAACCCCTGGATCTAGTCCCCCTTGGATATTTTATTACTGCAAATCAAAACATTCATTTTCTTACTCAAGTAATTTGAGTTAGGCTTCTGTTACTTGCCACTAATAAAAAGGGTCCCCAGAACTTTCAAGGATAACCATGGAACAGGGAAATATTAATACCATAAAAGAGATATCCATAAAGTGTTCCTAGGAGAGACTTCATAAAGATGGATATTCAAAGAAGATTTCAAGTAAAGATGAGATTTTGATCAATGAAGAGTAGGAGAGAGTATATCCTAGTGAGAAAAACAAAGTGAAGTTAAAATATATATGAAGAGTGCATTCTAGTGACAGTGGGAAATTTATTGTTTGACTAAAGCTGTGGGGCTTAAAATGGAGAAGTGGGGAATGAGGTTGTATAATATTTTAGAGCTATTTTGCTCAAAACCTTGAAATGCCAACTAAGTAGTGTTTGCTTAATTTGTTATGCACTGAAGGATTTTAGAAGTGGAGTTACATGATTAGAACTTGGTAGAATTTATTCACGTGGTAGAATTTTTTGAAAGGGAGAAAAACAGATGTATGTAAGGAGAGCAATTGGAAGATGTGTCTGTCATATGACCAGTGTTTGGCACATAGTAGGGATTTAAATATTGTTTAATATTGTGTTAAGTAAGAGACTTATGTAATATTATAAATGAGAAGTCGGCTAAACTAGATGTAGAGATGATGCAAATACAGAGAGGAGGTGAAATATTCCAATAGATTTATTAGCTTTTGGTAACTGAACAGATGTGAGAGCTATAGGAAAAAGTAGTTACAAATATGATCTAGGGATTTCAACTTTGTTGATGGAGAAAACTCAGAATTTCTGAAATGATACGAAATTTGATTTGGTCAAAAATGTTTGAGGTTGCTTTAGTTTAACACAAACGATTTTCTCCCAAATGGACAGAGACTTTTCACATATTTATAATGAATTGCTTTTTTTGCAGACCAAAGTTAAAAATTTTATGGTGCAAAAATACATCTTTTTTTCTTTCTATATTAGTGGAAATGTTATTAACATAAGCAATCCATTTCAAGTTGTTCCAGTTGAATTGGGCTGGGAATAAAATTGTGGAATGCTATGTAGATATCATAATAAATCCTTGAGAAATTTTAACTAAATATTTTAGGAACAAATCCCTCCATTATCAGGGTCCTTTTGATTGCCCTGTTAATTAATAAATATATATTTTTCAAGAAGCTATACTTTGCTATGTACCAAGACAAACCATTTGGTTCACATAGATGTCATAAAAAGAGAATTAGGTAATTTTTCCATATTCCTTAAACCAGTAGGCTGTATTCAATTTTCTCTGGCTGACATTTATATGGTTCTATTGCTTAATGCTTAGAATGGAAGCAAATATATTTAAATACAGTCATGCCCCACTCAAAAATATTTGCAATGTATTTATCATCTCATACAGTCTGGCTTCTACCACTGTAGGAAACTTCTCTCCCAGACTTGACAACGGGTCCATCTAAAAGGACAGTATAAATATTCTGCGAATTAACCCTAAAGATAAGTTCGCAGAAGATTCAGTTAGAAATTACATTTGATAATTACCTGTTCACACTAAGCTGACTTGCCAGAATATGCGAGGTCCAGATAAAAGCATGATCCCTTTTGGTCTTTGTGTTTCCCCCAAAATTTTTCTATTGCCATCTAAGAGGGACTTACCAAGATTGGCAAGCCATACTGAAACAATACAGTTCTTAGACTCTGTTGTAAGCCTGGAAATGGTCAATTTTCAGATATCATAGACGATGCTACAGTACTACTGACAGTGATGCTGCATACAAGTAGTTCAGGATCCAGTTTACCTCATGACAAATATTTATTTCACTCTGAAGCAAAATAAAGCAAGCATATGGAATAGTAACCACGTTTCTTATATAAAGATAACTAACCCTGTGATCTAGGCATAGGCATTATTTGTGTCGAAAAGTGTGAGGGACACATAGATTATGTAAGCATTCAGTTTCTGCTGCTAATTTAGGTGAAACTCATTCGCAGTGTATGTAGTACCGCCATCTTAAATTCACACGTTTACAAGTTTAAGTACACTGCAGCCAGATAGTTGTCTTTTCTTAAGGCAAAAGATTTGACCCTTGTAGCTTAGTTATCTCTGAGATCCATGAAATTTGTGCTATTTTTCTCAAGTTCTGACTTCATTTGCAGACATACGACTCTTTAAGTCTACTGAACAATTATTACATTTTGTTACCTAATTATAATGCCTAGGTTATAATCATATCAGAATGTTTCTAGAGCAAAGTTTACCCTTCTCAATTTTATCCATATTCCATTAGTGCAGCCTCATAAGCACTGCTTTGTTACAATATTTTCAATACAGAAGTATCTGTGCAGTAAAACATATGTATAGATCTATTATACTTCTGAAAAGAACAGTAGCTATACAAATTGGTAGAAGTCATTTGATGTCAGAGAAGACTTTACTAAACATCACTGCTGAGGGAGAAAGTGCCAGATATTTGAATGAATAATTGAAAGAACTATGTCCAGGAGTATGACACATTTCAGGAAATTGGAAAAGATTGCTGTATCCATTGTCAAGTTCATTGTCTGCTGGTTCCTAGGAACTCGGCTGTGAATACCCCAGGTAGTACTGACTGTAGAAACACATCCATTCATTCACCACCCCTCCAACCCTTCCCTGCTTTGAATGGTGTGTGCCTGTAACCTTTGACCTGATGTCAGCCAAAACTTTATTTTATGACTCTCAGCCCTGGACATACTTAAATATTATCTTTGGAGTGTCATACAGATACACACATCTGAACTGTACTTATAACTTACTGAATCAGAATCTTTAGAGTGAGTTCTAAGCAGGTGAAACTTTTAAAGTTTCACTAGTGAATCTGATGTGCACTATGGATTAAGAACCATTGGCTTAATCAAAATGTAGTATTATCTAGAACTCTTAAAAAATATATATTCTCTTTTCATCTTAATTTCATTTTCCCCATTTTTTTGTTTATTACATTAAAATATACATAACAAAATTTACTGTCTTAACCATTTTCAAGTGTACAGTTCAGTAGTATTAAATACACTCATATTATTATGTAACCATCGCCACCATCCATCTCCAGAACTCTTTTTATATTGCAAACCTGAAACTATACACGTTAAAAAATAAGTCCCCATTTTCCCATCTCCTTGCCCCTGGCAACCACCATTCTACTTTCTGTCTCAATGATTTTTTAAATTTAAATTCCTCATATAAGTGGAATCAGAGTATTTGCCCTCAAAGTTCATCCATGTTGTGGGAAATGTCAAAATTCCCTTCCTTTTTAAAGCCGTATAATACTCCATTGTATGTATATACCACATTTTGCTTATCCATTTATCAGTCAATGGACACATGGGTTGCTTCCATACTTTAGCTTTTGTGAATAATGCTGCTATAAACATGATTTACAAATAAGTATCTCTTTGAGACCTTGCTTTCAATTCTTTAGTGTATATACATTTGTCCCTTGGTATCAGTGGGAAATTGGTTCCAAGAGCCCCCATGGATACCAAAATCCTCAGAAGCATAAGTCCCTTATATAAAATGGCATAGTATTTGCATATAACCTACCTACATCCTCCTGCATACTTTAACTCATCTCTAGATTACTTATAAGACTTAATACAATGTAAATGTTGTGTAAATAATTGCTGGCATGTGGCAAATTCAAGTTTTGGTTTTTTTGAACTTTCTGGAATATTTTTTTGGGGAAATATTTTCAATCCACTGTTGGCTGACTATACCCAGAAGTGAACTTATTGGATTATATGGTAATTTTATTCTTAATTTTTTGAGGAACCACACCTCTGTGCTCAGAAGCAACAATAGACAATCAGAGCACAGATCCCCAAAATTTGGAGGACGGAGTCTTTTTTGCCCACCCTAGCTCCTGCAAGCTGTGCGCAAGCTGCTTTAGGAACCTATACACAGCTGCATGCCATGAGGCTGAGGGATGAGGAGTGGGTAGCTCCTACTTTTCTAAGAGCTGAAATTGGCTGAAATTAACCACATTTTACCAACTAATTATTTCCTGGAAGTTGCAAGCTTTCATAGAAGCAAGAGTTCCAAAATAAATCAGACATATTGTGCTATTGCAATTTTTTGTCCAGGTAGAGAGAGAGACATCTTGTGCTTCCTACTCCATTATCTTCCCAGAATTTCCACTCTAATTCCTTTTTTAGGGTGAAGTCCTTCTTAACTGGGTCATCAATCCGAGGTGTAATCCAATTTGTCATCAAAAGTTCCTCTAGGGGACCTTTCTTAGCTGTCAGTGGTTTCTTTCTATTTCATTTGTACATACTCTTAAAATGAGAAAATTTGTCTAATTCTCTAGGCTTCCAATAAATAATATATAAATAATATGTCTTGACAACATATTGCTTATATATGATATACATAAAAGTCATAAAATAACCTGTATCAGTTCATACCCAGCGATAAACTGATTCTTTCTATCCAAGTGTTAGAATGAAACAATGCACTCAGTTGCCTATTGAGGGCAGTTCACTGGTTCTGAATAAACAAATTAACTTGACTTTATTGGTTACATCTAATATAAAACACAACCTATTATAAGAGGTTTTAGATCCTTTGGGACATAAGATTATAAATTACTTCTGAATATCATCTCTCCTTACACGTGAAAGGTCTACAGTTCTCCTAACTGTATATTACGTAATTTATTTTCAAAAAGAAAACAAGGTTTATGAGCAGATATTTTGCAAGATTTTATTACAGCATTACATAAATCAACTTTTCTTTTTTAGTTATCTTTATATTTTAAAATAGCTTTTTATTGGAGTATAATTGCTTCACAATAGTGTGTTAGTTTCTGTTGTACAACAAAGCGAATCAGCCATATGAATACACATGGCCCCATATCCCCTCCCTTGCATCCTCCCTATCCCATCCCTCTAGGTCATCAAGCCGATTTCCCTGTGCTATGCTTCTGCTTCCCACCAGCCAACTATTTTACATTCAGTAGTGTATATATGTCAATGCTACTCTCACTTCGCCCCAGCTTCACCCTCCCACCCCATGTCATCAAGTCCATCTCTATGTCTACCTCTTTATTCCTGCCCTGCAACTAGGTTCATCAGTACCATTTTTTTTTTTTTAGATTCTATATATATGCATTAGCATACAGTATTTGTTTTTCTCTTTCTCATTTACTTCACTCTGTATGACAGACTCTAGGTCCATCCACCTAACCACAAATAACTCAATTTCGTTTCTTTTTATGGCTGAGTAATATTCCATTGTATATATGTGCCATATCTTCTGTATCCATTCATCTGTTGATGGACATTTAGGTTGCTTCCATGTCCTGGCTATTGTAAACAGTGCTGCAATGAACATTGGGGTGCATGTCTCTTTTTGCATTATGGTCTTCTCAGGGTATATGCCCAGTAGTGGGATTGCTGAGTCATATGGTAGTTCCATTTTCAGTTTTCTAAGGAACCTCCATACTGTTCTCCATAATGGTTGTATCAATTTACATTCCCACCAACAGTGTAGGAGGGTTCCCTTTTCACCACACCCTTTACAGCATTTATTGTTTCTAGCTTTTTTGGTAATGGCCATTCTGACCAGTGTGAGGTGATAACTCATTGTAGTTTTGATTTGCATTTCTCTAAGAATTAGTGATGTTGAGCATCTTTTCATGTGCCTCTTTGCCATCTGTATGTCTTCCTTGGTGAAATGTCTATTTAGGTCTTGTGCCCATTTTTTAACTGGATTGTTTGTTTTTTTGATATTGAACTCCATGAGCTGCTTGTATATTTTGGAGATTAATCCTTTGTCTGTTGTTTCATTTGCAAATATTTTCTCCCATTCTAAGGGTTGTCTTTTTGTCTTGTTTATGGTTTCCTTTGCTGTGCAAAAGATTTTAAGTTTAATTAAGTCCCACTTAAAAAATTTTTTTTTATTTCTATTACTCTATGAGATGGGTCAAAAAAGATCTTGCTGTGGTTTATGACAGAGAGTGTTTTTCCTATGTTTTCCTCTAGAAGTTTTATAGTGTCTGGTCTTACATTTAGGTCTTTAATCCATTTCGAGTTTATTTTTGTGTACGGTATTAGGTAGTGTTCTAAATTTCATTCTTTTACAGGTAGCTATCCAGTTTTCCCGGCACCACTTATTGAAGAGGCTGTCATTCCTCCATTGTATGTCATTTCTCCACATACAGTGTATGTGTGGATTTATCTCTGGGCATACTGTCCTGTACCATTGATCTATATTTCTGTTTCTGTGCCAGTACCATACTGTCTTGATTACTGTAGCTTTGTGGTATAGTTTGAAGTCAGGGAGGCTGATTCCTCCAACTCTGTTTTTCTTTCTCAAGATTGCTTTGGCTCTTTGGGGTCTTTTGTGTCTCCAACCAATTGTAAAATGTTTTGTTGTAATTCTGTGAAGAATGCCATTGGTAGTTTGGTAGGCATTGCATTGAATCTGTAGATTGCTTTGGGTAGTATAGTCATTTTCACAATGTTGATTCTTCCAATCCAAGAACATGGTATATTTCTCCATCTCTTTATGTCATCTTTGATTTCTTTCATCAGTGTTTTATGGTTTTCTGAATACAAGCCTTTCGCCTCTTTAGGCAGGTATATTCCTAGGTATTTTATTCTTTTTGTTGTAATGGGAAATGGGAGTGTTTCATTAATTTCTCTTTCTGATTTTTTATTGGTGGTGTATAGGATTGCCAGAGATTTCTGTGCATTAATTATGTATCCTGCAACCTTACCATATTCATTGATTACTTCTAGTAGTTTTCCAGTGGCATCTTTAGGATTGTCTATGTATAGTATCGTCAATGGCAAATAGTGACAGTTTTACTTCTTCTTTTCCATTTGTATTCCTTTTATTTCTTTTTCTTCTCTGATTGCTGTGTCTAGGACTTCCAAAACTATGTTGAATAGGAGTGGCGAGAGTGGACATCCTTGTCTTGTTCCTGATCCTAGTGGAAATTCTTTCAGTTTTTCACCATTGAGTATGATGCTTGCTGTGGGTTTGTCGTATATGGCCTTTATTATGTTGAGGTAGGTTCCCTCTATGCCCATTTTCTGGAGAGTTTTTATAATAAATGTGTATTGAATTTTGTCAAAAGCTTTTTCTGCATCTGTTGAGATGATCATATGGTTTTTATTCCTTAATTTGTTAATGTGGTATATCACATCGATTGATTTGTGTATATTGAAGAATTCTTGCATCCCTGGCATAAATCCCACTTGATCATGGTGTATGATCCTTTTAATGTGCTCTTGGATTCTGTTTGCTAGTATTTTGTTCAGGATTTTTGCATCTATGTGCATCAGTGATATTGGTCTATAATTTTCTTTTTTTGGGATATCTTTTTCTGGTTTTGGCATCAGGGTGATGGTGGCTTCATAGAATTAACTTCAGAGTGTTTCTCCCTCTGCAATTTTTTGGAAGAGTTTGAGAAGGATAGATGTTAGCTCTTCTCTAAATGTTTGATAGAATTTGCCTGTGAAGCCATCTGGTCCTTGACTTCTGTTTGTTGGAAGATTTTTAATTACAGTTTCAGCTTCATTACTTGTGATATGTCTGTTTATATTTTCTAATTCTTCCTGGTTCACACTTGGAAAATTATACCTTTCCAAGAATTTGTCCATTTTTTTTGTGGTTGTCCATTTTATTGGCATATAGTTGTTTCCAGTAATTTCTTATAATCCTTTGTATTTCTGCAGTATCAGTTGTGAGTTCTTCTTTTTCATTTCTAATTTTATTGATTTGCGTCTTCTCCCTATTTTTCTTGATGAGTCTGGCTAATGGTTTATCAATTTTGTTTATCTTCTCAAAGAACCAGCTCTTAGTTTCATTGATCTTTGCTATTGTTTTCTTCATTTCTATTTCATTTGCTTCTGCTCTGATCTTTATGATTTCTTTCCTTCTACTGCCTTTGGGTTTTCTTTGTTCTTCTTTCTCTAGTTGTTTTAAGTGTAGAGTTAGATTGTTTATTTGAGATTTTCCTTGTTTCTTGAGTTGGGATTGAATTGCTATAAACTTCCCTCTTAGAACTGCTTTTGCTGCATCCCATAGGTTTTGGGTCATCGTGTTTTCGTTATCATTTGATTCTGTGTATTTTTAAATTTCTTCTTTGATTTCTTCAGTGATCTCTCAGTTATTTAGTAGTGCACTGTTTAACCTCCATGTATTTAGTTTTTTACAGTTTTTTTCCTGTAATTGATTTCCAATCTCATAATGTTGTGGTCAGAAAAGGTGCCTGATATGATTTCAATTTTCTTAAATTTTTCAAGGATTGATTTGTGACCCAAGATGTGATCTATCCTGGAGAATGTTCCATGTGCACTTGAGAAGAAAGTGTATTCTTCCACTTTTGGGTGGAATGTTCTATAAATATCAATTAGATCTATCTGGTTTCTTGTGTCATTTAAAGCCTGTGTTTCCTTATTTATTTTCTGTTTGGATGTTCTGTTCTATTTTGTGTAAATGGGGTGTTAAAATCCCCTACTATTATTGTGTTACTGTTGATTTCTCATTTCACGGTTGTTGCATTCACCTTATGTATTGCGGTGCTCCTATGTTGGGTGCATATATATTTATAATTCTTATATCTTCTTCTTGAATTGATCCCTTGATCATTATGTAGTGTCCTTCTTTGTCTCTTGTAATATTTTTTATTTTAAAGTTGATTTGTCTGATATGAGAATTGCTACTCCAGCTTTCTTTTGATTTCCATTTGCATGGAATATCTTTTTCCATCTCCTCACTTTTAGTCTGTGTGTGTCCCTAGGTCTGAAGTGAGTCTCTTGTAGACAGCATATATACAGGTCTTGTTTTTGTATCTATTCAGCCAGTCTGTGTCTTTTGGTTGGAGCATTTAATCCATTTACATTTAAGGTAGTTATCAATATATATGTTCCTATTACCATTTTCTTAATTGTGTTGGGTTTGTTATTGTAGGTCTTTTCCTTCTCTTGTGTTTCTTGCCTAGAGAAGTTTGTTTAGCATTTGTTGTAAAGCTGGTTTGGTGGTGCTGAATTCTCTTAGCTTTTGCTCTTCTGAAAAGCTTTTGACTTCTCCATTGAATCTGAATGAGATCTTTGCTGGGTAGAGTAATCTTGGTTGTAGGTTCTTCTCTTTCATCACTTTAAGTATATCATGCCATTCCATTCTGGCCTGCAGAGTTTCCACTGAAAAATCAGCAGATAACCTTATGGGGATTCCTTTGTATGTTTTTTTTGTTTGTTTTTCCCTTGCTACTTTTAATATTTTTCCTTTGAATTTAATTTTGTTAGTTTGATTAATATGTTACGTGGTGTGCTTTTCCTAGGGTTTATCCTGTATGGGACTCTCTGTGCTTCCTGGACTTAGGTGACTATTGGGTGACTATTTCCTTTCCCATGTTAGGGAAGTTTTCAACTATAATTTCCTCAAATATTTTCTCAGATGCCTTCTTTTTCTCTTCTTCTTCTGGGATCCCTATAAATCGAATGTTGGTGTGTTTAATGTTGTCCTAGAGATCTCTGAGATTGTCCTCAATTCTTTTCACTCTTTTTTCTTTATTCTGCTCCTCAGCAGTTATTTCCCCATTTTGTCTTCCAGCTTACTTACTCGTTCTTCTGCCTCAGTTATTCTGTTATTGATTCCTTCTAGTATATTTTTCATTTCAGTTATTGTGTTGTTCATCTCTGTTTGTTTGTTCATTAGTTCTTCTAGATCTTTGTTAAACATTTCTTGTATTTTCTCAATCCATGCTTCCATTCTTTTTCCAAGATTCTGAATCATGTTTATTATCATTACTCTGAATTCTTTTTCAGGTAGATTGCCTATTTCCTCTTCATTTATTTGGTCTGTAGGGTTTTACCTTGCTCCTTCATCCATGACATTTTTTTTTGCCATCTCATATATATTCTTTTTTTATGAGTGAGATTGTGCTCCTGTTTTACTGGTTGTTTGGCCTGAGGCTTCCAACACTGGAGTTTGTAGGCTATTGGATAGAGCTGGGTCTTGGTGCTGAGTTGAGGATCTCTGTGAGACCTCACCCCAATGAATATTCCCTGGGGTCTGAGGTTCTCTGTTAGTCCAGTGGTTTGGACTTGGAGCTCCCACCGCAGGAGCTTCTGTCCAACCCCAGGCTCACAAACCAAGATCCTGCAAGCCTTGTGGGGTGGCAAAAAAAAAAAACAATAACAAAGTAAAAAATAAAATTAGACTTGGAAACTAACAGATATGTTAGAAAGAATGTAAAAATAAAAATATAGATGAGTCAACAACTGGAAGGTACATCAATACCACAATATCAAAAAAGTGGAGGAGTGGAAAGAAAAAAAAGGGTGGGGGAAGGCCTTGGCTGTGGAGGGCGGGGCCTAAGCAAGGGTGAGCTTTGGGTGGTGGGTGGGGCCTATGCTCAGGACCCACAGGGCTGGAAAAGACCCTGGGGGCTATGGGGGGTGGGGCTTAGGCTCAAGGAACAGAAGGGGCCCAGGCGTGCCCCCCACCCCTGGCCTCAGAGGACAGCAGACCTCACCTGGGAGCCCGGCAGGCTTCCTGGGCTCGAGTGGGTGGGGCAAACATCCTCCTTTCCTCTCCTGCTCCTCCAGTCTGGGGTCTGGGAGCACCCCTCCTGCCTGCCTCTCCTGACCTCCCCAGCCTCCCTCCTATGCCCTCAGGACCCACGTGGCCTTGATGGGCTTCTGGAGTGGGGAGAAGCAGCTTAGGAGCTCAGCAGGCTCCCCAGCCCGAGTGGGCCAGTCAATTGCCCTCTGCTCCTCTCCTGCTCTTCCTGGAGAGTCCTTCCTGCCTGCCTCTCCTGATATCCCCAGCCACAAGGGAGTCCATCCTGTCTGGCTTCCACTTCTCCTCCCCCGTCAGCCCTCCTACGTCCTACCAGTTCACTCTGGGGTTCCTCCCGTCTCCTTGGGCATTAGAGTCCCCCACCAGTGGCCGGCAGATGCCCTAGTTGTGGGGAGACGCTAACTCAACTCCGTGTCTTCCCACAGCACCATCTTGCCTGTACCTCCACATAAATCAACTTTTGATGCAATACTTTTTGAGCATTTTTTAAAACATTCTCCCCCTGAAGTCTTCTATGTAGAAAACCATTTCATTGGTTTTAAATTGTTATGTGTCTCAAATACTTTTCCCTCAAGTGTTTTACCCATTAAATGCAATAATGATATGTCTATATTTTACCACTGTGCACATTTTCGTATCTCATAACTCCAATTACATTCTTTCTCTTGTGGAAAAAAAAAACACCATTGAATGACATAGAAGCTAATTGGTTTCTAAGTGAATGGTGGTGTTAAAGTGCCCCTTTATGTAAAATATAGAGCTAAGCAAAAACTTAACATTAGAGAGTTTAATTATAAATTTATAAATATGTGTATGTACACATATATACACACATATGCAAATGTATATATATACCAAAATGATCTACCTGAACATTCAAAAATTACTACTGTATCAATATAGTAATATTATGTTATATTTTATATATAGTATACTATATACTGTAATATGATATATGCATAACAATATCTATAATTATATCTATACTTATATATCTGCCATAATGTTCCTGAATACAGAAAAACATCTTGGGGTTTTTTCTTTGGCTCATTTCTGACAGGAGCTTGAAGAGTGATTCAGATCTGTAGCTTTTACTGGCTTCTGCATGCTAGAAAATATAATCACTATTTCTCAGGATATGGTCTTTCTGAATTAGGTTCTCTGACTCTAGGAAGCAGAAACCTACATTGATAATAATACAGTTGATTCTGCCATCTCAATATTTTATAAGTTTTCTCTGATTTTTTTTTTTGTCACTGAAGAAGGTTTATTCACAGAACAAGTGTGAAAATGTCTTTTTATCAGTATTAAAAGGGAATTTTAAGGCTGTAATACCAGCTCTTTATTCCTTAAAGGGAAGCATTTACTATAATGATGTACTTGGAGCCACACAGCTAGTTAGCAACTTCCCTCTTCATTGGGGAACCATGAAATCTATTATGTTCCCCCAGGAGGGCAGTTTTCAATGAGAAATTGCTACATTTTTAAAGAACATATTGACCATGATGAAAAGATTTTATCCACAGCTACATGATGATGACAAAATTGGACATGACTAAAAGGGTTGGGCAGCCCAATTCTTAGGAACAAAACCTAGAAACAAATGTCATGATACCCATAAAAATGCCTTGATGTGTCACAGGACACCAATCTAAGCCTTTAATTCACATTCCAGTGCAGATGGCCTCAAAGGTGTTTTGGATCAGTGGTTTTTATTTTTATTTTTTTATTTACTTTTTAGCAGAACAGCCCTTTTCTCAGAATTTTACATGGAACCGAAATATGTAAACAAAAAAATATATTGCTGGGCCAGTCTAGGTTGAAAATCATAGGATGGCAGTTCTACCCAGCAGTGGCCTCTGAGCTTCTCAAAGAATTTTCCAGGCACCATGAGATCTCACAAGCCCCCCCCCCCCGCCATAAACTCTGATACTAAATTGGAGAAGATCAGGAAAAATGAAGGAGGGGGTATGGCAATAGAAGAGACTCTGATATTTATTTTAAGGAACAAAAAGCTAAGGGAATTCCCTTTCAGCCCAATAAGGTAGATATTGTGATGGGATTAATGCTCACATCTCTATCTTTATCAATTTAAATTATTGATAGAAAATAAAAATTTATTTTGAAAATAAAAACATATTTTAATATACCTTAAAATATGTTAAGGTATAAACCTCCTCCACATAGCTTACTCAGAATAGAAATAGGCATCTCACAGGAATAGTTTGAGATGAGAAGTTTTGGAAATGCTGAAAAAAACTATTTTCAGCATTTATTTTAGTCTCTTTCCAGTGTGTTCTAAATTTCATAGAGACAAACCCTTTCAACTAAATTCCCAAATGAACCAACAATCAAAGGAGGAGAGAAATAGGATTTGTTTGGGTGTGAAATAATGAGTTATTTTATATCTCCTCCAAGGCATTTTATTTACTACTCTAAAGCAGATTTTGCCTTTGCATACCCGTAATCAGAAATGCAGGATAAAAGCCAGAAGAAGGAAAACAGATTTTTAGATATGAGTCAGATTGAAGTTAAAAATACATAACTGATTAATGAAAATGTTTGAAGGTGAAGCTTAAGAACGTGCTCACAGAGATAAAATGAATCAGACTGAATGCAGATGTGTGGCAGAAGACAGTTGGCACAGGGAGAGAAACAAATCCCATGATTAACATAGAAGAAGAAAGATGATTGACAGCAAACCTCAGAACTCCATATAAGTGGACAGCTGTTTACAGGGCACATGACTTTTATCATCTGAATTGGTCTCTGAAAAGTGACTGTTACAATCTATAATGGAAAAAAATGATGTGTAATGGAAACTCTACTGGTCCTTGAATAGAGAGATCATACCTTTACTCATTTATTTGTTCCATTATTCACTTAATAAATGTATGCTAAGTAAGCAAAGTGTGCCAGTTCCTGTGCTAAGTGCACCAGAAGCAATGTTGAATAAAAAGTCTTTCTTCTCAAGGAGTGTATAGACACGTCAACAGAAAATTTTGGTGCCGTGACTCAGTGCAGGTGGGAACAACACTAATAAAAGTGATATGTTTAACCTCTTCACCATGCTTTCAAAATAAAAGACATTTGCTTTCACTTTCTACTTTCTATCTTATCAACCAGCTGAGGTAGGGATGTGCTGCAGGGTAATGAAATACCCATCTTCAATGCATTTTTGAAAGCCCTGTGTTTAAGAATACACAAGGAGAAGATCAGATGATCCAGTAACCTTGCATTGTGGAACTAGCATAATGTTTCTCCAGGGTTTAAACTTAGACTTTCAAAGGAGAGATAAATGCACTACTGTTTTATTCAAGAAACTGTTAAAATGTGGTTCTTGTTATAGCAGCTGGACTTCCCATCCTAACTTATACATCCTACAAAGCTGACAGTATCTTTATGTCTCCACATCTCTGAACTCAGCTCACACTATTCTCCTTCTTTCTTACTCAGCCTCGGCCACACTGGTCTGCTACCTATTTCTAGGGTGCAGCAAGCATACTTCAAACTCTAGCTTTGAAAATTGCTTCCGTTTGTCTGACATGTTCTTTCCTCAGAAGATATCTGGTTATCTTCTTCATTTTACTCATGTTATTGTGGAAATGTCACCTTATCACATGGCAGGCTCTATCACTCTTGGTTCCCCTGCCCTGCTTTTTTCTTTGATGTAGGAATTATTACCACCTGACAAAGTATTTTTAACTATTTATCTGTATATTGTCCATACATACTGACTAGCAGAGATTTTAATTCTCCATTCTATAACCAGACTCTGGAATACTGCGAAGTACATAGTGAGAACTCCATAAATATTTGTTGAATGAATGATTGACTGAAGGAATGAAATAGTGAAATAATATAGCGTCGTCAAGGGAGGTTGCGTAGAGTGAGAAGAGCTGAGGGCTGAGCTCAGTACACTTCCATCTAAGGGAAGGAAGAGTCAGAGAGCTCAGAAAGGGATGGTCCTAGACAAACAGAGGTAATCAAGCGAAGGTGGCACCTTGAGAATCAAAGAAGCGAGAGCTTCCTGACTTGTAAAATGCAGCAGAGAGATTCAGAAAGATGGCTTCAAAGTGGCCAATCAATTATGGGAACCAGAGGCCATTAACGACTTTGATGAGAATGTTTGTAGTGCAGTGGTGAAAGCAGAGGACATAATGCAATGGTTTGAGGAATGGATGGACTGAAATTTTTGAAACAAATATATGCTACTATTTTTATGAATTAGAGAGAAAGAGAGAGAGGGAGAGAGAGAGGAAGACAGAGAGAGAGAGAGAGAGAGAGAGAGAGAGTGAGAAAGACTGAGTAATGTCATAAGGAGGACAGGGAATGGTATCAAGGTAATGTTTGTTAGTCTTATGGTGAAAGGAAGAGCAACAGCTCATCCCCTGAGACTTCCAGAAAGTCAATGAAGGGATGAGTGTAATGTAAAAATATGTTGGCAAAATGAGAAGTATCTGAGAGAAGTCAAGATTGCAAATAGTTACTAGAACATGGATTGGAGGGAAAGCTCAAGGGAATGAGGAAAATTTGCAAGAGTTGTTGAGGTAAATGAATCAAGTATTTGGCCAAGAATAAATGAAAGGTTTTCAGTTAGCCCTAAAGACCTCTATGAAATGAGAACCACCAATTTGTTCGTTCTCCAAAAGGAAGATTCTGGTGCTCCCTGATTTGGATTAGACCTACTGAAATACTGGTAGCAATTTAGCTAGCCCTACCTTAAAACCTGATGTTTTGAAATGCCCAGATACTCTGAGTTGTCATGGAGCCCAAAGACTTAGGAAAGCAAAGTGAGAAATGACCACAATGACATTGATCTCTTAATATTTTTGTATTATGTCATAAAAAAAAATTCATATTTTACCTAGAAATCTGGTGTAGAAGAAAGAACTGGGCCTTAAGCTTTGACAGACCTGAATTCAAAGAAAATTGTGATAGTACAAGCTGCCTCATGTTGGGACAGTTTATTTGATTGTACTAAATTTCCTTCATGTGGTAAGGTAGTTAAATTATTGCTTTGCTTTTGGTCCACTTCAATAAATAGAGGCAGTAGAGTGTTGTGGTCAGTGTACCATGTTTAGCTTAAAGGTTGGAGTTTCAATGCAAGCTCTCTTACTTTCTAGCTCTGTGAACCTAGACAAGTTATTTAACCTCTTTGTAAACCTCACTTATACATTGACAGTGCCACCAAATCTGGTTGTTGTAAGAATTTAATAGTACTGTATATAAAGCACCTAGCTCAGTGTTTGACACATAGAAGATGCTTACTAAAAGTCAGCTGCTATCATTTGTATCACAATAATCATCATTATAATCATCAATGAAGGCAGTAAAAACAGTCATTTTTTTTGTCATACATACACAGCCCGAAGTGGCAACATTATGCAAGGATATAGCATAAGGTTGCTTGTGTAATCTTAAAGTATAAATCCCCTACCTCCACCACATAAAACTTAGTAATGGCATTTCTCTTCAGCCTATAACCCCTAGTTCAGATCAACCAGCATTTAAGGATCATTTAGTGTGGGATAGGCCTCTCACACTGCACCTTGTTTAGAGTAGAAAGGGGGCGGGGATACAGGATTTTTTTTTTTTTTTTAAAGAAGATGTTGGGGGGTAGGAGTTTATTAATTAATTTATTTATTTTTGCTGTGTTGGGTTTTCGTTTCTGTGCAAGGGCTTTCTCTAGTTGTGGCAAGTGAGGGCCACTCTTCATTGCAGTGCGCGGACCTCTCACTATCGCGGCCTCTCTTGTTGCGGAGCACAGGCTCCAGATTCTCAGGCTCAGTAGTTGTGGCTCACGGGCCTAGTTGCCCCGTGGCATGTGGGATCCTCCCAGACTAGGGCTCGAACCCGTGTCCCCTACATTAGCAGGCAGATTCTCAACCCCTGCGCCACCAGGGAAGCCCCGGGATATTTCTTTTTAAGCTCTCAAGCACTACCGAACCTTATTAGTAGGAAGCCACATCTCTCTGATCTATTTCACTCTTGTTATTTCCCCTTGTATTAATTTTACTGCACCGTTATCACCCTGGGTCTACTGTCCACTCAACTAGTAAACAGATATTAAAAAGCTAATTAGGTGGCCATCTCACTGATGGCCAAGACCAGCTTCATTATCTCAATTACGGTTTGATTTATCAATTAGCGCTACGACTGACAGTTCCGGAATCACTGTGCATTGCAATGTGGCAAAATTTAATTATAGCACGGGCTATTAAAAGCACTTTAAAAATGCTAGAGGGTTAAATAATAATAAAATATCTAGATGTTTAACTATCATGAAGCCTTTAGCACTAATTTAATGGTGCCAAAGCAGCAGCATTGTTCATATTTATAGGAAGAATGGTCCAATGAATGCAAATAGTCTTCCAACTCTTTTGCAATCATATTTTTCCCCCAATTCCTGTGGCATTGTTGGGTTGCTTCTGATAAAAACATAAAGAGAACATATAAAACAAAGATACTTTCTCCATGCAGAGTTTTGAGTGATTATTATACCTCAAACACCTGAAAAAGCTATTCTATGAAAAGAATTATTTTTGAAAAAAAAGAGTTATTAAAAAGAAAATCTGCATTGCAGATAAACAGATGGCCTGTATCTTCCTCTGCAAATGATGTTATGAGGTAGGAATAATGCATGCTTTTTATAGTGGGATGCTGTAAACACTGTTTTTTCTTAAACTCAGGGGTAGTAAGGTATCTTGGTTACCTACCCCAGTGGATTGTCACTTAAATTTATAAAGAGATATGGGTGTAGATGTGGATGCAGATAATTCTGGGGGATATTTCTGAATGCTGTGAAAGGACGGCCTAGGAGAGACGGCTTGGGGAAGCTCTGTGACGTTCAGCCCTCTTTGAGGAGGTCATGGTTTAGGTGTTTTCATGCTGATGAGGGAACCAAAGCAATGATGACTTCCACAAAGCAGAGTCTGGTCTCAGTGATTCTTCATGCTTTTTATCAAACTATACACTTGGCATAATATTTTGTGACTAATTTCTCTTTAGGTAACAAGTTTGCAAATTATAAAGCTAAAGCTTTATAATAAATAAATCAAGCAAAGACTCAATTTGGGAAACAAAATTTTTTCATCAGAATGCCTAGTCACAGTCATTCCTCCTACAACATGTAGACTTTCCTCAAAAGTTCCGCCCTGGATTTATCCAATGTGGCAGGACTGGCCAGCTTAATTTCTACTAGCATGGAGCTCCAATTACATGGAGGCATCATAAATAAATGACTCTAATGGCAATCTTTGATAAAGTCTGAGAAATTCAGGAATGAGTGACTGGCTGAAATTATTATTTTATGTTATCTGCTCATTGTACTTTCAACTGTAGCTTCAGGATACTAAAAAATATCTTGGTATCTTATTCATACATAGGGGATAGAATTTTGATGTATGTTCATTGTAAATGGGCAAAGCACCATTTATGAGTATTTTATAGTCCTCTTATCTGTTCCTGTTCATTATTCCCCATAATTAATTGGTTATCAGGTCTTGTTAATTCTATTCCTAAAATGTTACTTGATATCAGTTTTGCCCCTTCATTCTTGCTTAAACCCCCCTGAACCAAATATCATTTTTTGCTTATACTATTGTATATCTCCTAGCTGATTTGTTTCCAACATTAGTCGGGTTAACAAGATATGGGCTCTGCCTTCAGAAACGTAGACCAAATGATAGGATTGATGGGAAATGTTCACTGCAATTTACATCAAGGAAAATCTTAGTACAGTTTATAAAGAAAGGTGTTGGGGGAATACCTACCTGGCCCTCAAGCTTTTTCCTAGGACTTAGGTTCAATATGATGTATTTCTTGGTATCCTGGTACACAAAGATTTTACCCTCTGAACTCTTGTAGTTATACCAATCATATATCACTGTTCCATGTGCATGGTGTCACGGACTGAATGTTTGTTTCCCTAAAAGTCATATGTTGTAGCATTAACCCACAGTGTGATAGTATTTGAGGCAGAACCTCTGGAAATAAGAAGGTTTAGATGAGATCTTGAGGGTGAGGCCCCATGATGGGGTTAGTGTCCCTTTTTCAAAAAATATTTATTTATTTATTTTTGGCTGCGTTGGGTCTTCGTTGCTGTGCACGGGCTTTCTCTAGTTGCGGCGAATGGGGGCTACTCTTCGTTGCAGTGTGCGGGCTTCTTATCGCGGTCGCTTCTCTTGTTGTGGAGCATGGGCTCTAGGCACGTGGGCTTCAGTAGTTGTGGCACACAGGCTCAGTAGTTGTGCCACGTGGGCTCTAGAGCTCAGGCTCAGCAGTTGTGGCACGCTGGCTTCAGTGGTTGTGGTGTGTGGGCTTCAGTAGTTGTGGCACATGGACTCAGTAGTCAAGGCTCGCAGGCTCTAGAGTGCAGGCTCAGCAGTTGTGGTGCACGGACTTAGTTGCTCTGTGACATGTGGGATCTTCCCAGACCAGGGCTCGAACCCGTGTCCCCTGAATTAGCAGGTGGATTCTTAACCACTGCACCACCAGGGAAGTTCCAGATTACTGTCCTTATGAGAAAAGGAAGAGACCAAAGCTCTCTGTGTCTCTCCACCCTGTGACAACACAGCAAGGAGATGGCCATTTGCAGACCAGAAATAATATCTTCACCAGAACTTGACTATGCTGGCACCCTGATTTCAGACTTCCAGCTCCCAGAACCGTGAGAAACAAAATGTCTGTTGTTTAAGCCACCCAGTTTATGGTATTTTGTTATGGCAGACTGCACTAACTAAGACGCATGGAATTTATAAATATACTTATTTTATAATTTATCTTATGAATTAATGTACAAATGTCATGCCTTCTCATCTCCAGATCTGTGAAGAGAGAGACTCTGTAAAATAAACATTCTATCCACAGAACATATTGGGGGTTCAGTTATTTTGGATCAATTGATAGAAAGTATATCTTTTCTGTACTAAAATCTATTAGGATATTCAGGCTTAAAAGTCAACTGCAGCGTAGTATATGACTGTATCATGGGGTGGCAGTGTGAGCTAAGAGAAGTTAGTGGAGACTTTTGTGAGTATGTTACAGCTGAGCTAATTGCAGTAGTATGAATAAGAATTGTAAAATTTATAGAGGTGGGAGAAGACAGTATCTTATGCGGAGAAAATGGAATTTGTGGAGACCCTGACTGAATACAGAAACAGCTCATTTTTTGCTAGAACTTCAATATTTGTGTGACTGGGGACTGTATCATGAGGAGAAGGTATAGCAGTGATGAGGCCAAGAAAAAAGTTAAAGACTTTGGGTAAGAACAGAATATGACGATTTCAACAATTGCTTATGTAATTTTTAATGCCTATCACTGGCACTGGCTTATAAATTCTCTGAGAGAAGATACGATATTTACTATGTTCTTACCACTTCCTATATGCAGCACTCATACATACATGTTGAATGGTTGGATATGTGACTTAATAAGTAATGATCAGGGTCCCAGATGGATAATATGAAATGTCAAGTCCTAGAGTGGTTTTTAGGGTCAAAGTCAGAACAGTGAATCCAAAAGAAGTTATCACTGAAGAGGGTCTAAGTCATCGTTTTGAAATTGTGCTGCATACTAGAAACACCTGGGGAGCTTGATGTCCAGGCCCACCCTGCAGCAATTAAACCAGAAGTTCAGGGATGGCACTCAGGCATCAGGATTTCAGCACTCATCCAGGAATGAGAACCAGTCAGATGAGCAACAAAGAATCAAGGAGCACAGCTACACTGAGGAGTCTGGAAATCCAACTGGATTAGACACAAAAGAGCGTATCTGAATTAATTCATTTGCATTAAACCTGGATCTTGCAGAAGAGATCAGTTGAACTCACCCTTTTGCTATCTCCTCTCTTAAGCACCAAGGAAAGCAGATTCTGCGTCTTTATGTTTTGTATTTGAGAAGGGTATATTTTGGTGTGAGAATCAAGCCTGGATGGTTTGTACTGCAAGGTAGAGAGGGAGTCCAATATGTATTTCTTTTACAATCAAGTAAATTCCAATTTTATACTATAGAAGCATCCTCTATCACAGTAGAAGAAAATGAGCCCCATTCATCTTGAAAATTAATAGGGATGAACTGTTTGGAACTGGGCTGGCAAAAGAAACACACCAAAAAAAAGGTGTGTGTGTTATTTGTTTTCTTTTTAAAGTAAGAAAATAATATTAGGGCAGTTTTGGCTGACCATTTTATTCAAACACACACACACACACACATACACACACACACACACACACATACACACACACACACACAGGCATCACTGAGACCTCTACCTAATGCACAAATCATTAATGAGAATAGTTTAGATTCTTCCAGTAGTGTATCAAATCTCTGAGGTTTAAGACAGTTGACACCAAATTATCAACCCACTTTCTTTTCACCTTGATAGTAGAAGTCCAGCATAGCTCATCAATTAGAGTTCTTTCCCCCAGATACTTAATTCTTCTCTAATTGGTGGTCCAGGTTGGGCTCTTCTCTTCTTTAAGAGAGCTAAAATAAATCAATAGTTCACAATTTGGAAATTGTCATTTACCCAAAAATAGAGTCAAAGCATTCTTTACACATCACTTTCAAGTTTTCTTCATAAGCCACTTGAAATATTAGTGTTCAGAGAACAGTATAAAACAGTCAGACAGACTATTACATATCAAGCATTAAGTATGTTTTGCTTCCTTCTCTCATCCCTTTTCAGAGAGGCTGCTTTCATGGTCCTTTCAGTAGGGATACTGGGTCATGGGATGGGGCTTCTCTGTTCCAATCTGGTTGAATACAGGTTATTACCATTCCCTAGTTAAGCCAACTAGGTTTTCTACTTAGAGAAAGAAGGGCTCCAGTGCATCTCTGTCAAGCTCTTGAACTCAAAAATAATGTTGAGCATGGGCTGGGGCAGTATATTTTGACCCATATGTAAATGATGCAGCCAAACCTATTCCATAAAGATTCAGTAGAATAAAGTACATGGTCAGAGGCCACATGTCTCAGAAAGAGAATGAGATGGAGAGAATCTTTCCCTGAATAATTTATTTATTTAAGTCTCTAATATGATCACAGTATACTTCCTGCCGAGTTCTATGAGATGCTCTTGGATTTTTCCAATACACTCTCATTTTGTATCAAAGTCATTTAGTTTGGTTGGAAGTGTCACAAGGCAAATTTTATTTCATATATGTGTTGTTACTGTCAAGATTGTAATTATCCTACTGGAATGAAATTAAACAGTTTGATTCATGTTTTAGTTCACTTGTCTTTAACAGTTTTAAAAGTGGAGACTTAGGAAGCTCTGCCCTTTCCTCAGACAAATGAAGACACATTTCAAGACTGATAAAAGCCCTTTAGTAGGACACTGATTAATTAAGCCACTGGATTGAATGCCATGCAGCATTAGAAAATATGACTCTGAGAGCTACATTATTCCAAATGTTTGGAATAACAATTAAATGCATAGTTCATTAAAATGTATAGAAAAAACACTGGAAATAAATTCATTGACATGAGCCACATAAAAAGCATTGATTTATGTCTTTTTACCTAATTTAGTTGACTACTATTTTATAAAAACTCATGCAATCTCCATCTAACAGAAGAGAAAACTGAGGTCAGAGAAGATAAGTATTTTGCTCTTGGTTAAGGCCTGTAAGTAATTCCCCCACCAAAAATAATTCTGAATAAAAGATGACGAGAAACACACTAAATGAAAATAATGATTGATAAAAAAGCAAAATTTGGGGTAACGATTTCTCTTTGTAAAAATGTTCACTGTAATTTTATCACCATCATAAAAAAGCATAGTAAAAATTAAAATATTTCCAACTATGCAAACTCTTTTCCACATCTCTGCCCATATTTGAAAATGAAAATAGAATTCATAAATTTAAATCATGAAAGATTTAGACTAAAATGTTAAGACTTTGAGGATAAAAAAATGTGCTGTTTGTCATTTCTGCAAATCAAAGTACTGTCACAGCTATTTCTTCTATCTACTGCCATTCCTATTTCATCAAGTTTATGACTGTGCAAATTAATGGGGCCACATCAGTCTCCCCTAAACTCTCTTCACAAAGCTGCCAGAGCTCTTTTAACTGAATGAAGCCAGCTCATTTCTGAGTGGCTGCATCCTGGTTGTTCCTCCCTAAATTGCATGGTCAGGAGTCAATGTAACTTAGCCTCCCCTGATCAAAGATGGGCCTCTGGGAGAATTACTGATGCCCTTTAAGGAAGTTTAAGTAAGTGGCTAGTCAATTATCTGGTCTTCAGAAACGAAGTGATTAGATTTAGCCTGGGAGAAAAGTGAGGTTAAATCCAAAGAAAGAGAATCAATTTTCTTCTGTTTCCTTCTGCTGTCAGCAAGTCTTCATAAACTGATTAATCATAAATTATTAATGTCCATGGGACTGAGATACATTCTGTCTCCATTTATTGAAATGTATCTCCCAGGCATCCTGGCGGTGGGTTTGACTGATAAGCCAATAGCACTGGGATTTGCATAATCACGTTGGCACCTTGCTACCAAGCTGACTCGCTATACTGTTGACAGAGTAGCTCATGATGTATTTGCACTTGGCATAATCTTGATGGCCCAGTCAGTGTCTTTGGCTGAGAAGAGTACAAATAAATCATTTTTTTAAGGTGTAATTTTTCGTCTGATTAATGCATATGTCTAACGATAAGCAGTTTGGGAAGAAACTAATCTGTCTCTAGTTGGTGAAACTGTGGACTGGACACAGCCTTGTTTTAAGATTGAGGGAGTTGGGTTGTGGCATTTCTGGAAGCTGCCAGATGATCTTGAATACACTGGGTCGGTCACCCAAGGGAGACAGCTACTACCATACATGGAATTTAAGATTATATTTCCTGTAATATTAGATTGTTAGAATCCAGAATAATTCTGTATAGCTCAGTGTTTAGTAAGCAATGCTTAATCAGTAAGTAAAAAAAAAAGAAAAGAAGTCAGGTTTTCATTGGGTCACAGAAACCTGAAACTCTAGACTTGGATGGGATTTTCTTTGACTGGTGGCATTTGAAGGGCAGTCTGACATAAAGTAACCAGAACTTTCAATGTCTGCTTATTAATGAACTGCACGCTCAAGTGGACTTAATGGATCTACCAAATGTCCACTAACATTATTAATTTCAGAGATGATTTAAAGAAAAAATAATTGAAATAAAATAGGAGATGTAATGTCTTATTTCACTTTAGTATACCTAATTCATATGGAATGTCAGAAGTGATTTATTTGACCCCATCATTTTATAAATAAGGAAATTGAATCCCAAAAAGGTTAATTGCCCAAGATTACATAGTGGGTTAATGCTAGATCTAGGCAATATCTGGGCAATGATCAGACAACTTCAGTCCTTCCATATGTATCAGAAGTTGATTTTTTTATTATTAACAGCCTATAATTCTGTGAGTTCAGTGATTTAAACAAAATATGGCATGGACTAACTAGCTAATTGTTTAATGAGCCATTTTCTTTCTCTCTAGCACATAGACAGACCATATTTCTCACTGCAGAAAATCCAGAACAGGACTCCAAGGCCCTAGGACATGGTGATATATTAACGAAGGCTAAGTTTCCATCTTTTGGTTCCCTGATTTCTTGTGTGGAGTAGGACCATATGCCTCCCTCAAATCTCCACCCTCTAACTGGCATTAAGCCACTGATATTTTGGAGTTAGTTTATTTTAGATGCTAACGTTACTCACCCTAAATAATTCCCTGGACTTTGCTGAATTACTGAAACAATTTGACAAACATGTGATAAAAAAAAAGAGATCTTATTTGGGGTTTTTTTTTTTTTTTTTTTTTTTTTTTTTGGTGTTTGCAGCTGAAAGAAGCTGAATTTCAAAGTGAATTCTGCTGTCGCATTGCCAAATAAAATTAATTCAGGGCATTCTGGAATCTTCTCTGTTCCCCTTTAGACATAACTCCTCACAATAATTGCCTGTACTCCACACTACATTTCCTCACCACAGTACCTTTTGAACCTACGCTCATCATCTTTCCACTCCACGGAAATCCCTTCTATAAAGGTCAACAACAATCTCCACATTGGCAATTCCAATGATGAATTCTCTGTCCTCATTGCCTTTGATACATTTGATCACTCCCACTCTCTCAAAACACATTATCACCTTAACTTCTGATATATCACACATTTCTTATACCTCACCAGAGGATCTTTTTTGTTTGTTTTTATACCTGGATTCTCCTCATTGAGTGGTGACCCAGAACCAGTCATACCAGTTGGCCAGAGATGGTTGTCAAATTTTCATGAATTTTGCCATCTGGCTGATGTCACGCTGAAACTTTGAATCAGCCAAGAGTATTTACACCATAGAAATAAAACAAGAAGTCAACCCCTGCCCCACTTCTGAGAACTGGTTGTTAAACATTTGACCAGCACAACATTGCATCTTCTTTGCGACCTCTAAATATTAGAGTACCCCAGAACTTAGTCTTTGAACATCTTTATTTCTTCACTAACTTCTAGATGATCTCAGTTGCCTAACCTTAAATGATACCTATATTCTATGACCCACAATGTATACCTCCAACATTAACTTCATCTCTCAACTCTAGAGTTTTTTTACCCAACTGCAGTTGAGAAAAGGCTTTACAAAAGAGATTGAGTGTGAGGTGACTAGAATTCATTTCAGAGAAAGTGGAATAGGGCATCACATTCAGGAAGAATGTGTTCTGATAAGCAAAAGCATGCCAGTTTGGGATCATGGCTGGATGACCAAACCCTAGGGGGCACATCTAGAAATATTTAATTCACTCCATGCCAAAAGTGATGTATTTTGTAACTAACTTCCTGCTACCCATATGCAACAAAATAGCTGAGAACTAACAATGCAACCAAAGTGCTAGCTCTCTTTCATAAGTTATATGAATGAGTAAGCCAAGCTACTAATATGCTGGGACCTATTTCCTCAAATTTAAAATGAGAATAATAATACCTGGTCTGCCTGACTCATGAGACTTTGGCAAGAAACAAATCAACTTTTTTTGTTTATTCTTCCAGATAACAAATATTTGCCTAGGGCAATATTTCTATTCTGGGCAAACAAATGGAAAAGACAAAAGCCCCTACCCACATGGAGTTTACATTCTACTCAGTGCAGACCCAGTTAGGCAATAAATAAGGTAAACAAGTATGATGTTGTTTTAATCAGGGTTCTCCAAAAAATCAGTCAATATGGTGTGTGTGTGTGTGTGTAGAGAAAGAAAAGAGGAGGAAGAGAAATTTATTTTAAGGAATTAGTGCTTGTGACTATGAAGGCTGGCAAGTTCAAAATCTACAGGGTAGGTTAGCAGGCTGGATCCCAGAAGAATTACGGTTTGGGTCTAAGGGTAATCTGCTGACAAAACTCCCTCTTCTTCTGGGAGTGATAAAGATCCTTTGCTTGATCAAGCTTTAGTTAGGCTCCCCTGAACTCTCCCATCAGTAAGGCTTATCTGTGTACTTCCTTATAGAATCAGTTTTAGCAAGAACTCTGCTGTGTCAGTTTAGTGGGACTTCCTCAACCTTGATATCCAATTCAACTCTTTTTTAAATCTTTTTCTTAAATTAATTTATTTGTTTGGCTGCCGCGCAACATGCAGGATCTTAGTTCCCCGACCGGGGATCAAACCCATGCCCCCTGCAGTGGAAGCGCAGAGTCCTAATCAGTGGACCACCAGGGAAGTCCATCCAATTAAGCTCTTCATCTCTGCTTTTCCTCCAGGAGATATCCAATCACCCTGGCCTGTCTTCAGCAAGAATCCTTTTAGGCTGGTTTGGCCAGAATTCCTCAGACTTGATGTCTCCTCTTATTAATTTTCCATCTACCAAAGCCCCTTCCCCCAAACTTGCTCCTTGGCTATAAATCTCCACTTACTCCAGTTATATTCATGATCTAGCCCAACTGTAGACTGGGGTCTCTCTTCCCCTATTGCAAGAGTAAAAAAAAAATATATATATATATATATATATATATATAATCTTAAAAAAACTTCACACAAACAT
Organism: Aethalodelphis obliquidens; assembly: GCF_003676395.1. Classification (NCBI taxonomy): domain Eukaryota; kingdom Metazoa; phylum Chordata; class Mammalia; order Artiodactyla; family Delphinidae; genus Aethalodelphis; species Aethalodelphis obliquidens. Next base: position 10,931,812 of record NW_020837958.1, on the reverse strand, counting down.
CTAAAATAATGTTTGACCAAATATCTGGGTATCCTGGCCTAGCCAAGTTGACACGTAAAATTAACCATCATAGGTGTTTCTTTTTCTAGATGGGGATAAATACCAAAAAGATACGTAAATCGGAGAAGGAGATAGAAAGTGGTAGGAAGAAGACTGAAATCATTAGGTAGGGTCACTAGGGAAGACTTAACTAAAAGAGTGATATCAAATAATGGCTGGAAGGAGATAAAAGTATAAACCACGGAGATATATGGTAGAAGAGCTAGCATACCAGCAGGTGCGAAAGCTCTACGGCAGGAACCTGCCTAGAATATGCCAAGAATAACAAGGAGATCAGAGTTTTTGTAGCAAAGTGAGTGAGATAGATGGCGTAGGTGCTGAATAACACAGTTATGGACAGGTAGACCTTTGTAAGGATTTTACCTTTTATTCAGGCTACAAAGCAGAGGGACTGCCATGATCTAACTTATTTTTAAAAAGGCTCTCTCTAGCAAAGTTGTTGAAATTAAGCTGAAGGTTAAACAACTGGAAACAGGGAAACCTATTAGGAGGCTATGGTAATAATCCATTTGAGAAATAGTGGTAGCCTGAGCAGTATGGAAACGGTGAGGATGGTTAAAAGAAATCAGATTCTGGGCATATTTTTGAAGATAGAACTTAAATTTGTAATCGCTTACGAATTAATTGTGTGGTGAGAGAGAAATAAAGTAATTCAACCAAATTTGAACCTAAGCAATTAGAAGAATGCAGTTGCCATTATCTGGGATAAAGAAGTCTGAAGACAGAGCATGTTGTTTTGTTGGGAAGATCTAGGGTTTGGTTGTTGATATGTTAAGTTTGAGAGATACATTAATAAAAATATCTAATTAATTTATGTGAATATGCTTGGTAATTTCTTAAGTGCAATATAAACTTAGAGGAATAGACTTATCCCACTGAAATTCTACATTATACTATGGAATATGTAGAATTGATACCTCTAGTTTTATATATTATTTTGACATTTCTATCTCATTAAGTTTCCTGTTTGTTTATATGATAACTTCAATTTCACCTGTATTTGCCCCTCATCCACATTTGCTTGTCAAGTAGTGCAGAGAATTAACTGTTGAATAATTTAGTATGGATAAATATGAATCATCTTTAATGATTTTGGGTCCAGGAAGTGATTCCATTAAGTCAATCACAGCAGCATCTTTTGCAAGCATTAAATTTAAATTTCTTGCAATTTAAAAGGAGCATTGGCTTCTAAAAATCTCATTGCCAGAGATGTAGAAACAGAAACATTTTTTAACTCTATCTGTTTTGATGTTTTCCATGTGGGAAAATTCATAATCAAGCATTCAACTTAGGAAAAGCATGGCCAATGAAAATTAATGCAGGTCAGGTCAAATTCTGTTAGATAAAGCAGTTTAGATAAAAATAAATGGACTATAGAAGGTGAAAAGAGAGGATTATATACCTGAGAAAGTTGGAAAACACAGGCTGGATATTTAAACTGAAGGAAAGGAGTGGTCAGAAGTACATTTCACACATGCTTTGAAATACTTAGAAATAATATAAGAAATCATTGTCCAGTACAAATAAGTAGAATCTATGAAAGAAAAATAACATCAAAATGAATAGAATTAATTCAAATATCATAAATATAAAAAAGGAATTATTTTAGGATTCTAAATAAAGAGATGGGGACTAATATATGTATCTGATAATGAATAAGCCGTAGAACTTCAGTTGAGTAGTTTCTGAGTGATTTTCATTAATTAAATTTATTTGCCATACTTCTCTTCCTCTTTGAGTGACTTTTCTCTTGGATTTTTATCATTAACATAGGTGAATAAAGAACTAATATGCATTTAAATATCTGCTAAGGGAAAATTTTTGCCTGTGTACACGACCTTCGATGATCATTGTAATGAGGCTTTTTGGGACATATTACATGCCAAATCATTTACCATTCCTATTAGATATTTCAAAATTGAAAAATTTAGCTCTTTGTGTAGACCTTATTTAAGTCGTTCAGAAAATAGATTTTTAGGATTAATTAAGTACATAAGTACTTTTTTATAGTCATTTTATTCCGTTCTAGCTTACATTTTCACAATAATGCAGTAACTCTCTGTACAGAACTTCGACTTGTGGCATTATGTCATGTGAATGATATTAAAAGCAGTATACTCAGCCGAAGATCTTGGAGTAAGAGCAATGGTTCTCATATGTTAGCATGTATTGCAGTCACTTGGGGGATTTATTAAAACTCACTCTGTTGGTCTTGTCCTCCAGAGTTTCCAATTTAGCAGAACTGGGGTAGGGCCTGAAAAGTAGCATTTCTAACAATTTCCAAGATGATACTGATGCTGCTAGTCTAGGGATTAGAATTTGAGAACCACTGAACTAGAAGAAGGAAAGGAATTTTGACAGAAAGCTACAGTTTTCTTGATATGATACTACAAATATTCATTACCTATGAACTATCATACTTATTGCTGTCTATATACATGTATAAAGAGCTATTTGCTCTTGAGTAGTAAGCCCTTGCTTAACTGGTAGCTTGAGACTATGCCTGATTTAAAGCCACAATGATAAATTGTAAAGAGTTCAGTATTTTAAAATTGCAATTTAAATATTTTTCAATTGCTATTTTTATCCTTCTTGGCATGTTTAGGAAGAATTTCAGTTGTAGGAGTGAGAGGGGAATATATGCTTATGTACAGAATTGACTGAGATGACAATAATGACTTACTCCATACACACGAGGCATCCCAGGGACATCCTCATAGAGTATCAAGAGGTCAAGATTAGCTGATTATAAATGAACTACTTCAGTAGATGGGAAAGCAATAGGTCTCATGTCAGTGGTAGACTCTGGGAAACTTGTGACCTACAGAAAGGCTAGACTGCCAGTTGGGGGACATTAGTTTTATATGAAGACTTTTCTTCTGGCATTGCAGCAAAGCAACTGGGGTCAAACCCAGCCCAAGTGCCCAACAGTTTATTTACATTTTATTTTAGATTTTTCTTTAGATATAAAGCTATCTTTCAACTTTTCCACATATAGTAGTCATAGAAATCACCTGAAATTATCACAATAATTAGTATCAACAATATAACTGTTATTTGCAAAATGATAATAATGTATACTATCCTTAATATCTTTTGATTCATAATATCTCATTGGTTTCTCTTACATATGAATATAAAAAAGATATTCTATGGGCTCTCATTCCCACATGTGAACTGAGTAAGTGGTAGGTAAATAAACTTTTTTACAGAAAAAACAGGGCCCATGCTATAAAATGTTTAGCACAAACACATATTTTTATAAGTCACATTTTCTAATTATGATTTATTACAATGAGGAAGTTATTTCCTAGGTGTAAGGAAACATTAGGCACAAATAAGTAGATAATTTTGTCATGGATCTGGTTATGTCTACATCCTCAGAGAGAGTTACGGCACTCAGATTTGCTGGACAAATTATACAGTGTATTTCCAGAGGGATGTAGTTCCAAAGAAATACAGTCATTGATCTTTACAGTTAAAATAAAAACAATAACAGAAAACACTCAGAGATTCCCACTTTTATAAATCATCCATATCTTATTCCTTCCAAGAGACAGTCTGGTCTGTGGCTGGGCTTTTTTATGCCAATCCCAATCTTATTTCCACTCATAGTGTTTCACACCTTCTAATAAATGTTATGACAACATTCATTTCATGAAGATATATAATTTTTTCAATTCTTAATGTTTAAGAAACCTAAAAAAATCTTAGAAAACATAATACAGACTTCTGTTTTGGGCAGCATGGCATACTAGATAATGTGAACAGTCCTCCTGATTAAACAGCTAAAAGTCTGGATTAAACAACAGTTTTTAAACATTGCTTGTAAATGCTGAGTTGACACAAAGAAGGGAAGAAATCTGCTGAGGCAAAAGTCACGGGAGAGTAAGACCATGCTAACAAACCAGCTTTTGCCCTTAGGGTTTCCAGTGTGTCCAGGGTGACTTGAGTTGTGTTTTGATGACTCCATGGGTTACAGGGAGTAGGAGAAAAACTCAGAACCCAGCTGATGTGGGAGTCTAACAGGAAATGTGCACATAAAACTGGCATCAATAGGACTGCATGATGCCTTTGTTGTAAGGGTGAAGTAGAAGTAAATTTTCCAGGAAAAAGGGGTCTGCAAAGAAACTTGTCTGTCTTTAAGTTGGACAGGGGCAGGCAGACTTTTTCTGTAAAGGGGCAGCGAGTGAATATTTTAGGTCTAGTGTCCTCATATCTACTCAACTCTGCCACTGCAGCACTAAAGCAGCCATAGACAATACTCAAGTGATTGGACTCACTGTGTTCCAATAAAATGGTATCAATAGACACCAAAATTTAAATGTTATATAACTTTCACTTGCCATGAAACATTATCATTCTTTTCAATTTTTAGCTATGTAAAAACCATTATTAGCTCACAGGTTGAATAAAAACAGATGTCCCATATTTGACCCACTAACCACATAGTTTACTAAAACGTGATTTAGTCAGTGTGATATTGGTACACAGATACAGGAACTGACAAATGAAACAGCATGTGAAGCCCAATAATGGACCCACATGTAATGAAAGTTACTTATAATAAAGTAGCCTTTGCAACTTTGTGAGGAAGGATGTGCTACTTATACATAGTTCTGGGTGAACTGTTTATTTATACAGGAAAATATTTTTAAAACACCTGAAATTAAATCACTACCTCACACTATAATGAAGAAAAAAAATCTGTATAGATGAAGGGATAATCAGTGAAATGAAACATTTTAGAATTAATATAAGAAGATGTTATTTTATGGCTTTATGTTATGGAATGTTCTTTTAAACAAGACATAAAATGTGCAACTATAAAGCTAAACATCAATGTATTTGGTGATGATGACATTACTATTAATAACTTATGTACATCAAGCATCAGGAAGAGAGTTAAAATGTAAGTCACAAATGGATGAAAATGTCATATATTTTCAGCAAAGACTTAATTTCCTGAATATAAAATGTACTTTGCAATTTAATGTAAAAAGAAAAACCATGAGAAAACGGGAAAAATAAAAGGAATTTCGTATGAACGTAGATGAGATGTTAAACCACATTAATAATCAGTAAGTGCAAAGTAAAGCCCATGAGACACCATTTTACAGCCACCATATTTACAAAGTGTAAAGGTCTATTGGGATAATAAATTGGTATCTTATGTCATTACCTGGACATATGAAATATGTGTGTAAGTGACCCATCAGTTCTACTCTCAGTTGCATAAAAGTTGTGAACAAGGCTGTTCATTGCAGCATAATAAATACACACACACACACCCCACACTCACACACAAGCAAACATACACACAAACCTCAAAAGTGACAATTTTTAAAAACCTGGAAATCCCTCAAATGTATATCATTTATAGATTATGTTTTATCCAAACAGTGAATATAAATCAGTGGTGGTAAATGACTGCACTAAAACTTTGTGGATCCATATGGATGCATCTTCAAAATAGATTTTTGAGAAAATTAAGCATGTTACAATAAAATATAATAGACTACAGTTATATAAAGTTTAAAGGCAGGCAAAAAAAATGCAATATATATTTTTAGGGATATATGTGGTAAAAATATAAAGAAAAGATTTTTATGAAATAAAGTGGTTACCTTGTGTGGCTGAAAGAAAGAGATGTAATCTAGGAGAAATACTTAAGCCTTCCTTAGCTGAGTGGTGAATATATGGAGTTTTCTTGTACTATTATTCATTTCTTTCAAAACACTTTTTAGTATGTATGTAAAATCCATATCAAAAATGACACTATATATAGTCAGTAATAATTGAAATTTACTTATTATTCTAGTATAGAACCCAAAAGAACCCAAAAGATGAGTTCAGAGCACAAGCACAAGAATTACATGTTGCATTGTCCACTAGTGGTGAGCATGCCAGTCTTGAGATAAAATTTGTCTACCTAGAAACTTCCTTATTACTTATTATGCATTTTTATGTACTCTTGCTTTGTTATTTATTTTAAGTTCTCACTTTCCTAATGCACATAATATTAAAGGCAAATCTCTAAGAATTGGTTTCTGAAAAAGTCCAGTATCTTGTATTTATCCACTTCTCCACTCTATTTTTAGAGACGTATTTTCCGAGCCTCTAGACATTTGTTCAAACAGTTAAAGATCCTCCAGATTCAATGAAGACACTCCTGTTGGTTCCAAGTGTATTTTAAACAATTTGGATTGTGTACGTCATGAAAGTTGGCTGGATCAAAAATAACAGGAGTCATATCCAAAAAGCAAACTATTTAGATCAGGACAACTATAAAATAAATTGACCATCTAGAAATTAAACATTTCGAAAGAGAGTTTTCTATCCAGGTGCATTTTTCGGTCACTAACACCTGCACACCAGCAGACACACTCTCCCACCCACATACACAACAATGCACGCACAAACACAAACACAACTAAATGAGTTAGTACAGTAAGTTCCCTACATAAGAGCGAGTTCCATTCCGAGAGTGTGTTCGTAAGTCCAGTTTGTTTGTAAGTCCAACGAAATTAGCCTAGGTACCCAACTAACAAAATCAGCTATATAGTATTACACTGTAATAGGTTTATAATAATTTTCACACAAATAATACATAAAAGACAAACACAAAAAGTAGAAAACATTTTTAATCTTATAGTACAGTACCTTGAAAAGTACAGTAGTACCAGCTACAACACCACTGCTTTTATGCTTGCTTCTGGACATGCTGGGCTTGAAATAAAGATATACTCCTGTACTCTATACACTACTGTACACTAAAGTACACAAAAGCATAACCACTTGTAGAGGATGCACACACGTGACAGTGTACACCAGACACGTGAACTAACTTCTGTGATTGGACACGTGAACACACATTCGCATCTTTGAAAGTTTGCAACCTAAAGGTTCATATGTAGGGGACTTACTGTAATCATAAAACGCTTTAAATGATGCCCGTTTTTTAGGATATGCTCTGTGAGTGCTTGCTAAATAAATAAATCTGCATATTAAAAGCGTATTTGAAATCAAGGATCCCAATCCCAAAAAACCTTGTGGGAGGGTACACCAGTAGTTCACACCTCAAAGAGAACTGTACTTCGTATGACTTCCTGACTAGCTTTGTACATTGGTTTTTCCTCAAGTCCAGAGAAAATATGAATATTTATATTTTACTTTTCAACCAACAGAAGCAGAAATAGTTTAATAAAATGATTTACACATTGATAAAGAAAAAACTTATAATGAAGCAGGTGTTAGAATCTTGTTCAAGAGACTAAAATTTAGTGGAATATTTCAGGACCTGTCTAATTACTTTGACAGCTTTGGAGAATATAAAAATTCTGGCAAAGGCTGCATGCAAAATTACAGGCTATGTTCTACAAACATTAATGAAATTATGCAATGGATTTGATCAATGTACTCATAAAAATAAGTAAGTTCAGGTCAAACATTTTCCAGGTGCTTGCATTTACTCACCTGTAATTTTCACTGTTAAGAGAAACAAACAAATGAAAAAAGACCAGTGAATTTATGCCTAAGTTATTGAGATATGTTATTTCAGTTGTATTTTCCCTGTACAGCCAGATAATTTGGGGGAAATAAAAATAGTTAAATGCATATTTATTTATTTATTTATTTTTAACATCTTTATTGGGGTATAATTGCTTCACAATGGTGTGTTAGTTTCTGCTTTATAACAAAGTGAATCAGTTACATATATACATATGTTCCCATATCTCTTCCCGCTTGCGTCTCCCTCCCTCCCACCCTCCCTATCCCACCCCTCTAGGTGGTCACAAAGCACCGAGCTGATCTCCCTGTGCTATGCGGCTGCTTCCCACTAGCTATCTACCTTACATTTGGTAGCGTATATATGTCCATGCCTCTCTCTCGCCCTGTCACAGCTCACCCTTCCCCCTCCCCATATCCTCAAGTCCCTTCTCCAGTAGGTCTGTGTCTTTATTCCTGCCTTACCCCTAGGTTCTTCATGACATTTTTTTTCCTTAAATTCCATATATATGTGTTAGCATACGGTATTTGTCTTTCTCTTTCTGACTTACTTCACTCTGTATGAATGGAATATTACTCAGCCATAAAAAGAAACAAAATTGAGCTATTTTTAATGAGGTGGATAGACCTAGAGTCTGTCATAAATGCATATTTAAATGAACTAAACACTGGACTCCCATCTTTTCTCTTTTCATATATGACTGCATCATGTAATTCAGGTTCTCTCCTAGGGAAAATGTTCAAAGATTAACTTAAATATGTTATATTTTTTTTCCTCCATAAAGAGCATATTACTTGATAAACATTTGTGTGTTATTAGACCTCAACAACAACAAACAATAAGATAACTTGGCATAATCTTGTTATTCTGCCTGGCAATTATTTTACCTTTAGTGATATTTAAACCATGCAAGCAAATAATTTCAAATATAAAAGTTGGAAAATATTATATACTAATGAAATCTCCTGAAAACCTATAAAAATATTTTTTGTTAAGAAAAGAAAGCAAGCAAGCACTAATTACTGCAGGCAAGATACATAGATGAATGCTAAAATTAGTGGGCCTTAAGGAGAAAGAGAATACTTGCAGAGCCTCAAACATCTCCCCCAAAGTTCCCAAATATTTCTGGTGGTTTTAATATATGGCCACAAATTCTTGATACCTCTTCCTCTAAGAGATATAGTTTAATGCAGTGCTTCTTGAGTGGGGCTGGACTATGTGAATGGCTTCTAATGAATAGACTGTAGAAGAGGAATGACAACTTTACAGGGAGAAAACTGCCAGATACCACCTTAATCAAGTAATCAAGGTGAATGTCATCAGTAACAAGTCGTTTTGAGGCCATATGTCCTCTGATAGATGCAACAAGTAAAGTATACTTCCATCTCTAGAGTGTATGTCCCCAAAATCCATAACCTCAAGCTATTATGACAAAGCATAAGACAAACACTGAGAGACAGTATAGAAAATACGTAATCACTATTCTGCAAAGTTTCAAGGTCCTGAAAGACAAGATTGGAGAACTGTCACAGATTGGAGGAGACCAGGGAGGCATAATGACCAACTGCAGTGTTAGATCCTAGATCAGATCCTGGAACAGGTAAATAGTACGTGTGTGAATAAACTGAGGAGATTGGAATAAAGTCTGTAGTTTAATTATTAGTATTGTAACAATTAAATAACATTAAAATTTCAAATCCTCAGTCACACAAGCCACATTTCAAATGCTCGATAGCCACATGTTACTAGTAGCTACCACACTGGATAGCATGTGTATAACATTCTATCAGCATGGAAATTCCATTGGAAAGTCCTATGCTGGAGCAAAAAGATAAAAGAAAAAAGATAATTGAAGGGGAAACAAACACACTCCAAAGTTAAAGATTTAATTCAGTTTTAAGAAATGGTTGCATAATGACCACCGATACAACAAATCTTCTGTAAGAAATTCCCTGAGGCTAATTTCTTGAGAATCCCACATTATGTCCAGAGCTGAGATTTATTGCTCTGCAGAGAACGTACCTAATCATCAAATTTCAGATGCAGTGATTCCACATTCTGATAAAATCTAAGCTCTGAATGTCATCCGCATTGTCCACGAAAGGTCAGTACTTCCACCTTAGCCATCTGCAAAGTAATATGCATCAGATAATAATTAAATTTTTATAGGTGTCCAATATTGGCAACTATTTTCTTTGGTGTTTCTATGCTGCAAATCACTTTCACAGCACTGAAATAGTTCTTTTTCTAAAAGCAGTCTGAAAGAATGACGTCATTCCCCTGCTTTCAAAGCTTCAATAATTCTCACTTCCTAGGAAACCCATATACCTAAGCAGGATTTACAAGCCCCTTTCAATATTAGCTTAAAGTTATTTGTTTAGTCTCATCTGCCATTTCCTTTCCGTCTTCCTTCTGGTACGTAAGCATTCTTCAGTATGCATTTTCCTTTTTTAGCTCCCTAAGCTTTTCCTGAAATGCTATTCCATGTCTTCTCTGCTTAGGGTCTCCTCTTATCTTTCCAGACACAGCTGAGCATCTATCATTTATCATTTATCATTATTTATCATTATATCCCTAGCATCTATTAAGCACTTCACTATAATGGTCTCTAGGATTTTTACACACTTACATAAGAATACGATTCCATTCTACTCTAAGTATTTCTGTGTGCTCCTGTCTTCTTCAATAGACTTTGAACCCTTAAAGGACAGATATCATGTATTATCTCAGGAGATAACTCGCCTTCTCTGTATCTAGCATACAGTAGGTATTCAATAAATATATATTAACTAAATGTATTTTTATACTTGCACTATATTTTGGTAATGGAATAGATTACTTAGTCTATCCTAGTATTTTATAGGTGAGGAAGCTGACACTGAAAGACTGAAGTTTTCCTCCAGGCCACATGACTAACAGGGATGGATTAGTTAAAGGGAATTAGACAAGGTTGATGACGATTAGTTATTCAATATAGATAATGTCTCACTAGCTCTAGCTAAGAAAATGAAATAGAAGAAGGAAATAAGTTCTCCTAACTTGTAAAAGGAAACAAAGAGGAAAAACAAAAAGAAAAGGATGTTGGATTTTGATCTGAGATTCCAGGATTTTGCAGTCTGAAAGGTAAAATACGGCAGTAGCGCACTCTTTTTCAATTGTCTATATGCAGGGGTGGGGGCAGTAGGAAGAGTAAGCTGTTGGAAAAATAGACTAATGCAAGTAAGTAATTACTATGTAGGTAACAATTTTGTCAGCTTCTTTCTTTTTGAAACTCTTTTCTAGGTAAAGACTTTAAAACGTGGAACTAAGGGCATTGTCAGCCTTCAAATGTACCGCCAAAACAAGAAAAATATAAAAAGATCAGAGAAATGTAAAGATGAAATTAGTTTATCATTCTTCACCAAATACTGTGGGAATGTAACCACATATTTAAATGATAATATCATTTTGATTCAAGGCTATATTTTATATTGTAAGGGCTATGACCATCATGAAAATATGCATTTAAAGATTACTTAGAATTCATGTGAGCCCACTTCATTTTTCAGATGAGAAAAATGAGATTAAGAGAAGATTCATCACATGGAATTTTGATATCCAGCCAATGTATTAATATTATAGTTATATGCCATTTCATGTTTTGTCAAAGAACAGTGTTAAATACATCATGGGAGAATTCTAAGTTATTTGGATCCTTTCAGATATTAGTTTCTACTTTTTTGAAACTAGTGTCCATTTTGGCAAAATTCTCTATAAATAGACCAACTATAAATTCTTCTGTGGAAAAATGCAAAAAAGGAAATTTAACCAAGACTTAAAAAAGAATATTAAAATTTTATGAATTTTATAAATAATGACCCACATAAAATAATTCTTTGGTGTCAGAAAAACAAATCTAGACCTTGTTATAAAGTGTCTACCTCTAAGTGCCATTGTAACGTGTACTGCACATTGAGAATCTCTGTTTTAGACTGTTTTCTTCTTCAATATAAATAAGAGATATATACAACAGAATGATACGTAATACATTTAGATTCGTAGCCTATTTCTATGATTATAGGCTTTGACTGGAAAGACATTAATGTATACTTAATTGAGTGGGTGTTTTATTTGGCTGTCTATATTAAAAGAAATTGATCTTATTTCACATCAGGATGTTTTTAGTCATGGTTTTGATGATCATTTCCTTAAGAATATATTAAGCTATTCAATATGTACATGTTGAGGGCAATCTATATGTAGGTCATCAGTAAAAGGTAGGTGAAAGACTATGAAATTTGTAATCAAATGGATCTGAGTTTTATAGCTTGTTCTGCAATTTATTAGCTCTGTAACCTTTAACAAGTCATATTAAATTTTCTTAACTTTAGTTGTTTTGTTTGAAAGAACTTATTTTTATAAGGTTATGGTGAGATTTAAATAATATATTGGGTATAAAGATGTTCAGTAATGTTAGTTATTCATATTTGTCATTGAATTTTAAACATGAAGATGTTCTGTGTCCTTAAAAACTCAGTCACTAGTGATGAGAACAAAGTAATGTAAATCAAAATTCAATATCAGTTCAGCACAGGCACAGAAGTGAGCCAATTTCTGAATTACCGTTGTGAAAGTTAAAAACTTTTTTCCTTGGAGATTTTCCAGTTTGGGATCTGTTCAATCTGTCTATCTAGTTACAAACCCCCAAACTGTGTCCACAGCTGGTATGCATTTTAAGACCAAACAGCTTTTATTTGTATCTCTGGGATACACAGACTTTAAATATATATATTATTTTAAAAAATAGCTTATTACAAGATTTAGAAAGGATAGACAGAAATATATTTAGGCTTGTATTACTCCCTGGAGAAGAGGATAAATTTCAAAATAGTTTGCCTATATTTTACCATAAGAATGCTTGGCTATTTTTTAGTTGTAGGCCAGCTAAATGTTAATTTAAAATTATATGGGGCTTCCCTGGTGGGGCAGTGTTGAGAGTCCGCCTGCCGATGCAGGGACACGGGTTCGTGCCCCGGTCCGGGAAGATCCCACATGCCGCGGAGCAGCTGGGCCCGTGAGCCATGGCTGCTGAGCCTGTGCGTCCGGAGCCTGTGCTCTGCAATGGGAGAGGCCACAACGGTAAGAGGCCCGCGTGCCGAAAAAAAAAAAAAATTATATGATCTTTGTTTTTCATGAGCCATCTAGTTTATTTCCACCACTGAACTCTAATAATACAATAAAGATAAATACAACCTAAATAAAAAGCCCCATTGTTGGCCATGATGCCTGAGAGAGCATTTGTAATTAATCAGAAACCTCTTTTCTAAATATTAGGAAAGAGCCACAATGATTGAGAATTATTTTGCCTGTGTTTTTTTTTTTGTGTTTTTTTTTTTTTTTGCGGTACGCGGGCCTCTCCCTGTTGTGGCCTCTCCCGTTGCTGAGCACAGGCTCCGGACACGCAGGCTCAGTGGCCATGGCTCACGGGCCCAGTCGCTCCGCGGCATGTGGGATCTTCCCGGACCGGGGCACGAACCCGTGTCCCCTGCATCGGCAGGCAGACTCCCAACCACTGCGCCACCAAGGAAGCCCTTGCCTGTGTTTTAATTCACATAAAACCTTGGACTTATGATAGGATTAGAGTCCATTTTTGTGAGCAGTAAAGCATGTTTTAAGAAAAAACAAAATATACTTGAGTTGACCTTAAATAACAAATAACTGTAAATTAAAGAGAACATTTCTTTATGTATTTGTTTACAAATTGATATGATAATCTTATTAAGGATTAATGGGTCTTCTTAAATCCCTTCCAGATCACACTTGGTTTTCATATATGTGGATTTTCTAGGGAAGAATTCAAGCCAAAGACAGAATCAACACCTGATCTATTTGGAATCCATAATCCATGTACTCCATTACACAACACCAAATGGTGAATTTTAGTCGAACTGACCAGAAATATGTTTAGTGTATGATCATCTTTCTCTTCCTAACCTCCTTTATATGAGGAAACATTTGTTGCATACTCACCATACTGTAGACACCATCTATTTCTCTTTATAACTCACAGTATAAGGGAAATACTATTTTGTGTCCCATATTTTAAAATAAAGTCAAGTAACTTTCCTGAGACATATAGCTAGTAAATGTCAGAACTAGGATTTGAAGTCAAGCATACTGGCTGAAGTATTTTTGTTCTGTTCTTAGCCACGGTGTATGACCCCTCCTAATCATAATTTGGAGTGAATTATTTGACATCTCTATACATCAGTTGCCTCATCAGTAAAAATGGGAGATTAGTAGTACCTTCTTCATAGGGTTGCTTCTGGGGTATAGTAAGCACTATACAGTATAGGTGTTAGTTATTACTATGATCTGTGTAATGCCAGAAGTGATGCCTTTAACAGCTCAATTATATGGCTTTTTAATACTCATAATTCTAGTCTAACTACATGTGTGTGTGCAGTGGGTGGGGGAATCTGGGAACAAGTCTAAACACCTAGTACTGCCATATAATATAAAAAGTTTCCACACTATATGTACAAAACATTCAAAGAGAGTATAAGGCTGATTTTGCTACCATTAAATATCCTATGAGCCATTTTGAGTCAATGTGAAGGTATTTGACGAGTCCATTAATAAGGACTTCTTTGAAGATTTATCTGTGAGCTATGCCTGTAGCCCCTGTGGTATGAGTCATGCTGTTACTCGGGTCTGATATTTGCTGGCTGTGATGGTCAATTTTATGTGTCAACTTGACTGGCCATGAAGTACCCACATTCAACATTATTTCTGGATGTGTCCCTGAGGGTGTTTCCAGATGAGACTGGCAATCGAATTGGTGGAATCAGTAAAAAAAGATTGCCCTCCCCAAGGGGGTGGGCCTCATCCAATCCACTGAAGGCCTAAATAGAACAAAGGGCAGAGGAAGGAGGAATTTGCCCTTTTTTTTTGCCTCACTGTTGAGTTGCACATCTCATCTCTTCTTCTCCTGCCCTCGACTGGGGTTTACACCATCAGCTCCCAGGTTCTTAGGCCTTTGAACTTGGACCGAATTATACCACTGCCTTTCCTGAGTCTCCAGCTTACAGACAGCAGATGGTAGGACTTCTTGGCTTCCGTGTCCATTGAGCCAGTTCTTCATACAGATTTTGGTACTGAGAGTGTTTACCCTGGGACAGAATATTAAAGATGAGTTTTCTGAATTGTGTCCTGGGGTTTCTGGAATTGGCTCTCTAGTCTGATTTGATAAAGACTCTAATGACTCAATTTCCAGTAGTAAAGAGAGCACTTAGACCCCATAGTGTGATCTGTTTACAGAGATATGCAAAATATCTGCATTGGATACTCCTAATCAATCCTATATAAGAGCTAGGTGACTTTCTGCATGATATTTTCAAGCATTTTTGGAAAACTAATGAATATAATGAAATAGGTTTGTTGCTCCTAATGTTGCTGCTCAAAATGGTGAAAGAAAAGGTTGAGTTCAGGGATTCCACTTCCCAGCTCAAGCACCCATAAATGACCTAAGAACCACCAACTGCCCTGAGGAGAGAGTTAACTCCTCTAGCCTCAGGGCTGAAATTGCTGGAAACCAAATACAGAACCTTATCTAGTGATTGGCTGAATTATAATGTAGGTTGAACTCCCAGTCCTGCAGGTATCTACTCTTAAAGTGAGGTTACTGGTTCTGAAAGAATGGGATGAGGATGTGTAGGAGAAGATTTGATGAAGCCGGGAACATGGAACCCCTCATTTCTGATGAGTCTTCTCTACCAGTGGAAGAGGTCTCCACATTCCCGATGGAAGCATCACACTGGAAAAAAGATATAAAAGTAAAAGGCTGGCTCTGTCTGGCAGAAGCAGAAGAGAAAAGGAATGAAAAGAGGTGGGGAAGGAAGGGAAGGAGGAAGGGGAAAGAGAGCAAGAACAACTGAGAGAGAGAGAGAGATGTTGGAGGAGCAACCCACATTGTTTACAGAAGGTGAAACAAGAGTATGATTTTTGTAACCAGACCTGGATTTTACAAAAGGGAATCAGCCTGGAGTCATTTTAAAAAGAAATCCATGGGCTTCCCTGGTGGCGCAGTGGTTGAGAGTCCGCCTGCCGATGCAGGGGACACGGGTTCGTGCGCCGGTCCGGGAAGATCCCACATGCCGCGGAGCGGCTGGGCCCGTGAGCCATGGCCGCTGAGCCTGCGCGTCCGGAGCCTGTGCTCCGCAACGGGAGAGGCCACAACAGTGAGAGGCCGTGTACAGCAAAAAAAAAAAAAAAAAAAAGAAAGCCATGCCAAAAGATCACTTGTAGTGATGTGCTGGTAAATTAATTCTTTGAAAAAGACAAAGGAACACTCATTTTTGGCATTTCCCAGTTTCTGTGGTATAAATAATCCCACCATAGCCAATTTCAAGCTACGAATATGACATAGGGGTGCACAACATAGAAAGGAGATGCATGCAGTCAGCTCCCTCTAGCCAGTATGAGCTAGATCCAGCAACAGCATGGAAAGAGGCAGCCATTGCAAATGTGAGGGGTGGGGGGGATTTGAAAAGCAGCCTGCCAGGGAAGACCTTGTATTCATCAAAGGAATTGCTATTGAGATCACTTCTGAGGATCTTGGAGGAACTTGGGAAAGAGCCAGCTATTGTGCATCCCCCATCTACAGAGAGCACCAAAACTAACTACGGCTGTAGTCTACTTAAGGAAATACCTTTCCTTTTTCCCTCCTTTCTCTTCAACTTGAACTCTGATAAGTCACAAGCAGCAACTTGGGAGTGTGTGGGAAGAGATCCAGAGAAGTAGAGATGGACCATTTCCTCTTTCTCCCTATTGGTTTTCCACCCTGAAGAAACTACAAAGTATTGGAGGGGGGAAAACTTTATATTGGAAGGATAGACAAGTTTCATTTTACATTGGGGGTGGACTTTTTAATTACTGACTGACTCAGAAGTGACAAGAAAAGCTATGAGAACTGCCTGGGATTCCGTTTAGGGAAGTTACAAGAAAGAATGTGGTTTCGTTTTGCTTGCACCTGCCGAGTCAGTTATATTTCCACTGACTCTTCTGTGCCTGATCAGTGCCACATGAGATTACATGAAGAGTTCTGGATTGTTTCTGCTCCCATGTGTAGATAATATGATTCCTTTTAATAATGAATAATTACAGACAGGTAGGCAAATCAAATCTGGACATGAGTAATATAAATGTGTCACAATGAAGAGAGCTTATTTATGGGAAAGTAGGGACATCCATACATATGGGTATAATCGTATATGCTCCCAAATTGCTCTGTAAAGTTTCTAACCTATTTGTGTATCTCAATCCCAGTTTTCATGAGGAATTACAGGTACCTGTTTATAAAGTATTTTCTAAAAATGGTTGCAAAGATTCTATTCAATATCACTATATTCAACAAATACAGAAAGGGATTTGATTGGTTGACAGGGGTGTCTTGTGAAACCTTGTGTTTAAACATAAAATCACATGCATATGAAGTTTCTCAGCAAAGCCAGTATGTCTGTAATAGCTGTCTCTTCAAAGTGTAAGAAGTCAAGTTCTATTCTCAGCTCTGCTACCTAGCTACCACGTGATTTAGGCAGCTCTCTTAACCACTCTGAGCTTTCTACATAAAATGAAGTTTCTTACTTCAGAGATTCCAATCTGTACACCAGTGCATTGAAAGCCTTCTTCTACAAATGTTGCTATAAAACATTTCATCGTATCAAGTCTTGTCACTAAAGTCTATCCCAAATGGTTATAAGTTTAGTTTTTCAATCAACTTGATACTGCCTATCTTCAAACATAATTAGAAAACTTGTATTTTTAGATCTCTGCTATCTGACTGTCAGCATTTAACACTAAAGAAAGTATCTTATATAACTAATAAGATAATATAATGTGCATAAAATAATTATTTCTGAGTCTTAAAAAAGTAACAATAACTTTGAAAGTGTTAAAGGCAATGAGTTATTTATTTTGTTGCCAGAGCTGACATCACATCCTTGCTCAAAACCCACCAACCTCCCCTTGAGCATATCTTCAAGTCACAGGGTCCAGAGACAAAGAAAGGAAGCTATATGAAGAGAAAAACAAAACCCAGATAGAAGCAGCTGGAACCAAGATGGCAATGAACCTGACCTCCAGTAGACCCTGAGTCTCATTGTATGCTGATTTTACTACATTAGATACTAAATGACACACCTACCAGCAATCATGACTGGAAGTCACGGACTAAAAAAGGATAAAAAGAGGGTGGCACTCTATTCCCTCAGAAAGTGCTGTCCCTTTCCTGGTAGTTAATACATATGCCTCCCCATTGAGACCTTCAAGAGAGCAGACCTTCAAGATGGTGGAGGAGTAAGATGCGGAGATCACCTTCCTCCCCACAAACACATCAAAAATACATCTATATGGGGAAGAACTCCTACTGAACACCTATTGAACGCTGGCAGAAGACTTCAGATTCCCAAAAGGGAATAAAATCCCCACGTACCTGGGTAGGACAAAAGAAAAAGAAAAAACAGGGACAAAAGAATGGGGATGGGACCTGCACCTCTCGGAGGGAGCTGTGAAGGAGGAAAGGTTTCCACACACTAGGAAGCCCCTTTGCGGGCGGAGACTGCGGGTGGGGGGTGGGGGGGAGCTTCGGAGCCACGGAGGAGAGCACAGCAACAGGGGTGCGGAGGGCAAGGCGGAGAGATTCCCACACAGAGGATCAGGGCTGACCGGCACTCACCAGCCTGAGATACTTGTCCGCTCACCCGCCGGGGTGGGTGGGGGCTGGGGGCTGAGGCTCGGGCTTTGGAGATCAGACCACAAGGAGAGGACTGGGGTTGGGTGCATGGAGACAGCCTGAAGGGGGCTAGTGCACCACAGCTAGCTGTGAGGAAGTCCAGGAAAAAGTCTGGACCCACCGGAGAGGAAAGAGGCCATTGTTTTGGGGTATGCACAGAAAGGGCCTTCCTGCTCTATGTGCCCACAGACAACAGAGCACCACCTAAGTGAGCTCCAGAGATGGGCACGAGCTGCGGCTAGCATCTTGGACCCCAGAGTCAGGTATGGACCGCTACTGCTGCTGCCGCTGCCACCAGGAATCCTGTGTGCAAGCGCAGGTCACTACCCACAGCCCCCCCCCAGGAGCCTGTGCAGCCCGCCACTGCCAGGGTCCTGTGATCCAGGGCCAACTTCCCTGGGACAACACACGGCATGCCTCAGGCTGTTGCAATGTCACACCAGCCTCTGCCACTGCAGGCACGCCCTGCATTCCAATTATTACCACCGCACACCTTCCTCTCCCTGGCCTGAGTGAGCAGGAGAGCCCTAATCAGCCCCTGCTTTAACCCCCTCTTGTCTGGACAGGGAACAGATGTCTGAGGGCGACCTACATGCAGAGGTGGGGCCAAACCAAAAGCTGAACCCCAGGAGCTGTGCGAACAAAGAAGAGAAAGGGAAATCTCTCCACGCAGCTTCAGGAGCAGTGGATTAAATCCCTGCAATCAGCTTGATAAACCCTGCATCTGTGGAGTACCTGAACAGACAATGAATGTTCCCAAAATTGAGGTGGTGCGCTTTGGGAGCAACTGTAGACTTCGGGTTTGCTTTCTTCGTTTGGTTAGTTTTTGGTTTTGTGTTCATCTTAGTTTAGTTTTAAGTGGTTGTTTTCATTGGTGGGTTTGTTTATTGGTTTGGTTGCTCTCTTCACTTTTTTTTTCTTCTCTTTTTATGAGTGTGTGTGTGTGTGTGTGTGTTGGTATATTTCTTTGTGTGATTTTATCTCTATAGTTTTGCTTCTACCATTTGTCTTGGGGTTCTGTCCGTTTTATTTTTTTCTCTTTTATTTATTTTTCTTTTTTTTATGAGTGTGTATGTATGTTTCTTTGTGTGATTTTGGCTGTTTAGTTTTGCTTTTACCATTTCTTTTGGGGTTCTGTCTGTTCTTTTCGTATATTTTTTCTTCCTTTTCTTCCATGCCATGCGGCTGGCAGGGTCTTGGTGCTCCAGCCGGGTGTTGAGCCTGAGCTTCCGAGGTAGGAAAGTCAAGTTCAGGACATTGGACCACCAGAGACCTCCCGGCCCCACAAAAAAAAAATGCGCCAAAAACCTTAACAGACATTTCACCAAAGAAGGTATACAGATGACAAATAAGCATATGAAAATATGCTCCACATCATCGTCAGAAAATGGAAATAAAAACAACACTGGGACACTAGTATATACCTGTTAGAATAACCAAAATCCAGAATATTGATAGAGAAACAGGAACTCTCATCAGTTGCTGGTTGGAATGCAAAGTGGTACAGTCACTTTGGAAGCAGTTTGGCAGATTTTTACAAAATTAAACATACCTCTTACCATATGTCCAGCACTCCTTGTCATTTACCTAAAGGAGCTGAAAATTTTAGCTACACAAAACCTTGCATCTGAATGTTTATAGAAGCTTTACTGATCATTGTCAAAACTTGGAATCAACCAAGATGGCCTTCAGTAGGTGAATGGATAAATAAACTCTGGTACATCCAGACAACAGAATATTATTCCGTAATAAAATGAAATGAGCTATCAAACTATAAAAAGACATGGAGGAACTTTAAATGCATATCAGTAAGTGAAAGAAGCAAATCCGAAAAGGCTATATACTATATTATCCCAATCTCATAATATTTGGGGAAAGGCAAAATATGTAGGCAGTAAAAAGATCACTAGTTCCCAGAGTTTGGAGCAGAGGGAGAGGGGTAAATAGGCAGAGCACAGCGGATTTTTAGGGCAGTCACAGAGGATTTTTAGGGCAGTCTAAACACTCTGTATGATACTATAATGATGAACGTGTCATTATACATTTATCAAACCCATAGAAGGTACAACACCAAGAGCGAATGGTAATGTAAGCTATGGACTTCAGGTGATTATGATGTGTCCGTGTAGACTCACTGGTTGTAACAAATGTCCCATGCTGGTGGGGCTGTTGAAAATAGGGGAGGCTGTAAATGTGTGGGCAGGGTGTATATGGGAAATCTCTGTACCTTCCCCTCCATTTTTCACTGAACCTCAAATTGCTCTCAATAAAATAATGAAACAAAACAAAAAACCCTATCCAATGCCTGGAACATAGTGACACTCAATAAATGATGGTGATTTCATCAATACTATAATTACTAGATCTGCAGATGTCTTAATGAAATAAGTCAGAAAGAGAAAAACAAATATCTTATGCTCACACATATATATGGAATCTAAAGAAAAAAAAATGTTCTGAAGAACCTAGGGGCAGGACAGGAATAAAGACGCAGACATAGAGAATGGACTTGAGGACACGGAGAGGGGGAAGGGTAAGCTAGGACGAAGTGAGAGAATGGCATGGACTTATATACGCTACCAAATGTAAAATCGATAGCTAGTGGGAAGCAGCCACATAGCACAGGGAGATCAGCTCCGTGCTTTGTGACCACCTAGAGGGGTGGGATAGGGAGGGTGGGAGAGAGATGCAAGAGGGAGGGGATATATGTATATATGTATAGCTGATTCACTTTGTGATACAGCAGAAACTAGCACACCGTTGTAAAGCAATTATACTCCAATAAAGATGTTAAAAAAGAAAGTCAGTAGACTCTCTCATGTCTTTAGGTAGAAGTTAAAGGATGACCTTGCATAGTAAGCAGAAAAAAAGAATATAGAAAATGGAAAGTAAATACATTAAGAGACAAGTATGTACTCAGAGCAGTGCTTTATATTTGAATTATTAGCCTTATAGTAAATATATGGCCTCACATGTAAAAAAGTTTCTTACATTTATTTAATACTTGAAATCAAATTACTCTGCTTCAATCCTCCACTCATGCTGGTAGGAAATAAAATCCTAATAATATTTAAGTATCTCTCATGGCCCCATATGCTCATGTAAGATCTCAAGCTTACCTGGGGTTTCAAATGCCTTTGGTGTCCCATGTCTCACCTGTGATATTAGCCACAGGTGTGCTGGACAGTTATGTGCAATTTCAGACTCATGTCATGCTGACAGCATCCCACATGATATGCATGCTACGTTTCTAGCCAGTTCCCCACCCAGAACCCAGAACTTTCTCCAAGATCTTAGGAGTCCTTTTATAATCAGATAAAAGTGGATCCCACATGAATAGGCATTAAGTGCCCTTATAAAAGAGACCCAAAGTGGATAACTAATAAGAACCTGCTGTATAAAAAAAAAAGAGAGAGAGAGAGAGACCCAAAGATCCCTCTCTCCCTTTCTACCTTGTGAGGACACAGAGAGAAGGTCACTGTCTGCAGCTCAGATGAAGGCCCTCACCGGAACCAGGCCATGTTGGCACCCTGACGTTTGACTTCCAGCTCCAAAACTGTGAGAAATAAACTTCTGTTGTTTATAAGCTATCTAATCTATGGTATTCTGTTACAGCAGCCCAAACTGACTATGAGAATTATGTTCTTCTCATTTTTTTTTATTACAACCACAAAGACCCTATTTTTTTTTTAACTTTTCCCCCTTTAAATTTATTTATTTATTTTGGCTGCGTTGGGTCTTCGCTGCTGTGCGCAGGCTTTCTCTAGTTGTGCCAAGTGGGGGCCACTCCTCGTTGCGGTGCGTGGGTTTCTCATTGAGGTGCACAGGTTTCTCATTACCAACACTGAAATGGTAATACTGAACCATTTCTCCTAGAAAAAATACAGGTTTAAGTACCTGTGAGCCTTTGGTCACATTTTATCAGCAGATCAATACATAACCTTGTCTTTTGTGTGTTTCTGTTTAAAGACACTTTAATATTATATTGTTAACTCAATAATGTTGAACTCATAGCTAATAGTACTGTAGCTCATGCCTGAATGAAGCTTATCAAACATGAAAACTTTCTCCATAAGGCACATCACAGCTTGCGCTTAGGAATGCTAATCAACACTTGAGTACTACATACACTCAAGAGCCATTTTAAATAGTGAAATCAACAAAAAGCACATAAATGCAAAAACATGGCACCAAATAAATAAAAAATGATACATTTTTACAGTATAAATGCCTTGTTTGACCTTAGCTGGTAAAGTGTGCATAGTGCAACTTAAATTTTTTTGGATAGGCACACACATATGTCCGTGAATAAACTCAAAATCACCATGAGTATTAATTTGGGGGTGAAAAATAAATTGTAGCTAGCAGATAAATTCAGCAAATGAGGAATTCAAGAGGATCATTGCTTATATGTTCATATTTTAATGTCTTAGTTTACATTATGATAAATATATTTCTCTAAGTAGCCCTACATACTTACCCATTCCCAAACGTACAGGATTCAGATCACAAAAAGCACTACCTTTGCATTGCAGAAATAAATTGGAAATAACTTTCTTTGTTTCTTGAGAAATGAAGGATAACACTATATGTGGAAATTATTTCTCACCTGCCATGTACTATATATCCCACTAATCAGAGGCATATTAAAAACCCCATACAGGGTTTTATAGTGGTTTACAATAAAATGGCATTGCCTTTTATAAAAAGTAAGTATGAATACATTTTGTTGCTATACTAGTCTCTCCTTTCACAGAATATGATTTTAAGATACATGGACCTTTTTTATTTGAACTTAATTTAGCCACTGTTTAAAATCAAATTCTGTGGCAAGATCCTACTGTCTTGCTAAGACATCTTCAAAGACTTTATATCAGTGTATCTCCTTCTTCCTTCTCACCTCCCACTGTTAAATGGATTCATTTGACAACCTACTGTCTACTAAGATTAAAATCTCTAGACTAGTTTACTTAGAGTAAAGGATGAATGGAAACAGTAACTGCAGACAGAGATTGTATGCAGCCTCACTAACTCCATTTCTTCTGCTATTTTCTCATACAGGAAATATATTTGGATTGTGAGAATATGAAGGCCCTGATTTTTTTTAACAGTAATATGGAAATGAATTTCTGACTCAGGGAAACGCTGTCAACCTTTTAATTTACTTGACTTCTTCCATCTACATTCTTGTGAATCCTTCATTGTCCTGGTTAGTCTCTTGTGGAAATATACTATTTACACTGAACAAGGAGCTGACGCTCTTCTGCAACTCTTCTTCCAAATCACTTAATTTTCAAGGATAGGGCAGAGGAAAAAGACGTGTTTACTTCAAAGACCAGCTTTTTTGAGCTAAGCATTTGCTCTTCTCCTGTGTATATTTTTTTCTTTGCTTCCGTTCCTAAAGCAAAATGAGAAAAAAAAAATATTGTGGAAGAGATTTATTGTTCTCTCTAGCATTTCTTACCTGTTCTTTAGACAAATCATGAAAACTTAAACCAAAATTTTAAAGATAAAAATATTTAAGTCCCTGTCTTAAGAGGCCCCATGAACCATTCAGTGTAATGGGCTTGGAGAAAAAGAAGAATTGCTTAATATTCCATCATGTATTAAAGCATCTCATGGTCCTGTAGAGAAAATGCTCCATAGACCGAGATTTCCTCTCAATACTTATTATCAGTATTTCCTTGGGAAAAATTCTGATCAACTATAAAAATAAAGGTGGATGACTGGTGAGATTGGATAGTGTAAGGTTATAGAACGGCCAGATGTATTGAGATAAAATTAGCAAATTGAAACTTTCAACTCCTTGAGTCCCAGAGATATCTATGGTTTGCATTACATTCATTGCTTCTGATCTTTTATTGACCACCACATCTGCCTACCATTTTCCCATCCCCAAGGTTACAATTACTGACAGAATTTGGTTACCTTTCATGGCAGAAATTATTATTTATGACAATATTATTTATCTTTTTCTGATTGGATATCATCCCCATGTAATTTTAGCTTAAGTGCTTCCAAGCTTTGAAGCTTCATTCCCTGGTTTGCCGGCAGATAGCCCACTAGCATAGTTCTTCCCTTTGGAGCACAAGACAGAACAATTTCCCCTGGGTCACTGGCATGCTGTATAGAATTTTATGAATTCTAGTCACCGTCCACCCTGTCAAATACTTGTTTTATACATAAATGCCAGACCTTATGGATTTTGGTCAAAATTGACCTTATGTTAGTCATTGTAAACTCTCACAAGCTGGCAGTGTCTTTTTCCTCTGAGCCTGTCTCTTCTCCTGTGACTTCTGAGGCATAGTCTAACCATAATTCAAAATCACTTTATTTGGATCCTAGATCATTAAGTACCTCCAACTTCTCAAGTTTTTCTAATGCTGGTTTCTATGCCAGCTGTTCCACAGTTTGCTTTCTCATTGGTCTATTAACATTGTTCTTGTCCCTCAGTCTGTTGTATTCGCAATAATAGAACCCAGCAATGGCCTTGAATTAGCTTTAGTAAACCGGCTCACACTTGTAAATCTGGCTCACACTTCAATGTGTTAATAAACAGGGAGTGAAAATTATTTTCAAGTCTACCTCTTCTCAGTGTTTTTCCCTAAACTTAGTGAGCTTATGCATCACTGAATAAATTATCTGCTTGGAACATCCAGTTTCAAATAACCCATATTCCATAATTTGCAACTTTTGAGTTTTTCATTCTTTCCAGAAAACTAAGAAGGTGTTGAATTATTCCAGTAATCACAGTGTCTCACAATTAAAGCCTCTACTGTGTCCCATATTCAATAATTTGACTCAAGCTTGTGTAGAGGAGATGCACCTGACCATTAATTACCTTTGAGAAGTCCCCTGGTCTCCTCAGTTGTAAACCTACTGAAGTTGGCCCGATATGGCTTAATCCCTACATATTATCATGTTCACAAAACACTTTTCAAAAGCAAAAAATGAGTTCTAAAAAGGCTTCTATTGTTTAAACAACATTCCAGGAGGAATCCTAGAGACAATTGTAATACTTGTCCTTTCCTCAATTTTCTCAAGCCTTTTATTTTCTAGAGATTCTTTTTTTTTTTTTTTTTTTTTTTTTTTTGCGGTACGCAGGCCTCTCACTGTTGTAGCCTCTCCCATTGTGGAGCACAGGCTCCGGATGCACAGGCTCAGCAGCCATGGCTCATGGGACGAGCCGCTCCGCGGCATGTGGGATCTTCCCCGACCGGGGCACGAACCCGTGTCCCCTGCATCGGCAGGCGGACTCTCAACCACTGCGCCACCAGGGAAGCCCTAGAGATTCTTATTTACTAATCTTGACCACCTCCCTTACCTCAGTCTCCTCTGTATTCCCTATGAAATGTAGTTTGTTCTAGGGATCCTACTTTTCTAATTAGCTCGTCCCTTTGTTACATAGATTCACTTAATATCTCTAGCTAAGTGCTCTAGTTCTCTGCCTCCTGTCAGATTATGTACTTTTCCTTGATTCTGCATCACAAAAAGGCAGAAAGCTAACTATTACAGTCCTTTCTGTGAATATCTTTGCTTTTATTTTTTTTTTTCTGGTCATAAAATCTATACCATTCAAGAGATATAGATAATGTGAGGGTGTAACAAGGCATTTTAATAGCATCAATAAAAATGTATGTGAAAATGGTCATATAACCAGCTACATATTAGAAAGCCTAAAAATTCATAGAATTAAAGTGACTCCCCATCAAGATAAATTTATTTTTTAATAGATCTTTATTTGAGTAGAATTGGTTCACAATACCATGTTAGTTTCTGTTGCACAACAAAGCAAATCAGCCATATGCATACACGTGTCCCCGTATCTCCTCCCTCTTGAGCCTCCTTCCCCTCCTCTCTATCCTACCCCTCTAGGTCATTGCAAAGCACCAAACTGATCCTGTGCTAAGCTGCTGCTTCCCACCAGCCAACTATTTTATATTCAGTAGTGTATATACGTCGATGCTAGTCTCACTTTGCCCCAGCTTCACCCTCCCACCCCACGTCATCGAGTCCATGCTCTAGGTCTACCTCTTTATTCCTGCCCTGCAACTAGGTGCATCACTACCAGTTTTTTTTGTTTTGTTTTGTTTTGTTTTAGATTCCATATATATGTGTTAGCATATGGTATTTGTTTTCCTCTTTCTGACTTACTTCACTCTGTATGACAGACTCTAGGTCCATCCACCTCGCTACAAATAACTCAATTTCATTTCTTTTTATGGCTGAGTAATATTCCATTGTATATATATGCCACATCTTTATCCATTCATCTCTCGATGGACATTTAGGTTGGTTCCATGTCCTGGCTATTGTAAATAGTGCTGCAATGAACATTGGGGTGCATGTCTCTTTTTGAATTATGGTTTTCTCAGGGTATATGCCTGGTAGTAGGATTGCTGGGTCATATGGTAGTTCTTTAAAAAATTTTTTAAGGAATCTCCATAGTGTTTTCCATAGTGGTTGTATCAATTTACATTCCCACCAACAGTGTAGGATGGTTCCCTTTTCACCACACCCTTTCCAGCATTTATTGTTTCTAGCTTCTTTGATAATGGCCATTCTGACCAGTGTGAGGCGATACCTCATTGTAGTTTTGATTTACATTTTTCTAATAATTAGTGATGTTGAGCATCTTTCCATTGTGCCTCTTGGAAATCTGTATGTCTTCCTTAGTGAAATGTCTATTTAGGTCTTCCACCCATTTTTTAACTGGATTGTTTGTTTTTTTGATATTGAGCTCCATGAGCTGTTTGTATATTTTGGAGATTAATCCTTTGTTGTTTCATTTGCAAATATTTTCTCCCATTCTAAGGGTTGTCTTTTTGTCTTGTTTATTATTTCCTTTGCTGTACAAAAGGTTTTGAGTTTAATTATGTCCCATTTACTTATTTTTGTTTTTATTTCTGTTACTCTAGGAGGTGGGTCAAAAAATATCTTGCTGTGGTTTTTGTCAGAGTGTTTTTTCTGTTTTCCTCTAAAAGTTTTACAGTGTTTGGTCTTACATTTAAGTCTTTAATCCATTTGGAGTTTATTTTTGTGTATGGTGTTTAGTAGTGTTCTTATTTCATTCTTTTACATGGAGCTGTCCATTTTTCCCAGCACCACTTATTGAAGAGGCTGTCTTTTCTCCATTGTATGTTCTTGCCTCCTTTGTCGTAAATTAGATGCACATATGTGTGTGGGTTTATCTCTGGGCATTCTATCCTGTTCCATTGATCTATATTTCTGTTTTTGTGCCAGTACAATACTGTCTTGATTACTGTAGCTTTGTGGTATAGTTTGAAGTCAGGGAGGCTGATTCCTCCAACTCCATTTTTCTTTCTCAAGATTGCTTTGGCTCTTTGGGGTCTTTTGTGTCTCCATATGAATTGTAAAATTTTTTGTTCTAATTCTGAGAAGAATGCCATTGACAGTTCGATAGGGATTGCATTGAATCTGTAGATTGCTTTGGGTAGTATAGTTATTTTCACAATATTGATTCTTCCAGGCCAATAACATAGTATATTTCTCCATCTGTTTGTGTCATCTTTGATTTCTTTCATCAGTGTTTTATACTTTTCTGAGTACAAGTCTTTCACCTCCTTAGGCAGGTTTAACCCTAGGTATTTTATTCTTTTTGTTACAATGGTAAATGGGAGTGTTTCCTTAATTTCTCTTTCAGATTTTTCATTGTTGGTATATAGGAATACCAGAGATTTCTGTGCATTAATTTTGTATCCTGCAACCTTAGCAAATTCATTGATTAATCCTGGAAGTTTTCTGGTGGCATCTTTAGGATTTTCTATGTATAGTGTCATGTCATCAGCAAATAGTGACTGTTTACTTCTTCTTTTCCGTTTTGTATTGCTTTTATTTCTTTTTCTTCTCTGATTATTGTGTCTAGGACTTCCAAAACTATGTTGAATAGGAGTGCTGAGAATGGACATCCTTGTCTTGTTCCTGATCCTAGTGAAAATGCTTTCAGTTTTTCACCATTGAGTATGATGCTTGCTGTGGTTTGTCATATATGGCCTTTATTATGTTGAGGTAGGTTCCCTCTATGCCCATTTTCTGGAGAGTTTTTATAATAAATGTGTGTTGAATTTTGTCCAAAGCTTTTTCTGAATCTATTGAGATGATCATATGTTTTTTATTCCTTAATTTGTTAATGTGGTGTATCACATTGATTGATTTACGTATCTTGAAGAATCCTTGCATTCCTGAGATAAACCCCACTTGATCATGGTGTATGATCCTTTTAATGTGTTACTGCATTCTTTTTGCTAGTATTTTGTTCAGGATTTTTGCATCTACATTCATCAGTGATATTGGTCTATAATTTTCTTTTTTGACGATATCTTTTCTGGTTTTGGCATTAGGGTGTTGCTGGCTTCGTAGAATGAAATTGGGAGTGTTTCTCCCTCTGCAATTTGTTTGAAGAGTTTGAGAAGGATCGATGTTAGCTCTTCTCTAAATGTTTGTTAGAATTTGCCTGTGATGCCATCTGGTCCTGGACTTTTGTTTGTTGGAAGATTTTTAATTATGGTTTCAATTTCATTACTTGTGATATGTCTGTTTATATTTTCTAATTCTTCCTGGTTCACTCTTGGAAAATTGTACCTTTCCAAGAATTTGTCCTTTTCTTCATGGTTGTCCATTTTATTGGCATATAGTTGTTTTTAGTAGTCTCTTATAATCCTTTGTATTTCTGCAGTGTCAGTTGTGATTTCTCCTTTTTCATTTCTAATTTTATTGTTTGCATCTTCTCTCTTTTTTTCTTGATGAGTCTGGCTAATGGTTTATCAATTTTGTTTATCTTCTCAAAGAACCAGCTCTTAGTTTCATTGATCTTTGCTATTGTTTTCTTCATTTCTCTTTCATTTATTTCTGCTCTGATCTTTATGATTTCTTTCCTTCTACTGCCTTTGGGTTTTCTTTGTTCTTCTTTCTCTAGTTGTTTTAAGTTTAGGGTTAGATTGTTTATTTGAGATTTTTCTTGTTTCTTGAGGTGAGATTGAATTGCTATAAACTTCCCTCTTAGAACTGCTTTTGCTGCATCCCATACATTTTCGGTCATTGTGTTTTCACTGTCATTTGTTTCTATGTATTTTTTAATTTCTTCTTTGATTTCTTCAGTGATCTCTCAGTTATTTAGTAGCGTACTGTTTAGCCTCCATGTATTTAGTTTTTTACAGGTTTTTTCCTGTAATTGATTTCCAATCTTATAGTATTGTGATCAGAAAATGTGCTTGATACGATTTCAATTTTCTTAAATTTTTCGGGCTTGATTTGTGACCCATGATGTGATCTATCCTGGAGAATGTTCCACGTGGACTTGGGAAGAAAGTGTATTCTTCCACTTTTGGGTGGAACGTTCTATAAATATCAATTAGATCTATCTGGTCTCTTGTGTCACTTAAAGCTTGTGTTTCCTTATTTATTTTCTGTTTCAATGATCTGTCCTATGGTGTAATGCGCTGTTAAAGTCCCCTACTATTATTGTGTTACTGTTGATTTCTCCTTTCATGGTTGTTGCATTTGCCTTATGTATTGAGGTGGTCCTATGTTGGGTGCATATATATTTATAATTGTTGTATCTTCTTCTTGGATTGATCCCTTGATCATTATGTAGTGTCCCTCCTTGTCTCTTGTAACAGTCTTTATTTTAAAGCCTATTTTATCTGATACAAGTATTGTTACTCCAGCTTTCTCTTGATTTCCATTTGCATGGAATATCTTTTTCCATCCCTTCACTTTCAGGCTGTGTGTTTCCCTAGGTCTGAAGTGAGTCTCTTGTAGACAACATATATTTTGGTCTTGTTTTTGTATCCATTCAGCCAGTCTTTGTCTTTTGGTTGAGGTATTTAATCCATTTACATTCAAGGTTATTATCAATATGTATATTCCTATTACCATTTTCTTAATTGTTTTGGGTTTGTTTTTGTGGGTGTTTTTCTTCTCTTGCATTTCCCACTTAGAGAAGTTTCTTTAGCATTTGTTGTAAAGCTGGTTTGGTGGTGCTGAATTCTCTTATCTTTTGTTTGTCTGAAAGCTTTTGAGTTCTCCATCGAATCTGAATGAGATCCTTGCTCACTTATTTGTTCTCCTGTCTCAGTTTTTCTGTTGATTCATTCTAGTATATTTTTCATTTCAGTTTTTGTGTTGTTCATCTCTGTTTGTTTGTTCTTTAGTTCTTCTAGATCTTTGTTAATCATTTCTTGTATTTTCTCAGTCTGTGTTTCCTTTCTGTTTCCAAGATTCTGGATCATCTTTACTATCATTACTCTGAATTCTTTTTCAGGTAGATTGCCTATAACCTCTTCATTTATTTGGTCTTGTAGGTTTTTACCTTGTTCCTTCATCTGTGACATATTTTTTTGCCATCTCATTTATTTTTTTATTTTTAATGAGTGGGATTGTGTTCCTGTTTTACTGGTTGTTTGGCCTGAGGCTTCCAACAATGGAGTTTGTAAGCTGTTAGGTAGAGCTGGGACTGGGTGCTTAGATGAGGACCTCTGAGACCTCACTCTGATGAATATTCCCTGGGGTTTGAGGTTCTCTGTTAGTCCAGTGTTTCAGACTCGGAGCTCCCACCGCAGGAGCTTCCCCCTGATCCCGGGCTCGTGAATCAAGATACCATAAGCTGCCTAGGGTGGCAAAAAAAAAAGAACAAAGTAAGAAATAAAATTATACTGGGAAACTAAGAGATATGTTAGAAATAATGTAAAAATAAAAATATAGATGAATCAGCAACCAGAAGGTCCATCAGTACCACAATAGTAAAAGAGAGGAGGAGGGAAAGAAAAAAAAAAGGGTGGGGTGGAAGACCTTGGCTGTGGAGAGCAGGGCCTAATCAAGGGCAAGGTTTGGGCAGTGGGCGTGGCCAATGCTCAGGACCCACAGAGCTGGAAGAGGCACTGGGTGGCTGTGGGGTGTGGGGCTTAGGCTCAAGGAACAGAAGGGGCCCAGGTGTGACCCCCACCCTGGTCTCAGAGGGCAGGGGACCTCACCTGGGAGCCTAGCTTGAGTGGGCGGGGCAAATGCCCTCCTTTCCTCTCCTGCTCCTCTGGTTGGGTTCTGGGAGGGCTCCTCCTGCCTGCCTCTTCTGATCTCCCCGACCTCCCTCTTATGCCCCCAGGACCAATGCAGCTATGGGGGGGGCTGGGGGTGTGGGTGGAGAGCAGGGGACCAGCCTGGAAGCTCAGCAGGCTCCTGGTGCCCAAGTGAGTGGGGCAATCGCCCTCCGCTCCTCTCCTGCTCCTCCTCTCCTGGATGGCCCCTCCCACCTGTCCCCAGGATCCTCACGGCCTGGAGGGGGCTTTGGATGGGAGGGAAGCAGCTTGGGAGCTCAGCAGGCTCCCCTGCCCAAGTGGGCCAGGCGATCTCCCTCTGCGCCTCTCCGGTTCTTTCCAGAGAGTCCCTCCCACCTGCCTCTCCTGATCTCCCTGGCCTCAGGGGTGCTGATCTTGTCTGTCCTCCACTTCTCCTCCCCCCTCGGTTCCCCTACATCCTACTGGTTCACTTTGGGATTCCTGCCATCTCCTTGGGGGTCAGAGTCCCCCACCAGCGGCCAGCAGCTGCCCTAGTTGTGGGGAGACGTTAACTCTGTGTCTTCCCACACCACCATCTTGACTCTTCCCCCTTATCATCAAGATAAACTTAAATGGCATTGTCATGGTTAGAGCCAATGCCTTTCCATTATGATGACATTTCCAAAACGAAATACTTTTCTTTATTTTATGGACTACTCTATTAGTATAAAAGTTAAATTGCATTAAAATTTAGAAGAATTTTATAATGTCTGCCAGCTGCATTTTGGTCTATTGAAGGACATTCCCAAATGTCCCCTCTGCATACGTGTCTGGAATTACTTAAGAGGGATTATATGTTTTTATATTTTCAGTCCTGGCTAAACGCTTTTCACCCTGAAGGTGGAAAGAGAACACAGATGTGTCCCTTGAGCCTTAATTTTCCAACTTCTGGTCTCAAAATAGCTGGACTAAAGATATGACATCACCATGTCCTTTTTAGTCCTAGTCTATCTTATGGTTGCCACCACTCTCTTTTCAGAAGAGAGAGATATAAATTGTTTTTGTTGTATTACTTGAGAACATTTGAATCTGTCGTGAAAAACAAGAAAGTCAAATAAACAGAACAATAGGAAAAACTTATGTGTTCAGTAAGAACAGTAATTAAATATTTTGTGATAAACAAAATTCATAATTTTTTAAGTACAGATAGTAAATTAGTAATGTTAGGAATATATGATTAAAAACAAAACTATCTCCCAACCCAGAAATCATCCCCACAAAGGTAGGAGAGAAAGAAAACAGTTACATTATTGAATAAACATTAAACCAGAAGGTGATGCACATCACAGGCAATCCACTAAGAGATTACAAAGACAGAAAGAAATCTCGCCCTTTTATATAGTGAAGCAAAAGCAATCTATTACATACATGTTTTCAAGATAAACAATAACTAGTCCTAAAGAAAAAAGACTTGACAGCACCATCCTAAGTTTACCTGGTAATTGGGATAACCATCTGTGTTAGCTAATTGGCTTTATCCAGAGGAGAAGCAATTACCCTAACTAAAAAAGTGACACACATACATAAAATATTTCCATCCTTCATTTTATATATTGGGTAAACTCAATATTTTTGCTTTTAGTATGCAAACGCCTGGCCATAGGGTTTACATCTTCTGAACATACAATGAAGGGTGATTAACAAGTCTAGCACCCTCTTCAATTCAGTTTCAATGCATCATATTATTCTCCCACTCAAATTTTATATATGCCCTTTACACACCCACACACACCCAGTTACATGGTGATAGTGATTCCCTTGATATTAAAAAAGTATTTTAAGAAATGAATCAACACATTATGCAGGCTGTTCTCAAATTTAAATGTAATTTATTTCTGGAATACATGCCATGGAATAGACCGCAGATTGTCGTTAAGAGGTTTTTTTTCGTTTATTTTGGTTTTTTTTGGCCTTGCAGCATGTAGGATCTTAGTTCCCCAACCAGGGATCAAACCAGTGCCCCCTGCAGTGGAAGTGTGGAATCAACCACTGGACCACCAGGGAAGTCCCTGTCATAAAAGTTTTCATTTTCAAAAATACATCAGGGTTTGCATATCTGATAAAGATCAAGGGATCAATTAAGCCAAAAAAATGACTAACTATGAGCTATGAAAACATATGTATATAGTTTAAATAATGTTTAATAATGTCATGATATGTGTCTTATATAGGTTAAATATATACATATATTCAAGTGTGTATAGTACTTAATATAAAATTAATATATACTGATATATATTAAATATAATAATGAAGATCCAATTTATTATATACATAAATTTTATGTGAAGTTATGATATACAATATACACATATCACACTGTACTTCCAATGTACTATAATGTATAAAGAGTATATATAGTATTTGATATAAAATGTTTTATGTAAATATATATGTATAATATGCATATATATTTTACATAATCTATATATTTTCATATAACATTTAGCTTTAATCCATAAGTAAAACAAGATGATCTTGATAAACTGAGTTCCTCAAAGTCTTTTGAACCTTTGATTGGGTGAGATTGACAAGACACTCACCTAATCTCAATGAAACCCAATCCTGATCTGGATTATTATTATTCTGTGTAGTGATTTTAAGACTGAATGTCCTGGACACTGGAAATGTACTGGAATTAAACTACTGTTTGATTATTTTGTGATGCACAACGGCCAATTTACAGTACTATGAGTCAGGTGCAATTTCTCTTGAAGTAAATGAAAGGTGTCTGTTATCAGTTATTATGGGAAGTAGTTAATTGCAGAGCAGGAAATAGGGTTCAAAAAAGTGCAACCATTTGTCCTTATTAGAAAAGTCAATTATTCCACATTTGAATTTGTTTTCCCTGCTCGTTGTGTTTTAGCCAGCTACACTATTTAGTTATCCATTGTCTTTGAGAATTCTAACAAATAAATCCCCTTTTCTTGTATACTGGGTTTAGGAATGAATTCAAATTTCTTTTCTTTTTTGTGTACTGTTCTCTTTTTTTTTCTAGCTTTATTGAAGTATGATTAACAAATTTAAAAATTTATATATTTAAGGTGTACAACATGCTGATTTGATATACATATACATTGTGAAATGATTGCTACAATCAAGCTAATTAATATATTCATCACCTCACATAGTTATCTGTACGTGCATGTTTGTGTGTGTGTTTTGAAAACATTTAAGATCTACTCTCTTAGCAGATTACAAGTATACAATACATTGTTATCAACTATAGTCACCATGATGTACATTTGGTCTCTAGAACGTATTCATCTTATAACTGAAAGTTTGTACCCTTTGACCGAAATCTCTTTTCTCTCACCCCTTAGCCCTTGTGAACCACCCTTCAACTCTCTGTTTTCTATGAGCTCAACTATTTTAGATTCCACATATAAGTGATAATATGAATTACTGTTCTTTTTTTTAGAGCTTATTATTCCATAAAACCCTCCAGATTCATCTATGTTGTTGCAAATGGCAGGATCTCCTTTCTTATAGGTCTACTGTGTGTGTGTGTGTATCACATCTTTTTTAATCCATTCATCCATCAATGAACACGTAAGCTTTTTTTCGTATTTGCCTGTTGTGAATAATGCTGTGATAAACATGGGAAAGCAGATATCTCTTTAAAATAGTGATTTTATTTCCTTTGGGTATACATCCAGAAGTGAGATTGCTAGATTATATGATAGTTCTATCTTTAATTTTTTGAGGTACCTCTGTATTATTTTCCATAATGGCTGTACCAATTTACATTCCCACCAACAGTGTATAAGGGCTCCCTTTTTTCCACATGTCACCAACAATTATTATTATATTTTGACTTTTTGATAATAACCATCCTAATAGGTGTTAGGATATCTCATTGGGGTTTTGATTTGTATTTCCCTGATAATTAGAGATGTTAAGCACCTTTCATATACTTATGGGCCATTTGTATGTCTTCTTTTGAGAAATGTCTATTCATGTTCTTTTCCCATTTTAAATCATATTATTTTGTTTTCTTTTACTATTGATTTGTGAGTTCCTTATGTATTTTGGTTATTAACCCATTATCTGATACATGATTTGCAAATGTTTTCTCCCATTCTGTAGGTTGCCTTTTCATTTTGGAGATGGTTTCCTTTGCTGTACAGAAACTTTTAAATTTGATGTAGTCCCACTTATGATGGTGGTGGTGGTAGTGGTTGTTTTGCTTTTGTTGCCTGAGTTTTTGGTATCATATCTGAAAAACCACTGCCAAGACCAATGTTAAGAAACTTTCCTCCTATGTTTTCTTTAAAGAGTTTTATGTGAGAATATGCCTCTCTGTTTTATTGATTCGATGGTTACTCTATCAAGAGGATTTTCAGCTATACACATTATCTTGGGTGTTAGCAAGCTAATAAAGTTGAGTTCCAGGAAATCAGGATGAATTAGCCTTAGCCAAAGATTACTAAAGTACAAAATCCTCTAATCCTTAGCTCTGCTGAATATTATGATAAATTTTTGGATTCTGCCAAAGTCCTTCCAAACCCACTGAAGTCAGGAAACCTATTTCAGGCATCAAAGTCTCTCATTAGTGTCCATGATTTACAGAGAAAAATGAGTCTAGCACTTTTTTAAAAATATGCAGTTCCAGTCATCAGCAAACTTTTCAAGTCCTTGGGGTGAAAACTGTGTCTTTTAGTAAGTTGCAAAGGAGAGACAAAATCTGAAAACATATCCTCTAAAATATGTAGATTCTTCCCTCTACCTTTCTCTAAAGAATCTGTCATGTGGAATCCCTATACCATGCACTATTGGTGAATTGTGAATTGAGGTCTCAGAGAAACATGTAGGCAGCAATTGGAAAGATTAAAACTAAAATATTGAATCCAAACTCTCTGGTGATTACATCTATTTTAATTCCACATAATCTGAAAATTATACTCTTTTCATTTCGATTGGACTATCTCAGAATCCATTTCCATAAATACTCTTCATATGTTTTCCATTTTGAAGGAGCAAACTTGCTCTCATGGTGTTCAGTTCCTTCTATATATTAGATACAAAATATCCCAAGTCCCACTTGTGAATGTCAAGTATCTTAATTTTTGTATTAGAGATCTGGTGATCCTAAATTCAATGGATGTTGTAATTTGGTAGCTTTCAGAACTAAATGCTAATTTTTCTTTCTGTCTTCTCCAGCCCTGTGCCTCTAAGTGATGAAAGGGTTTTTAACCATGTTTGTGGACTCTGCCTGGACTGCAGTGTGTGATTTGACCTGAACATTTAGGGGATTCATGATTGCAGCACTCTTATCTTAAACTGTCTGTATTCTTAGAAGTAGTTATTACATATAATAATTGTTGAATTCCTCATGCCCTTCATACTATTTTCCATTATAAATAGCTCAGTTCCTCAAACTTTGTCTAGGTAACTTATTAACACATTAACTAGTAGTTTACCCTCTGTGTGCCATAGGCTTCGATGTTCCTATCACTAAATATGTATGGATATGTATAGGATTTTCACTGTCTTCCAAGTTCTTCTTAATTCTTGTGGACCCTGTTGCTACAACCCACTTGCAAACCCAATTCATAGTGTCACATGGGTTTTTGACTGCAGCCAACAGCAGTTAACTCTGATTAACTCAATAAGAAAAGATATTTGTTTGAATAATAGCAAGTACTCACAAAATTGCTTGGACATCTGATAAATGAGGGTTAAAAAAAGCAGGGAGGTAAAGAGACGAGGCAGTCTAGAATAAAACCACAGTGCACCATAGAAGCGGTCTTGTTACCATATGTCTTCTGAAATAATTGCTACAAGGAGGATCAGCTACCATGTCAACAGAATGGGCACTCTGCTGCCACCAACTTCATTCAGAATTGATGCCAATATAACTACTTTTAAAGTGAATTTTCAACCTCCCTGCTTCTCTGAGTCACTAGTTCAAGTTATAAAATCCCTTGCAGCCATAACTCTTTGGCAAGATTAGATTAAGTGTTTTAGGTAGATAGGTAGATATAGATGTAGAAATATATCCGAATGTGTGAGTATAGAGAGATCCAGGTAGAGACAAAGATAGATAGACAGACAGATAGAGAGATAGAGAGATAGATAGATAGATGATATGTGTGTGTATAATGTAGTCTTTTTTTATAAATAACATAAAGTGCTTCAGAAAGTGCATGGCACAAAAATAGTGCTCAAAAATGTTGACTTGTTTATTCAAAGAGATAAAAAAAAGCAAACACATTGTTCTCTCCTCTACGATATATTCGTAATTTACTGTTTAGCTGTCATTCAAAGATCCCACTCTACTCTTCCAAGCTAACAGACTAGACACAAAGAAAGGAAAGGAAATAATACTTACAATAAATATAGTCTACTTAAGTCACTTCATTGTTATCCATTGTATGTACAAGAGTCATTAAATAAAAATATAAAAGAATAAACTGAAAAAAGTACTTGAATTAAATAGATATGCATTATCTGATATTTTCATTGGAGTGTAATGGTGTATTTAAGTGGCCTTGGAATAAAAGTCACTTCAAATGATATGCAGTTTTGAATAAATCACAGGCAGAATATGTTTCAAGGCATATAATAGAAAAAAAAAAACGAATCTTAGAAATGTGGAGGTAAAATTATGCTGCTTTCCAAAATTTAAATTTTTCCTTGCTCTGTTCTTTTTATTGATATCATTCTATGTCAAAAATATAATTTAATACAATGAAAAGTTAGAAGAGTAATTTCTGTGCATTATTGTTCATTATTGTATATTTTTACCTTCCAATCAGTCATTCAAAATAATGACAAGAATTTAAACAGTTAAAACATCTATATTCTAAATAATTTAGTAATCATATTATAGCATAATATTTTCCATGAATATTCAAGAAACTAGAAGCTATAACACTTTTAGTGTTCTTAGTTAAAGGTAATATCCAGACTTAATGGCACTAACACCAGATAGACACCAACCCCCTTTCTGACTCAATAGTGTTACAATACCATCTCAGCTTACTCGTTAGACAGCTATCATCATGTGAGATGACCTTTGTAGTCATTTATTAGCAACTGTATAATGAAAAATCCAGAAATTCCTGTTTTAACAAAAGCAGTTTATTAGATAATTGATGTTCTTATCTTGGGAAGGTGTCTGTCTTTATGTGTCTATAGCGTTTCACTTTTAAATTCAATAGGATGTTATTATAGATGTCAGAGTTTTAGAATTATCCCATGCCTTTATGTCTTTAGATACTTGACTGCTTGGATTATTTTAATAGAATTGATCAGACCAATCAATCAATATGATAAGTTAGTCCAAAGAAGTAGATCTTTTTGTCTGACTCAATTTCACTGTCACGACAGGTAAAATGGTCCCAATCTATTGATAAAGAGTCAGAGAAGAACTGTACTTTGGAATTTGATGTCTTCAGGCGGGTCAGGTAACTCTGTTGGAAAAAAAAAAAATCCTTGCTTCCATTACAAAATTTTAAAAATAATGAAACCCAGAAAAAATAAAACTAAGTTGAAAAATTCAGCTGCCTGGGTCTCTTTGCTCTGAGCAATACCATAAATTCATTTCTGGTAGAGGCCACACATAGCGATACTTGATTTCTCCTGTGAGTTCCATAAAATCAATAAAAACAAGACAGGTGTTTGAGAAATTCTCTTTGAGGGTAGATGGCATAGAAAGCACAAATTCTAGGTGATAAACACAGATGCTAACACGTGGATGCTGCTACAGAATGATTTGTTATGTGTTAAGATTTAGAGTCTAGAAAAAGTACCAATGTGGCCTCAGATTCATAAAAGAGCCAAGACCCTTCCCCAAGTAGAAATAATAATAAATACAATGAAATAAGTTATTCTGGAGGCAAAAATAACTTATTCATTGAATGTTGGAATAATGTTAAACACTAACACTGAATGAGGAAGAGAAGACTCCCAAAGGAACAAGGTTTATTTTCCCATGTTATCTGTAAATTGGTGGGAAGTACCACATCTGAAACTGAGTTCAAGTACTTTTAAATTTTCTCACTGAAATTGCCTCATCCTGTCGAATTTCACCATATTGATGTAGAAGATCAATAAAGCGATGTTGTAATTTTACAACTACTAGCACAAAGTAAACAAGTCCATACGAAAGAGAACCAAGTAGGTAGAACATCGCCATAGATTTGGTAAATGTTAATGAGCTTTTCTTTTAGGGAAATACCAAACACCAGAAGCAGAAAATATTAGCTATGGATTTTGCACTCTACAAAGGGCTGTGCCCCTTCTTAAAAACTTTGGAAGCTAGAGAAATAGTATTTTCCAGAAAATTTCACTTTGTATTGATTGAGTGAAAGACAAATGAAAACTTTCAGTTTGGTATTTTCATAATGATAGTTATTGTACAGTATCTTCTTTGAGAAAATCACTATAATTATTTAATATACTACTGAGCTTTTTTGGCTTCTCCTAGTCAGTGAAGTTTTCTGAAAGACCTTGTTCTTAATGACAAAACATTCTTGAGGAAAGAACTTTATTTTTTATTTGGCTCCTACCACTGGATGCCACAATCTTTGGAATGAAAAATAAAGTTTCTGACAATGAGAAAATAAATATCTATCAGATGATATGAAGCTAAACATTCCATAGTATCTTTATACAATTGTGTATCCAGGTATTTGATTGTTACATATTGGAAATATGGAAATGTATTGTGGTTGCAGAAATCACATTTAGATGCTGAAGGAGGCTGTCAGTGGAAATATATTTGGATTCCAAGCAGCACAAAGAGAAATGTTGATAACTCAAGAAATTATTTCCATAGCAACAAAGGCAGTAATACAAAGATATCTTTGAAAATCCTAAGAATGAATATTACTGCACATGTCCTGCCACGTAATTACAGAATATGAGGATGGTAAAAGGTTTCCAGAGATAAGAAGATACATCTACTAGGTTAGTATCTTTGAAGGAAAGTTAGCAACTTGCCCTTCCCCCCACCAAAAAAAAAAAAAAAAAAAAGGAAGAGACCTACTCGTGACAAGAAGACCAACAATATGGAACTTATTCTATGAACCAATGAAAATGGTTCAATCCTCTACCATTTAGCATAAACACATTATTAAAAATTCTATATATTTCATGTTTATGAAACCGATATTATACCTTTATCAGTTAAAATATATACTCATATAATGAGTTGAGATGTGCTCATTTTTACTTGGCATTGCTCCAGTTCATTATCATGGGACTCAGAATAAGGGACCAGTAGCTGGTGCTATGACAGTTGGTACATGTTAGCAAAATAATCATTTGTTCAAATGAGGGTTTCATTCTGAGTGCTTTGCTCTATTAGCTGTGTTACTTATGCAAATGTTTTCACTGCTTTGAGCCTTTAAAAAACATCTTTCAAACAAAAATTGTACGCAAAGTATTGGGTACATAGTGGACTCTCAATAAATGTTAGTTTCTCCATTTTTCTTTTCTCACACAGCCTGGCATTTTATCAACTAGAGATTCATTGTTATTAATAAACTACCTCATTTAAAATTGAAATGTCTCTGGGAAGGTTAAGATATTTTATGTCT
The DNA here is from genome assembly GCF_003676395.1 of Aethalodelphis obliquidens. NCBI lineage: Eukaryota > Metazoa > Chordata > Mammalia > Artiodactyla > Delphinidae > Aethalodelphis > Aethalodelphis obliquidens. Next base: position 10,890,850 of record NW_020837958.1, on the reverse strand, counting down.
TATTTTCAATTAGTTTAATTAGATTACTTTATGCCTCTATCTAAACTCAACCTCCAAAATCAACTACATTATGGAAATTAGAGTTTTTATAGGAATGGTGGGAGTGTGATAGATGTGACTTCAATATACAGATTGAGATAGAAATTTTATCTAGCTTAAAAGAATTCAGAAATGTCAAGTTTAACACTGAAAACAGAATTTTCAAATGAGGATTAGTAGCTGATCTGTTTACCTCCAGTTCTGTTCTGCTTGGGTTTTCACTTTCTGGGGTTCTCTTCTTATCCCAACATGTAAAAGGAGTAAAAGGGAAGAAGTGTGGAGGGCCTTTCCCCTTTAAACACTTGAAAAATCTCTTTTTCATTTCTGACAGCAGAGTTGAGAGAGGTGGGTCTTTAAAAAGATTCCCCTAGTGGTACAAGGGAAGAATTTAATAGCAATATGTACAAAGAGTAGATAAATGAGTATTTTAAACATCTGTTTAAATGTTTATAATCATTTATAATCTTCTCGGTACTGGTACAACCTTACTTTTCTTGCTCTCTGGAGCTCCCAGAATTTGGTCCTTTTCACATAGAATCCCTTTTCCTGATCCCTGATCTGCAATACAAGGACACCCAAGAAATTTAGAGATGGTGCCAAATCTGGTCCAGTGGTTTACACATTATCAACTTGCTGCGTGCATTTACACTTCACAATAACCCTATGAGATGGGAACTATTTTTTCATTATTACTATTTTACAAATAAAGAAACTGAAACTAGGCCTATATTCCACAAGTAGTAGAGCTGAGATTAGAATTTAGATAGATTATTTTCAGTGCCAGTGCTCAAAACCATTATGCCCTAATGAACAAAACCTGAGAAATATTTTTTTCATACAAAATATATTTTGGAGCTTTTATTTTATACTGGAAACTTTGATAAGAACTTTATCGGCATTCTTTCACATGAAATATTCAAAGAGCACGTTATATGTGCCAAGATATTTAATGGTTATAGAAGTGAATAAAATAAACTTTTGTCCACTTGTTCAAACAATTTTGTAGAGTGAAACATACATGCACATACTTACCTACCTACATAAAATATAACATTTACAACAGACCTATGAATTAGATACTAAAAGTACCCCCATATTACTGAAGGGAAAACTGAAATCTAGAGGTGAAAACATCAAGCACAATCTGTAGAATTGTGAATAAATGAGCTTTCAGATGATTTCAGTGCCCCATGTGTTGTCATCCTCAATTGTCGGGTTTTCTCAGCTGAGCCTCCAGATACTGTGAAGAGAGACAGCATCTCTGCTGCACCCTTTCTGAAGCCTTGGATCCATGTGAATCCCTGAGCGTAACAAAATGATCGCTGCTTGTGCCACTAGTTTAGGGTACTTTGTTATGTGGCAGTAGCAACAGAAACAACCACTAACTCAAAGAATTCTGTAATGCAATGTAACCGAGCAACAGTTATATTTCAAGAATGACCCCCGTGGAGTTTCAGGAAGACATTTTCCTCCCAGTGACATTTTGAAAGACATGAAAGCCTGGAGAAGGGAATTGGGCATAAGTACACTGCTAAAACAGTGGTTCTGAAAATTGAGAAGATTTAGAGCCATTTAAGGGAGACAAAAGACTTCCCTACCACTACTATTTCCACTTTTAGGAACAGGAGAGAACAGAGGGTTAGAGAGGAACAAAGTAACAACAGAAGTGGTAACCACACAAGATACAAAAGAGCAAGTGATTGACAAGCTTAAGAGTATTTAAATAAAAATATTTCAGTTAGAAGAAGGGGAACCACCTATGACTATGAAACATTATTGATAACAAAGCTCACTCTTGAATGTTATGTGATTTCCAAGCAACTGCACTTGTATATGTGCCATTCAAGTCTTTACAATGTCACCTTCTTTAGCTGGGCAGTTAGAATTTGTGATAGAGCCTAAATAGTAGGCTTTTGTAAATTTTTCACAATGGAGTAACAAATCTATATGTGTGTGTGTGTGTATATAACATGCCCAGTTTATAATATTAGACTGATTTTTTAATTTTAAAATCAGTTCTGAGCCCAGGAGACACCAGCATCCTGCTAGTTCCCTATGGACCATATATGAGAGCACGATGTACTTGTCCAGAGCAGACAAGGCCACAGAGGATTACTTTTTGAATTCTTGCAGCTTAGTCCATCTCCATGGAAGTCCTTATTGCCAGTGAGGCAGAAGTTCAGTTCAGAAACTGCCCAGGGCTAGAAGAACCCCTTGTGCAGATATCTTGACAGCAGAGTATAGGGATGCTGCTGGCAGTGCCCTGAAGCCTCCACGCCACTACCACCCCCTTATTGTGTTGGTGCTGCATCAATTTGCAGAATGTAATCTATGCAACAGAAGAGCCTGGGGACTTTCTAAAGCTTCTACTTTTTTCTATTTGAGAACTATTGGAGAAGAAGTTGCCCATTTTCATGCTTTATTTCTCTTCTTATAATAGATTTGGAAATAACTGGGGCAGTCAGCAACAATCCTTGGAAAATCTGCAGTTTCTTTCATAGAGTTCCAATATTGCCTTGGCTATACATCAAGCAACATCTGAACCAAACCAGAGCCAATGGGGCTGACAACGTCAGAGGGAGGCACCTTCATTCCTTTAAATCATGCATTCTTTTCATTCTTCTCTCCTGAAACAAACTAGAATGACTGGTATTCTTTCTGAATACTAACTTCAAAGTTGACCAGGTTCACAGAATGTTAGCTCTAAAAAGAACTTTAGTTCTAACGACTCCCTAACTGCTTCATGGAATAGAAGAGAAAATTGAGTCTTGGTCATAAAAATAATAGGACATCCCCAAGGTCACAAAGGCACAGCAAATCTGACAGTAGAACCCTTTATCCCTGAGTCCTAATACTATATTCGTGTTTCTAAATTATTACCTCATTGTAATTAAGGAGTTGGGCTTTATTACAGAGCTCATGCATATACATCCAGTCTTCATATTATTTTTTGGCAGCATTGCCTAAACACACACCATTAGTAAATGGAATACTAATCCTATTCTACCACTTATGTACAGTGGCATTATTCATGATCAGTGCCATGATTATTCTTCAAAAATAATTATCAGTGTATAAGACACTTCGTTATTCATGTGTATCATTTCATGTAGTCATCACAAGAACTTCATTCAGCAATAGTATTAATATTTGAATTTAAAGATGAGGAAACTGCGGTTCAGGGAAAAGGAAAAAAAGGATCTCTGAAGCCACACATCTAGAATTGGCACAGGGATTCTAACATAGTTTCTTTTGACTGAAGCTCACCCCTTTGCCTTTTTACCTGCTTTATTTCAAATTTCATACTCTACTAGATTTCCTGCCAAGTAGTTAGAGCTACGAATTCAAATTCCTAGAAAGAACATTAGAAAATCTGTACTACTTCATGTCAGGCTTGTAAAAATGCAATGCTGCAAAGACTCTTCTTGAGAAACCTTTCGAGGCAATATAACAAAATCCATCAGATGAGGTTATGTCTACATATATGATACCACTTGAGAAATATATTGAGTCAAAAGAGGCTTTTTTGTTTGAAAGTTAGAGAGCGTAGCCCTTAGAAATCATAATCCTAATCTCTGTTTTTCCATACTGTGTATAAAGTTGGTTGGTAACCTTATAACCTCATGTACTATTTTTTAAAAATTAAATAAAGAAAACTATATGTAAAATATTTAGTACAATGCCTGGTATACAGTAAGTGCTAAGTAAATGTTAACCCTGATCACGATTAGCCTCCTGCCTTCATTTCTTCTCTTTCTATTTATTCTTCAATCCCTCTAAACAGTTTGCTTTTGTTTTCCGTGTTTGCTAACACTACTTCATTGATATTGTTCAAAGAAAAGTAGGGACCATCAGATTGATACTAGTATTTTCTAAGTGTTCTTTTACTTGTAAGATAAACAGCATTTATTACAACCTCCTATCTACTGATCTGTTTTTTAAAGTGGATGATTTCTCAATTGCTACTAAAATATTTTATAAATAATTTTTCTCTCTATTCGTCACATCTCCCTAGAAAGGAAGAAAATGCAACTGTTCCTGTTTTCTAGATTGTATCAGTTAATATCAGTCGTTATCTATCACCATCATAATTCTGTAAAACAACCAAAAAACTTCATTCATTGCTCACCAATAAGCATTCATTGCTCAAGCATTTGGGGTAAACTGAGGTGCAGCTGCACTCATATTGGCTGAACTTTTCATGTCTTAGAGGTACACTGGCTGTTGGAGCATCTAGACTCACCTTGGTTGGGGCAACTAAAATAACTTGGTTCTGCCCATATGTCTTTCATCCTCCAGCACATTAGTCCAGGCATATTTTCATGATGATGGCAGTGGTGCAAGAGAGTAAATGAAACCATATTACGCCACTTAAGTCTTAAACTTTGAGTTTCATCTTTTTTAGCCAAAGCAAGTGATACGGCCAAGCCCAGTTTTAAGATAAGGGGAAATAAGCCTTACCTCTTTTCTTTCTTCTTCTTTTTTAAAAATATTTATTTATTTATTTGGCTGTGTTGGGTCTTAGTTGCAGCATGCAGAATCTTTCACTGCGGCATGCGGGCTCTTTGTTGCAGCACATAGGCTTCTCTCTAGTTGTGGCGCTTGGGCTCTAGAGCATGGGGGCTCAGTAGCTGTGGCGTGCGGGCTCTCTAGTTGTGGAGCGTGGTCTTAGTTTCCCCATGGCATGTGAGATCTTAGTTCCCCAACCAGGGATCGAACCCGCGTCTGCTGCTTTGGAAGGCAGATTCTTAACCACTGGACCACCAGGGAAGTCCCCAGGCCTTTACCTCTTTAGTGGTGAGAACTGCAAAAATTAAATGTCAAAGAGCATGGTTATAGGGAGAATAAAGAATTGAAAATTTTAATGAAATTGATTCATCTCCTTAGAAGAAGAAACTGAGGCTTGAAGGATTTAAATAAACTGTCCAAGTTCACACACCTAGTATGTTGCAGAGCTAGAATTCAAACCAAGGATTGTCAGATTCCAGAGTTGTGATTCAATACATTTTGACTTTTCTTTTTGTTAGAAAGTCTTTCCCTTGTCTTCTATAGCACAACTTCCTGGGCGCCTCCTGTTACTTCACTAGTGATTAGTCATGTCTCTTTTGCTGATTCTTTTACCTCTACCTAGTCCTTAATGATTAGATTCGATAGAGATCATCTCAGAAGTCTGCTGTAGATTTTCTTTACTATAACCTTGGATGGGGGAAAAAAAATCTTCAATTTCAAAAACCTCCAACTGAAATACACCTTTTCCTTTAATTCTAAATGTAGGTTACAAAATACATTTATATGAGCAATATCTGAGGCTTTGTCATGAGTAGAAATAAGTGATAATTTCATATCACCTTATAATTGTTGCAAAAATCTCAAAATATTATTTGTTCATCCAACTTTGAAATCTTGTTATTAGACTTCAGATAAATCTTGATATTTAATGTTTTAATGATGAAGCACATACATTATTTCGATAGTACCTATTTCAATACAATGGGCTTGCTTTGTAATCCAAAGTATTGTATTCATTGTATGTAAAGCATTCATGTAAGAGTCTTTAGGCATTATGAAATTGGCAAAATCTACACAGTATAAAACTAAATTTATAAAAGTTAAGAAGCCCATATGTATATAACCCCATGTACTTGTTAATGGTATTTTTAATTTCCACTGCCATAATTATATTCCAATTGGTGAAAATCTTTCTCTAGACCTGATATCTCTCTCTCCTGAGTGTGACACATGTCCAGTTGCCTGATGGCTATAATGTTTTGGAGGCACATCACAATCAATACACCAAAAATAGAACCCTCTCCTCCATATACATACAAGCTTCTTTACCATACTATAATCTCATTCACAGTAATAGCTATCAACACCTGGGTGTCATTGTTGGTTCCTTTGTCTCATATCTCCATTGTCAATCAGTGAAATCTTGTTTGGACTACTACAGGTACCCTCTAATCATCAGTATACATCCTCTTTTATGTCCCTCTAATCTGTACTCAGCACTAAATCAGATTTTATTTTTAGATCACCTATATTATCAATGGTTTCTCAATACACCAAGGATAACACTCAAATGTTTAATGTGTCTTTTTAAGACCTCCATCATCTAGACTCCCTCCAACTTCATCTTCCATCATTATCTTCCTTACAAGCTGTAATCAAAGTTCTTCTTCTTTCTCATAGCTGAATGATATTCCACTGTGTGTGTGTGTGTGTGTGTGTGTGTGTATGACCATTATCTTTATGCATTCATCCATTGATGGGTACTTAGGCTGTTTCCATATCTTGGCTATTGTGAATAATGCTGCAATAAACATGGGAGCGCATATATCTCTTTGATATCTTGTTTTCATTTCCTTTGGGTACACATCTAGCAGTAGAATTGCTGGATCATATGGTAATTCTATTTGTAATTTTTTGAAAACCTCCATAGTGTTTTCCATAGTGGCTGAATGAATTTACACAATGTGTTGCCATGAGAAAAAAGGAAATCCTGACATTTTCTACAACATGGCTGGATCTTGAGGACATTATGCTAAGTGAGATAAGTTAGAGAAAGATAAATACTGTATGATATCACTTATGTGTGGAATCTAAAAGAGCCACAGGCTTCCCTGGTGGCGCAGTGGTTAAGAATCCGCCTGCCAATGCAGGGAACACAGGTTCAAGCCCTGGTCCAGGAAGATCCCACATGCAGTGGAGGAACTAAGCCCGTGTGCCACAACTACTGAGCTTGCACTCTAGAGCCCACAAGCCACAAGTACTGAGGCCCATGCACCTAGAGCCCATGCTCCACAACAAGAGAAGCCACCGCAATGAGAAGCCTGCATACTGCAACGAAGAGTAGACCCCACTCACCACAACTATAGAAAAGCCCACACAGCAACGAAGACCCAACGCAGCCAAAAATAAATAAATAAAATAAATTTATAAAAAATAAAAATAAAGCCAAACTTGTAAAGAAAAGGGAGTAAAATGGTGATTACCAGGGACTAAGGGGTAGGGAATAGGGGAGATGTTGTTTAAATGTACAAACTTGCAACTAATAGGCAAGTAAGTCCTGGAGATCTAATGCACAGTATACTGAATATAGAAAAGTATATTGTATTATAATCATCAAACTTGCTAAGAGACTTGATCTTAATTATTTCCACCACAAAAAAATTAAGTGACATGATAGAAGTGCTAACTATTGCTACAATGGCAATCATATTACAATATGTAAATGTGTCAAATCAACATGTACACCTTAAATTTACACAGTGCTATATGCGAAATATATTTCAATGAAAAATATTAAAAGTCCCACTATTTTCAATTTATTTAAGGTTTCTCTTTTATCCTGGGGAATTGATATCAGTTAATTTTTGTTGCCTAATAGACTATCCCAAAATTTGAGGCTAAAAGAAACAGCTACTTACTTAGCTCATGATCTGGGGTATCAGCAGTTTGGGCTGGACTCAGCCTAGCAGCTCTTTTTGTTGTTTAGGTTGAGCTCACTCATGAGTCTGGGAGTCAGTTCCCAGTCTGGTGGGGACAGAGTTTCTGGGGTTTGGCTAGCTGTCAGGTGGAGCATCTCTGCTCTTTTCCATGGTCTCTGGTCCTTCAGCTGGTTACTCCCATCCAGGTTTGGTCCCATGGCATGTTCCAAGGGAAGCAAGAATTGAAGCTGCAAGGCCTTATGGGTTTGGCTGAGCACTTTCATAACATCAATTTCTCCACATTCGTTGGTCAGAACAAGCCAGAAAACCAGCCACAATTCAAGGCATGTACAAATTCCATCTTTTCTTTGGAGGAATATAGTGAACACGTTTGCAATCTACTATAGAACTTAGCATAAGTTTTTCAGATGAATAAAATCACACTCCTCCTCTGAGTCTTAGCAGTAATGTCTCTCTGTTTTTCTGGAGGTGAATAGCCTTATCATCTATATTATTTCCTATCACCTTGCTTTCTTCCCCTGTTTTACCACTCAATAAGCTCCTTTGTTTTTCTCTCAACCTAGACCTTATGTACTGTAAAGGCAGGGCCATGTCTGTCTGCATCGTTCCTTGCAAATACTGATTGTGCTCTACAATGTCTTCCCTCTGTATGTGTCTGTGTCCAAATTTACTCTTCTTATAAGGAGCAGGGCTCACCTTACTGATCTTATTTTAATTTAATTATCTCTGGAAATGCACATTTCCAAACATGGTCACATTATAAGATACTGGGGGCTAGGATTTCAACATATGAATTTTGAAGGGGACACGATTCAACCCTCCCTCTGGTCTCCCCCAAATTATGTCCTTCTCACATGCAAAAGAAATGCACTCCATCCCAATAGCCCTAAAACTTTTAACTCATTCCAGCATCAATCCTAAGTCTAAAACATCTAAATATCATCTAAATCAGGTATTGTTGAGACTTGAGGTATGATTTGTCCTGAGGCAAAATCCCTCTTCAGCTGTGAACATGTGAAACCAGACGAGTTATTTGCTTCCAATATACTAGGATGTTGTATACGAATAGAAGGAAATGACATCGTCCTGGAAATTTAGATCTTCCATCAGTTTCGAACAATCTCTATCTCAATACCTCTGTCTCTGTCTCTAAATCAAAAACAAACAATATAATATTTTCAACTTCAGAAACAATATAATATTTTCAACTTCAGAAACAATATAATATTTTCAACTTCTCATATACATGTAAGTCACATTAATTAAGAATGACAGCATTTGCTAAAAAAAACAAAACAAAACAAAACTCATTTTGACACATTTGAGTGGATCGAACCATGTGGCTAAAGAGGACATTAGATAATTGGTCTTTTAAAGAATCATTTTTTCTTCACATTAAAAAAAATGTCTACAAGATTCTTTAAAGCTTGTAAAAAGATTGAAATAGATGACTTTGATTTATCAGACATATATTCTGACTGCTCTAGCTGTGTTAGGCTGTTGGTACATCTACCAGAATTAGGTCATTAGTAAAAGTCTACCAAGTTAGGGGAGGTCACAGAAGTACTATTATAATAATACACAAGGAGACAGTTTAGGAAGGACCTATGTAGTAGTTGTTGACACATACTTTTTTTATTTTTATTTTTACTGAGACTTAATTTTAAATAACTTAAGAAAAGAAAAAAAGAAAAAGAATTGAATCAATTGGCTTATCTGGGTAAAAAGCCAGAGGTGAAACTGACTGAATTTAGCAGCTCAGGCTGTGTTGTCAGAAATCTTTCTTTAGGTGTTGTCAGGAACCCTTTTCTTCCATCTCCTGTATCTGATAGTCTTATTTTTACACTTGGATTCACCAACTCCTACTCTGCAGGCAAGTTGATCATGGAGTAAAGCACAAGGGTGTCAAGAATCTTTGACTTGACATTTTTTCAGCTCTGGTTTGGGGCTGGGGATGATTAGAGATAGTCGTTCTCAATAAGTCTTGTCAAAACAAACAAACAAAATTCCTGGGGATAAATCTGGTCAGTCTAAACTAATCAATTTAGCCAAAGGACAGGGTCTTCCAAGGGAGTCATTACCCCTGAGGACTGGGACAAAATCCAGCTACTCTGATCAAGCTCCCACGTGAAATTCATAGTGTGGGAGGAAGTCCTCAGAATGTCAATGAAAAATTTATCAGTCAATCTAAGAAAGAAATGGAATTTTGTTTTATAAATTTATTTATTTATTTATTTTTGGCTGCATTGGCTCTTCGTTGCTGCGCATGGGCTTTCTCTAGTTGTGGCAAGCAGGGGCTACTCTTCGTTGTGGTGCACAGGCTCCTCATTGCGGTGGCTTCTCTTGTTGTGGAGCATGGGTTCTATGTGTGTGGGCTTCAGTAGTTGTAGCACACAAGATTAGTTGCTCTGCGGCATGTGGGATCTTCCCGGACCAGGGCTTGAACCCATGTCCCCTGCATTGGCAGGCAGATTCTTAACCACTGCACCACCAGGGAAGACCCAGAAATGGAAAATTTTATTTGAGCCGAACTGAGGAGTATAAACAGGGAACAGCATCTCAGAAAGCTCCAAGAACTGTTCTACCCCTTAGAAGTCAAGGCACAGTCATATGTTTTGTTTGTTTTTTTTTTATTACTGAATCACATGTTCAACTTTATTATTCAATGAAAAACAATTTTAAAATAAAAGACAAATAATGAACAATGTTAACAGTATAAAGATAAAAATCATACAAGCTTTTAAATAGTTGCAGGAAAAAACCATTTGATGAAAGTCATTACCCATTCATTAAAAACTAAAAAAAACTACTGTACTTAAAAAAAAAAGAAAAAGAAAAGAAAGAAACCATATTATCTGATAAAAGAGATCTTAAATGCAACCTAAAGCAAACACTGTACTTAAAGACAAAATGTTGAAAGCTTTCCTTATGAGATGAACAATGAGACAGCAATAGCTACTATTTGTATTTCTAGTCAACATTTTACTGGAAGTCCTGGCAGGAAAAAATAAAATAAAATATATGAAAATTGGATAGAGAAAATAAACTAATAATTTGTTTTGGACTTTCTACATACATAATCCTATTATTTGAAAATCATGGCATGTTTGTTTTTCCTTTTCAAACTTTATACATTTTATTTCTCTTCTAGTGACAATGCTGCATAGAAATGTTGGATGATGGAAATCTTTGAAATAATATTGACTATAGGGAAAGGAAAAGGCTTTATTATTTCAACATTGTGTTTTAAATGTGTATCTCTGTTTATTTTGAAATTGTTGCCTTTACTACTTTTACTGGTTCAATTTTGTGTAAAATATATTTGTCCCACAAACATTTGATTGAATTTGTCTATGAAACTGCTGAAACTAGTTATAGGAATACTTTTAACTCATAATTTTTCTTTAATGACTATATGGCATCTCATGTTTTTATTATCTCCCTGAGTCATTTTCAGGAGGTTTTATTTTTCAAAGTACTTATTATTTTTTTTGAAAAGTTCAAATTTATTGGCATAAATTTCTTCATAATATTTTTTATTTTTTTTATTAGCTGTATGGTTATATCTCCTTTTTCATTTATATTATTGTTTATCTTTGCTTTCTCTTTGACTTCAATGAGTTTTAAGAAATACACAGTCATGTTATCATGCATTTTAGAGAACCAACTTTTGGCTTTGTTGACTTCTTTTGCTCTCAGTTTCATTAATTACAGATCTCATCTTTGATAGTGTCTTCTTTTGACTGACTTGACTTTATTGTATTGTTCCTTTAATTAATACCTTATTTTGGACTCAGCTGAACATTTTATACAGTTTCTTGTATCTCAAAGGAAAGTTACATATTTCCTTCTAAATACATTGCTTCTTAGATATTTAGATAGATAATGCTTTAACTTTATTCATGCTTTTTTTTTAAACATCTTTATTGGAGTGTAACTGCTTTACAATGTTTTGTTAGTTTCTGCTGTATAACAAAGTGAATCATTTATAGGTATACATATATCCCCATATCCCTTCCCTTTTGCATCTCCCTCCCACCTTCCCTATCCCACCCCTCTGGTGGTCACAAAGCACTGAGATGATCTCCCTGTGCTATGCAGCTGCTTCCCACTAGCTATCTATTTTACATTTGGTAATGTATATATGTCAATGTTACTCTCCCACTAGCCACAGCAATCAGAGAAGAAAAAGAAATAAAAGGAATCCAAATTGGAAAAGAAGTAAAGCTGTGAATGTTTGCAGATGACATGATACTATACATAGAGAACCCTAAAGATGCTACCAGAAAACTACTAGAGCTAATCAATGAATTTGGTAAAGTAGCAGGAAACAAAACTAATGCACAGAAATCTCTTGCATTCCTATACACCAATGATGAGATATCTGAAAGAGAAATTAAGGAAACACTCCCATTTGCCACTGCAACAAAGAATAAAATACCTAGGAATAAACCTACCTAAGGAGACAAAAGACCTGTATGCAGAAACTATAAGACACTGATGAAAGAAATTATAGACGATACAAACAGATGGAGAGATATACCATGTTTTTGGATTGGAAGAATCAACGTTGTGAAAATGACTATACTACCCAAAGCAATCTACAGATTCAATGCAATCCCTATCAAACTACCAGTGGCATTTTTCACAGAACTAGAACAAAAAATTTCACAATTGGTATGGAAACACAAAAGACCCCGAATAGCCAAAGCAATCTTGAGAAAGAAAAACAGAGCTGGAGGAATCAGGCTCCCTGACTTCAGACTATACTACAAAGCTACAGTAATCAAGACAGTATGTTACTGGCACAAAAACAGAAATATAGATCAATGGAACAGGATAGAAAGCCCAGAGATAAACTCACCCACATATGGTCACCTTATCTTTGATAAAGGAGGCAAGCATATTCCAATGGAGAAAAGACAACCTCTTCAATAAGTGGTGATGGGAAAACTGGACAGGTTCATGTAAAAGAATGAAATTAGAACACTTCCTAACACCATACACAAAAATAGACTCAAAGTGGATTAAAGACCTAAATGTAAGGCCAGACACTATCAAACTCTTAGAGGAAAGCATAGGCAGAACACTCTATGACAAATCACAGCAAGATCCTCTTTGACCCACCTCCTAGAGCAATGGAAATAAAAACAAAAATAAACAAATAGGACCTAATGAAACTTAAAAGCTTTTGCACAACAAAGGAATCCATAAACAAGATGAAAAGACAACCCTCAGAATGGGAGAAAATATTTGCAAATGAAGCAACTGACAAGGGATTAATCTCCAAAATATACAAGCAGCTCATGCAGCTCAATATCAAACAAACAAACAACCCAATCCAAAAATGGGCAGAAGACCTAAATAGACATTTCTCCAAAGAAGACATACAGATTGCCAATAAACACATGAGAGGATGCTCAACATCCCTAATCATTAGAGAAATGCAAATCAAAACTACATTGAGGTATCACCTCACACTGGTCAGAATGGCCATCATCAAAAAATCTACAAACAATAAATGGTGGAGAGGGTGTAGGGAAAAGGGAACCCTCTTACACTGTTGTTGGGAATGTAAATTGATACAGCCACTATGGAGAACAGTATGGACGTTCCTTAAAAACTAAAAATAGAACTACCATATGACCCAGCAATCCCACTACTGGACATATACCCTGAGAAAACCAGAATTCAAAAAGAGACATGTATCACAATGTTCATTGCAGCTCTATTTACAATAACCAGGACATGAAAGCAACCTAAGGGTCCACTGACAGATGAATGTATAAAGAAGATGTGGCACATATATACAATGGAATATTACTCAGGCATAAAAAGAAACGAAATTAAGTTATTTGTAATGAGGTGGATGCACCTAGAGTCTGTCATACAGGGTAAGCTGGGATGAAGTGAGACAGTCATATTTTTTTGAGAGAGAGGGCTGTAGATTAAATGAGGTGTTGACAGTTTACACATCCAGATCTTGGCGTCATTGTGGCCTCTTACAAGATCAGGAAGGAATGTTTTCTTTTAAGGAGTTGTCTTGTTGGTGCTAAGAGAATGTTGCTCTTATGGTTGAGCAGGTATTTCTGCCAGTGGGGGAGGTCTAGTCAATGCATAATGCTGATACACAATGCATGGTAGAGGGGAGAGAGGAGGCCAAAGGGCAGAGAAAATTTTTTGTTTAAATTTTTCTTGTCTTGCCATAAAATGTAAATTTTATTTCACAAGAGTATAAGTTTCAATTAAAAAAGAAAACAAAAGAAAAGAAAAAGAGGCATAGATGATATGCTTGAGAAGCAACAACCAATACATGTAGAAAATCTAGTGTATGACTCAAGGGCACTGAATGATACCAAAGCCACTTGTTGCAAAGAACCTGCTTTCTGAATGGCTGCATGGAATGGTGCTCTCCTAATTGGAAGTGGTTGGACACCTAGGAGAGCAAGAAGGGAGATGTCATTGTGTTGAACACTGAGCTATTGAGATTGTAATGGAGGGAATCTACCCAGACTAATACAACATGTTGCACATATTTTCTCCCTGTTTCTTTTTTAACTTTATGATATCCTAATAAAATGTTATTTTTATTTTGTTAAATCTGTGACTTTTTTCTTTAGGTCTTATAGTTTTGTCTTACTAAGTACGGTTTCCTCAACCCTCACCTCCAGGGATTGGTAGGGACTTGACACCTTAAAATTCCTCAGTGATATAATTCTTGGGCAAACGTTAGAGAAACAAACAGACTAAAGTATTTTCAGTACAGTGCTGATTTAATCAGGCTGATAAATGGCCCAGGGCCCACTTTTACTTTCTAGATCTCAGATTCCAAGCCTTGGGTTTTGGGGTTTGTATTTCCTCAAATGTGGATTCCTAATATTGAAATTCAGGTATTACACGGATATTAATTTTGAGCTACACCACATGGTTCCTGACTTAGAAACTTAAAAACAACAACAAAAAGACATGTGACATTTGCTAAGTCTCCTCTTCTGAACTTCAGTTTCCTTATGTGCAAAATGAATGATTCAATGCTTCTTAAGTCCCCTTTTGCTCTGTGTGGTGTGGTTTTATGTTTGAATGCATGAGTGAATCTATGACTGCTGTACTCACTTTGAAATATGCATTTAGTTCCAGACTTTATTAAATATAGTTCTTCTAGTTTCTTCAGATTCAGGTGCAGTTTCTACTGTTATGAAAACAAATGCTTTGTACATTGAGATAGTTTTTAAAAAACTATTTCCATTGTTCAAAGGCTTCTTAGAGTTATTTTCCAGTATGTTTTAGGATGAAAATTTCTTTTTAGTGTCTGAGGATTACTGATTTTTCATTAGCAACATTGGAGATCTTTAGAATTATAACATTGGAAATCCAGATTTAATTTGAAATAGATAATGTATTTATAAAGTTCACTGGACTTATCAAATCTGAAAAATATTTTGGAAAAAATAATCTAGAATTAAAAAAATGTTTAAATATCTCCTTAGAGGGAAGTCAGTCAAAGATACACCTTGGCAGAAAATTAAGACATTCCATGATGTAGTGGAAACTCAGCATTGCCTAATGATTAAGCGCATAAACCCAGGAGCCAGGATATCAGGATTTGAATTCTAGCCAAATACACTTACCAGCTATGTAAATTTGGACAAGTTACTTAATCTTTCTGTGCTTCAATCCCTCATCTGCACAATGGGGACACTAATACTTTCTCCCATATGGTCCTTATAAGGATTGCTGTACTATATAGTGTTATATAATAATAGAGCATGTGTTATATAATATATTAAAATATAATATACATTGCATAATATTATATATATAATTAGTATATTACAGTATTTTAAAGTACTCAGTGCCTGGCTTATGGTAAGATAATCACTATGTATCATAATTCATTAAGCTGGAGACATTATTCTTTGTAAGTTAAGCAACTCTTTAATGTACAGTTAAGAAATTTAAAAATACTGCACATTAACCGTGACATGCCATTGATTATGAGACACACCCTGACTTTTAATATTACAAAGTGTACATTTCAGACTAAAATAAATTTGTTAATATTTGTTAAATAAATGTATAAACTTTGTTTTCTCTGGAGGAAACAAGTATAATAATATTTATAATTCATAAAACAACATATTTATCAAAAATATTTCAGTGAACAGAATGCATATTCATTCATTTATAGGTTCATTCATTAAGTCAGTCAATGATTATTGAATAACTGAGAGTAATCTTTTTTGATAGTTTAAATGACTGAGCATGACAATTAGCTGATCTCATGTGCTCTATTCATATTTAGGCAGAATACCTAATTTATAGGACTCTCTTTATCTAAACAGACCTTTCTATTTCATCTGTATTCTGTGGCATGAAAATAACCAATCTTCTGGAGAAGGACAAATAAATTCATTTTCTCCATAAAACCCTTTATTGCTACTTCTGTTTTACTGCCACCAATCTCGAAACTTCTGTAGGGTTTGGCTATTTGTAATTTTACCATATGGGTTTTGTCCATCTCCACATATGGTTGGCACCCTGTATATCATTTTAATTTTCACAATAATTTCTTCTTGACTCTGAATTTTAAGTTTTTATTCATGAGCAAATGTGGTCCTTAAATATTTCTAAGTATAACTGTAGTGACATGGGATAAATTTTCATGATTTTGCAATTCCCCCAAATTTCCAAATTCAACTTTTTTTTTTCCTTTGAAGTTTGAAAAGAAATCGGTATCTCTTGAATAATTTTGAGTAGTTGATTACGTGTCACCAATGATTATCTCACCACTGTTCTAGCCGTTGCGGATAATACAGAAATACAAAAGTTGCCCTTAACATGCTTAAATCTAATTGGGAAGTCAAGAGTTACGTGTATACAGAAGAGCATTATGGGGTGATAATGCTAAGATCATCAAAGGAGGAAGAGAGACAAGGAGAGAGAGAGGGAGAGGGAGAGAGAACTACATGTGTTAAAGAGAGAAAAAAGGAAAGTGTTTCATGGGGAGGTAGGATTCAGTCTGGGTTTTGAGAAATGGACAAGTAAGTGTGTTATACCCAGAAAGGACAAGGAGGCAACTTTAATGAGAAGAATATATAAAACCCAAAACCAAAACAAAACTGTGGTGTATTGATAGCAAATCAAGATGATGGATCTCATTAGTATTAATGCAAATAAAAGAGAAGTGTGTGAGAAATGCATAGGTATGGATAGGCAACAGTGTTTCAGAGAGATTTCACTACAGTGGTTTGCAAGCTGAAGTGAAGAAAGGGATGTGTAGAAGAGCAATAGAAAATGCATGACGTTAATGCTGCCATTTAAACTCTGAGCCCATACTGACATCTGTATTAATCACAGCACCCTTTCTCACTCTGTACATAAGGGGTCTCAAACTCTTTTGCACACAGCATCCCAAGAATTACTGCCAATCAATCAGAGTTGGCAGTTGAAATAAAACCTAAAAGTACATTGGACACAGATCAGAAAATCTAAATTCAAATCTTCATATAACCACTGCTTGTGTCACCTTTGGTAAGTCACAACCTCCATAAACTGCATGTTTCTCATTGGTATCATGGGAATAGTGATTTGTTAGGCTACTTCAGAAACCTGTTCTTAGCATCAAATAAGCTAATGTATGCGGGATTATCTTGTCAATATAAACAATGTCAGGCAAATGTAAAGAAACATTCTTTTCTTTCATATCTTCTTTAAGATATAGAATTATCACATCTTACATCTTAATTTCCATGTCAAGTTTGGAAAGCATGTATTCTTTGTGTGTGTGTGTGTGTGTTTCCAGCATTAAGATTTAATTAAGGGAGCATATTCATTGTAGAGAATATATGGATGATTGTAAATGTGACTCCTCATTACAGCCTTAAAAATTTTGAAACACCAAAGCACAAAAATGTAAATTATATATCCAAACTACAGGTACAAAACAAGTACATGTATTTTCCATGCTCCAAAATTGAGTACACACTGTACTGTCATAGGAAAGGGGTTTACCAATGAAGACTTGACAATAAAGTACTCAAGACTACCAAGATATACCAATATAAAATAGGAGTTTATAAAAACAAGTTTGACAATAGCAGAGAGGACCCTTTTCATTTCTGAGCAAAAATGCATTTCGTTATACATACTCTCTCCTAAAATGAATAAACCGGTCACTTGAGAATGCTCTATTTATTTTCTCTATTATACTACAACATTCTCCATGTCTTCTGAAAAAAAATATTGTGCAGGAACTGTGGGATAAGCATGCATGTGGATGGAACAGCACAATTGCACTGGTTCTTACAACTCACTTCTAGATAAGGAGAAACTGTTATTCATTAGTATGGCCCAGGCTTAGCCAATATGCAGTTTGGAAGGACACTGGGTTAAGATCAGAATGATCTGAAACTCCACGTTCTAGAATTGATGATTTTATATGCCGTTGTATTAGTCAGGCTTCTTTTTTTCTTTCTTTTTTTTTAAAAAAAATTTATTGGAGTGTAGTTCATCTACAATATTGTGTTAGTCTCTACTGTACAGCAAGTGAATTGGCCACACATGCACATATATCCACTCTTCTTTACATTCCCCTCCCATACAGGTCATTCTAGAGTAATGAGAAGAGCTCCCCAAGCTACACAGCAGGTCCCTATTAGTTATCTACCCTTACATATAGTAGTATGTATATGTCAATCCCAATCTCCCAACCCATCCCCTCCCACTGCCCCCACCCACGGCAACCACAAGTTTACCCTCCACATCTGTGACTCTACCTCTGTTCTGCAAACAAGTTCTAGTCAGACTTCTTCAGTCATTAATTACAACTCAATTCAAATAGGCTGGAACATATACACACTACTATACATAAAATAGATAACTAACAAGGACCTACAGTGTAGCACAGGGAACTATACTCAATATTTTGTAATAACATATATATATATATATATATCACTTTGCTGTACACCTGAAACTAACACAATGTTGTAAATCAACTACACTTCAATTAAAAAACTCAAAAAAAACCCTAAAAAGTAGGCTGAAAAACAACTTTTATTTATTAAGACTTAATAATAATATATAATAATGAAAATAGTCAAGAACTAATAATGTATCAAGAAAAAGGATTATTACTGACTGATACACATAACTGAAAAGCCCAAGCATGGCTAGATTCCAAGACTAAGATGATGCTATCAGGATTCTGCCTCCCTCCATCCCTCGGTTTGGCTCCCTTCCCTCTAGGATTCACTTTCACACAGACTCTCCACATATGTGGTAATAAAAGTGGCATTCAGCAGCTCTAAGTTTAAATCCTACCAGCAGTAACTCTGAGACAAATAGCTTCTCTTTCTAAGGGGTTCCTATATGTTGACTAATTGGCCTGATCCGGTTCATGCACCAACCTCAGAACCAGTCTCTCGTCAGGGAAAGTGTGATGCACTGAACCGGGGCAGGGTCACGTCCCACAGTAACCACACTGCTGATTTATAAAGGATTCATTTCCCCCAAGAAAACTTCAGATACGGAAAGCACATATTCTTTCTGCTTTAAGCTATGTATGTACATTTGCCAAGTAAGGCAGCCCTCAGATACAAATTTTAAAATACTTGTTCTTAATATTTTTCATTCCTTCAGAAGGAGTTGTTATTTATGTACTGGCAACCTGTCAGTACATGTGGATTCACATGCAAGGTTTATTTATTTCTTCCTCCTATAGAAGCCTATCTGCATGTTGCCTTTTCTGCTCATTTACCAGAATTAAAAGACTTTACCAGGATAAATTTGCTTATTTTATACATGTAAGTAATGAACTGATATTTGTTAAGATATGAAGATGTTAATAATTATGGAAGTATAGGATATTTTACTTCTTTTCACTAAAATAATTTACACAATGAGTTGAAAACAAAATGGGAAAAATTAGAGATCACTTAATACATAAGCAGAAATTCTAGATTCAGCAAGACTAAAAATTATTCAGTTGTTTTCTTCTTAGTTTCATTTTGAAACAAACTGCACTATTATTTTTTGGTCAGTCCTTGAATGTGCAATATGATTTTCAGTCATCTTCGTTATTCAGGCCACTCAATCAAGTATTTTATTTTAAGTATTTAATTTTATGTCTTACACAACAATATAACTAAATATTGTTGTGTAAGACATAAAATTTCCTAATGTATATATGGTCCTTTATAGAACAAAGGCAAACAAAGCTTCTGATAAGAGGTACACAATTATGATGCAGGCAAAAGATAACAAAGGTCAAAAGAGACATGTAACTGTAATCTACTCATAATTCATGAACGGTACTTGAAATTATGGAGGGAATGATTATACATCTCATGATAGAACCCCTGTTGAGCAGGAGATCTCAGTGCCAACTTTTATTCTCTGTAAAGTTTCAAAACATTATGGAGAAAAGCTCCATATGAAATACCCAGAACGACAAAGGGGCCACAGTCAGTGAAAGGAAGATTAATTTTTTTTTTTTAAGTATACTTCAGGTTAAGAAGGAGTACATGGTGGGTGGAGCAAATGAATGGAACCAATCTTTAGCTAAACATTACTAATGAGCTTTTCTTGAAATATTTTAATGATTGGAAATTTTTCTATTGTTTTTTGTAATTTTTTTTTTTTTTTTTTTTTTTGCGGTACGTGGATCTCTCACTGTTGCGGCCGCTCGCGTTGCGGAGCACAGGCTCCGGACGCGCAGGCTCAGCGGCCATGGCTCACGGGCCCAGCCGCTCCGCGGCATGCGGGATCCTCCCGGACCGGGGCACGAACCCGTGTCCTCTGCATCGGCAGGCGGACTCTCAACCACTGCGCCACCAGGGAAGCCCTGTAAAAAATTTTTTTAAACTACCTCCTTACATCAGTTCAGACATGTCGACATACCCATTCAAGTACAGAATTATTTTTTCCTTTCTGCAGTGAGTGTGAATCTGGTTGAAAGTTAGCCCAGATGGACTGTCACATGTCCACCCAGTGTCAGCTGTGGTCTTATCTTCCTTGAAGATGAGGGAAGAAACACCAAGTGATAGGTTTGTCAAATTTGTTCAGCAAAATGAGCTCAACATTCCAGTAGAATAAAGTCAATTAAATCCACTTTGTTATTTACCCAACACATTTTTTATTAATTAATTTTTTATTGGAGTACAGTTGATTTACAATGTTGTGTTAGTTTCTGCTGTACAGCAAAGTGAGTCAGTTATACATAAACATATATCCACTCTTTTTTAGATTCTATTCCTGTATAGGTCATTACACATTATTGAATAGTGTTCCCTGTGCTATACAGTAGGTTCTTATTGGTTATCTATTTTATATATAGTGTGTATATGTCAATCCTAAACTCCAAATTTATCCTCCCCCCCATTCCTCCTTGATAGCCATAAGTTTTTTTTCTGCATCTGTGACTCAATTTCTGTTTTGTAAATAGGTTCGTTTGTACCTTTTTTTTTTTTTTTTTTTTTTTTTGTGTTCGCGGGCCTCTCACTGTTGTGGCCTCTCCCGTTGCGGAGCACAGGCTCCGGACGTGCAGGCTCAGCAGCCATGGCTCATAGGTCCAGCCGCTCTGCGGCATGTGGGATCTTCCCAGACCGGGGCACGAACCCGTGTCCCCTGCATCAGCAGGCGGACTCTCAACCACTGCGCCACTAGGGAATCCCTGTACCATTTTTTTTTAGAGTCCACATATAAACATTATCATGATATTCATCCTTCTTTGTCTGACTTACCTCATTCAGTATGACAATCTCTAGGTACATCCATGTCACTGCAAATGGCATAATTTCATTCTTTTTTATGGCTGAGTAATATTTCATTGTATATATATACCACATCTTCTTTATCCATTCCTCCATCAACAGACATTTAGGTTGCTTCCTGGCTATTGTAAGTAGTGCTGCAATGAACGTTGTGGTACATTTATCCTTTCAAATTCTGGTTTTCTTTGGATATATGCCCAGGAGTGGGAGTGCTAGATCATATGGTAGCTCTATTTTTAGTTTTTTAAGGAATCTCCATACTGTTCTCCATAGTGGCTCTACCAATTTATGTACCCACCAACAGTGTAGGAGGGTTCCCTTTTCTCCAGCATTTACTGTTTGTAGATTTTTTGGATGATAGCCATTCTAACCCGTGTGAGGTGACACCTCATTGTAGTTTTGATTTGCATTTCTCTAATAATTAGTGATGTTGAACAGCTTTTCATGTGCCTCTTGGCCATCTGTATGTCTTCTTTGGAGAAATGTCTATTTAGATCTTCTGCCCATGTTTTGATTGGATTATTTGTGTTTTTGATATTGAACTGCATGAGCTGCTTGTATATTTTGGAGATTAATCCCTTGTCAGTTGCTTTGTTTGCAAATATTTTCTCCCATCCTGTGTGTTTTCTTTTCATTTTGTTGATGGTTTCCTTTGCTGTGCAAAAGCTTAATTAGATCCCATTTGTTTATTTTTGTTTTTATTTACCCAACACTTTTAATCTGCAACCCTATTTAGTCTGTTCTCTTGAGAACGATACCTAGGTTACAAAATTCATACCCACAAGAAGTGAGACACAGTGACAGCACTCTCACATATGTTTGGAGAGTCTCTATGGAGAAGTATCTTTGACAGCTTCTTTGAACCTAATGTTGATTCCATTTGTTCTTAGTCTTATTCCAGAATTAAAATCTGTCTTCAGAAGCTTAAAATACCCTAGAGTTATTGTATTTTGAGCCTGATCAAATGGTGACTTCAAATTAAGATTTTTACCTAGAGATTTGAAGATGTCTAAACATAATAATATCTTCTAACTTATGAAAAGGAGCAATGATTCACATTAGAGTTAGATATTTAGTTGGGACATTTTCTTCCTCTCTCCCTTCCTTCTTTTTTTCCTTCCTTCCTCCCTCCCTCTCTTTCTTCCTTCCTTCTTTTCCTTTTTCTTTTCTTTTCTTTTTACTTTCCTTTTATTTCCTCCCCCCCTCCTTTCCTTCCTTCCTTCCTTCCTTTCTCTTTCTTTCAAAAATATCAACCCATATTTGTTAACCAAAGAGAGTGGAATGAATAGGAATGTAAACTCTGGAATTGGACTGTGTGTGTTTTGTTTATAGCTCTACACATCTTAGATATGTGACATTGGATAAGTGACTTCATTTCTCTGTGCCTTTATTTTCCATCTATAAAATGGTGATATTAATAGTAATTATTTTCTGGTTATGGTCTGGATTCAGTGTACTTTAGTTGGTGGGCACCTGGCATGTATGGAAAGAGCTTTTATATAGTTAGAGCTGTAGCAGTAATGGTGATAGTGGCAGTGGTGATAGTGGCCATGTTACTGTGTAAGGCTCTGTATTAGAAATATGAAAATAACTTTCTCTTTCCTCAAGGAGTGTTAGTTTCCTATAATGTCAGCCATGTTACTATCTGTAATTTTTCCCTGTGCATCCATAATCTTATGTGTGTATGTAGGAAATATGTAGATGGGAGAGAGA
Organism: Aethalodelphis obliquidens; assembly: GCF_003676395.1. Taxonomy (NCBI): domain Eukaryota; kingdom Metazoa; phylum Chordata; class Mammalia; order Artiodactyla; family Delphinidae; genus Aethalodelphis; species Aethalodelphis obliquidens. The sequence continues at coordinate 10,867,878 of NW_020837958.1, read as the reverse complement.
GAGAAAAAAATAGAGAGAAGAGGGTGGGGAGAGAAAGCCGTCAGTATTAAATAAGTGCAGGGACACATTATCTGTTGCTCATCTTTATATCTCTTAGCACCAAGAAGAGTGCCTAGAACAGAAGAGGTGCTCAGTAAATAATTGTCAAATGAATAAATGCACTATTATCTCCTTCACTCTGTGTGTGTGTGTTTAATTCTTCATGCCACTGCTTTGTGTTCCTAGGAAGAGAAGTATAAAATTAAATTTTCCCATTTCATCACCAACTACATTATCACTTTTTACTTATCTCACAGGTAGTAGTGATTAGCTGGCCAAATGAACGATTCTGAGAAATATCCTTTGAATAATCCCACCCTTGAATAATGAATCCTAGTATGTTTCATTTATGATATTTTGAAGCAATTCTAAGAATGAATTTTATTTTCTAATTCCTATCTATTATAGTAGTTAGAGCAACACTTCTGTGTTTAAGATCAAGATTTTAAACTCATACACTAATATTAAACTTGTGCTCCCATTTAATTGTCTTGTCTCATTTGTGTTGTGTTATTAAACCATGATGTCACACTCCCCAGTTAGCCTAATGCTTTTTTTTTTAAATCAGAAACTAGTGTGAGGTGATATATGCCTCCCATTCATCTCTCAAAGTATAGACATTTACTGACCATATAAGAAAAAAGAAAAGCAAAGATCACCAAGAAAATTCCTATGTTTCTCTCAAGTCTCAGGATAATTGACATACCTGCTTCCTGCCTTCTGTAGACAAAGGCCATTTTTTTTTTATTCTATCGAGGATGTCTGACCTGAACAGTTTGGTGCTCTCTGATGGTGGGGGCAGGATTAAAAATTTGTCTGCTGATGGCTAAGTTTCCTTTGTACAAGGGTAAACAACACTTCCATTTGCCAGTAGGAGAGAAGCTTAATTATGCTCACATCTGAGTGACTCGTGGGACCACTCCTGCCTCAATCTGGCTCTCTGCTTCCTTTCCTAGAGTTCTCTGCTACTGAGATGAAGCTTTCTAGTCTCTAGTGCTTGAGCTCATGCTGACTTGACTCATTAACTGATTCCAGCTGTTCTTCCCTAGCAACAGACAATTTCTCATCTGCAGGGCCATTTGAGCTCAGATGTGAGTGGCAAAGATCACTGTTTGACTGTTTTGAAATTCAAGTTATAGTTAGAAATGGAGTCAATTTAAAATGAAAAGTTTTGATTACCTTATATTCTGACTACATGTTGACTTTCAACAAGGATTTCTTTACAGGGATTGAAAACTAAACTCTACAATTTGAAATCCACATGAAAAGAAGTAGAGATTGTACATATACACAACAAAAAACTGAAAATAAACTAAGCTCTGTGATTAACTGTGCATGAAAAAAAGAATGTTGAATTTCCACTGTTGAGCTGCATGACCCCAACATGTCAGCTAACATCTTGGGATATTTTTTTTCCTCATTTATAAAACAAGGTAGAATTAGATGATCTCCATTGATACTTTGGATTCTATTTTTATAATATTTTACTTTATATTAAATAGGGAATAAAATACCAAAATATTACAATTCTATGAGACATGGGGTTTCCCTAGAAAAAAATATATCATAAATAGAAAAGACAGTTCTACAGATTCTAGAAAAACATATGCCTTGTACAAAAAGTGACAAATGACAGTGATCAATCAGTAAGTGGGAAGTGAAGCGTGAGAGTAATGGCAACAAATTGTGATATTTGAAATCTAGTATTTTAGAAAATAAAAGTGAACTGCAAAACTAGTGTGATAAGGAAGAAGGAGATGGTTGGCTTTGACACACCAAAATTCGTCTCAATTCTTATTGGTCTCTAAATGAATGATATTACTGTTATTTTTTTAAGAGGAAACCAGAAGAGCAACATGCATGTACTTTTGTCACTAGTGAATGTTTTCTCTCAAGCTAACAGCCTTCTCTTTGGACCATTTCCTTCACCAACATATTATCTAGTTGAAAGAAAATGTTTAAGACCTTCTGTTATAAAAGATTGTTTTAAAAATAATGCATATTCCTGAGCGGGGGAAATGCTGTACTCTACTTGATTTCAGTAGACATAAACAGTGCAGGCACTTTTCATTCAAGTTTGGATCTTTCCTTCCTCCCGTCCATCTTCCCTTCCCTTCTTAATGTATTTTTATAATATCTGAATTTACAAAGGACATGATGTGGCTTCAAAGCTGAATTATCACAATAGTCTCCTAACTAGCTGTCAGCTTGCAATATTGTTTCCACTGAAATTATTCTCTTCATGATTGCACAGATTAGACCATTTAATGTTTCTCCTAAAATTCTTTGATGGTATTACATGTTCTTACACCCTTCACAAATTTACCTAAAAGTCTCAGCTTGGGATTCAAGGCTTTATTCCTGCTGGCCCTGATTTACATCACACACACATGCATACACATACGCATGCATGTACACAGACACAGTTTTAATATAAATAGGGTGAGCATTAACTGCCCCCTCCAGTACAGCCAAATATTCTTATCACTCTCACTTAAAAGTATCTGCTTGGAAATAAAAACAAAAATAAACAAATGGGACCTAATGAAACTTAAAAGCTTTTGCACAGCAAAGGAAACTATAAACAAGACAAAAAGATAACCCTCAGAATGGGAGAAAATATTCACATACAAATCAACAGACAAAGGATTAATTTCCAAAATATACAAACAGCTCATGCAGCTCAAAATTAAAAAAACAAACAACCCAATCAAAAAATGGGCAGAAAATCTAAATAGACATTTCTCCAAAGAAGACATACAGATGGCCAGGAGGCACATGAAAAGCTGTTCAACATCACTAATTATTAGAGAAATGCAAATCAAAACTACAGTGAGGTATCACCTCACACCAGTTAGAATGGGCATCATCAGAACATCTACAAACAACAAATGCTGGAGAGGGTGTGGAGAAAAGGGAACCATCTTGCACTGCTGGTGGGAATGAAAATTGGTACAGCCACTATGGAGAACAGTATGGAGGTTCCTTAAAAAACTAAAAGTAGAATTACCATATGACCCAGCAATCCCACTACTGGGCATATACCCAGAGAAAACCGTAATTCAAAAAGACACATGTACCCCAGTATTCACTGCAGCACTGTTTACAATAGCCAGGTCATGGAAGCAACCTAGATGCCCATCAACAGATGAATGGATAAAGAAGATGTGGTATATATAAACAATGGAATATTAGCCATAAAAAGGAACGAAACTGGGTCATTTGTAGAGACGTGGATGGACATAGAGACTGTCATACAGAGTGAAGTAAGTCAGAAAGAGAAAAATATCATATATTAATGCATATGTGTGGAATCTAGAAAAATGGTACAGATGAACCAGTTTGCAAGGCAGAAATAGAGACATAGATGTAGAGAACAACCGTATGGACACCAAGGGGGGAAAGTGGGCTGATGGGGGTGGTCGTGGTGGGATAAAAATAAAATTTAAAAAAAGTATTTGCAATTTTCTGGCTAATGCACTGAACTTCACATTATTCATTATAACTAGATTTCTCAGCTTACTTCTCTTCAATTATATCAGTTCTTTCCTAGGAAATAAGCCTTTTTCAAATCACGTAAAATCCCAAGGAAGGCTTGATTACCAGGTATACAGTAGAACGTCTTTTGTCTTGTTTGACACTCAAAATTAACATCTTTCTATCATTTGTTATAGATGCAGAGGTGTGTTGATGATTATTTAAGAACCAAGAAATTTATTTTCAAAGTTTATAGATTGTTGTGGTGTAAATGTTCTATGGCTGATTTCAAGCTACTGATATGACTTTACTGAATGGGGAGTTGAAAAAAGATGTTCACAGTCACCTCTCATTCACCAGTACCAACTGACTGCAGCAAGTAGGACCTGCTGCTTCAAACTGATCATTATAAGAAATTTGAGAGTAAGTGATGTTTCAAAGTCCTTGAATTTTCCATATCTTCTTAATAATACTCTGACTACATTTGACCTCTAGAGTGTATATGCATCAAATTAGAAATTTCTGTAATGTCTTTTTCTAACTCCCTGGGTTAGATGAGGATAAATGTGATCAAGTGCCCCACTCTTTAAGATCTGGTAATTTGATCCTCCACAAATGTTGCAGGAAGAGGGACCCTTTCCAGGGCCCAAGAGTGGGCTCTTCTCTAACACTTGGAAATGAATTGTCCAAAGAGACACTGACAAAGCAAAAGACTTTATTGGGAAAGGGCACCCAGGCAGAGAGCAGCAGAGTAAGGGAAACCAGGAGAACTGCTCTGCCACATGGCTCGCAGTCTCAGGGTTTATGGTAATGGGGTTAGTTTCCTGGTTGGCTCTGGCCAATCATCTTGCTTGACCCGTATTCGGTTTGACTCAGGATCCTTCCTGGTGGTGTGTACGCATCTCTCAACCAAAATGGGTTCCAGTGCAGTGCAAAGGATTCTGGGAGTTTGGTAGGACATATTATGGGCTGGTGTCTCCTCCCTCCTTTTGGCCCCTCCTGAATACTCCAGGTTAGTTTTCAATGGCATGAAACTATGTTCTTTATTGTGACCTCCTGTTATGAGACAACTCATGCAAGTGGTTATCATCATGCCTGGCCAAGGCAGGAGGTTTCAGTCAACGGTTCCCTAACAGTTCTTTCTAGGGCAGTTTATAATTCACGTTTATTGTCTCTTATAATTACTTGTCCTCTCATCATCTGTATAAATAAATGATCCTTCGGCTTTTATAGATGAGGAAACTGTGAGTCTGCTGAGATAAGCAATTGCCTCTAATTTGAGATAGTAATTTGCCTCTAATAAAAGAGATAGTAAGTGACAGAGTCAGGACGATTCTAGGTATTTTGACTTCAAGATGAGGAGAGCAACAGCAACCACCAAATATTCTCCAACATCTTAGCAGAAAATTTTGGACAAGGAGGGTGTTATCCTGAGACATTTAAATAATGTGATAATGTGAATACATTTCTATTCTCCACTCTCAGAATTTCATATTGACTCTCAAACCAGAAGTCCCCTATTTCTTCTGAATCCACAAAACCATCATACAGGAAAAAAAATCAGTTTGTTTGTTTTTCTTTTGTGGTGGTATTTCACAACCATGGCTACTAGATTTATACAGGATATGTTTCTTTGTTTTAGATTTTGTTTTTGCTCTGTTTTTTTTAGAACTGGCAGGTTTTCTTTTCCAAACTCAGGGTCAACAACCCAGAATAGATGGAATAAGGCCTACAAAATTTCAGTTGGCAAAACCAATGCAACTGAGCGAACATTTGAAAGTAAGCAGAGTCTGTCTTTGACTCAGTTTCCAAAATATTCCTCTTCAGTTGCTCTGAAACACTTTCTTCCTGTGGCTCCCCATTCATCTTTACTCTCACCTCAGCATCTCATTCTAGTTACGAATTGCCTAACTTTGTCCAGATCTTCCCTTCCACATTCTTACTTGGTTAACCAACTCAGTTGCAAATGCATCTAAGCTGCCATCTTTACCAAAGGCATTTGCATGTTAATAAAGGGCTAATGAAGGTGGGGGAGACATAAAAGAAGAGAAAAGAAAAGACTAGAAAGTCAGTGATTTTATTTCTAGTGGGATAGGGAGGTTTAATTTATTTACTCATAAGATCTGTCCAATTAATACTAATAAGTATTAGGAGAGGAACAAACATGTCCAGTCTACCCCATTATTGCCTTCCTTTTTTTAGTTTGTTTTGCCAAGAACCAAAAAATTAGGATAAATCTTCACTGACTTTCCCCCAAATTAGGTTCTCTACAGTAACAAAATCTCAGAGATAGTTTGTGCTTTTAAGTACCATATGAGTTTTTCTGAGCAGATATTGGCGGAATAATATTAGCAGAGATGTGACACTCGGACATCCAGTTTATGGAAGAGAGATATATTCCTAATTCTACTGTCTTCATTCAACACACAAAAAAGTGTCACTGAGAAATATTGCCCAGCACACAAATATGTCGGCTTATAGTGTAAATAACATCCAGCTGCCTCCCCACCCTCTCCCCCCACACCACCCCCACGAAAAAATGAGAGAAAAGTGAAATGAGTGCCCTGTACTCTTAATCAGTCAACAATAAATCCAGATTTAGATAAAATCAGTTGATATTTTTAGGGATAGTGTGTCATGAAGAATTTGGCCTTGCCCAAGTGAGGTCTATCCTTTATCACTGACTCCTGGGACATTATTTCTAAATCCTTAGAATTTACTGAGTGATAGAAGTATCGTTGTTATTCATTGGCCCAAGCCTGGGAGTTTATGCTAATGAGGTGACTCATAATGTGTCCTTTGAGCCCTGAAATATCAGCCAGACTTCTGGACAAAGGGGTGCTGGAGACTGAGTTCAAACACAAGGGAAATCAATCAGTCAATCATGCCTATGTAATGAAGCCCCAATGAAAACTCTAGACACTGAAGTTTATGTGAGCTTCACAAGTTGGCAGTGCTCCTTAACTGTTGTCAGACATCAATGCCCAGAGCGTCACACATCCTGAGGGCAATGGAAGCTTCTCATTTGCAATCTTCCCAGATCTGCCTTTTGTGTCTCTTGACTTGGGTGATTTTAAAGTATCCTTTTCCTGTATTAAACCATACTGTGAGTATAATAGCTTTCAGTGAGTTCTGTGAGACTTTCTAATACTGTCAAACCTGAAAGTCATTTTTGAAGATCTTCAAACCAACAGTTAGTGTCTGAAGTCTTGGAAAGAGTTGGAAGTCTGGAGAACTGTGCCTTCAAGCCTCACAGTTTGACTAACTCCAAGCAAATGGCCCAATAAAAACTGATATGAAAAAATACAACTTTCATTTGTTTCATATAAAGAAAACAATTTCTTTTTAATTCCACAAGGTCAATATCAGGATGCAGAATGCTCTACACATTTGTCTTCAAACTGTAAATTCCTATCCTTGGTTGAGATTTCCTGGTTTCAATAAGAAAGCATTTGTATTGGAAATCACATGACATATTTTTAGAAAGTACGCCTGTTCTTATTTAGAACCTTACAATTAATTTTTCTCTCTCTTTGAAAACTTGTAAATTTAACTATTTGCCAAATTACCCTTAGATAACAGAAATTAAGGGGTGGGGACATTATCAGGTAGTAAAAGGTTAAACAATGATATACTTGAAATATAGCTCTAATGAAGGGAGTAAAGAAAAAGGAAGAGGGCTTCCCTGGTGGCGCAGTGCTTGAGAGTCCGCCTGCCGATGCAGGGGACACGGGTTCGTGCCCCGGTCCGGGAAGATCCCACATGCCGCGGAGCAACTGGGCCCGTGAGCCATGGCCGCTGAGCCTGCGTGTCCGGAACCTGTGCTCCACAACGGGAGAGGCCACAACAGTGAGAGGCCCGCGTACCGCAGAAAAAAAAAAGGAAGAGAAGAGGGATAAATGAGACAGATTACCCCACATTCAAATCTTGGACTGTAGATACATTCTTTTCTTAATATAATAAAGGACCTAGGTCTTTAAGATACACTGCATGTACTCAAACCCTTCAGCAATTTTCCAAAATAGACACGAGTCCATTTTCCTGAAACTTCAGAGTCTTTCAAGTTAACAGAGTTTTACATGAACTTAGATATGGATATTGCCTAAGATCTCTAAGCGCATTAATAAGTGTGCCAGTATGACTTGAAGATAAGACGATGGACTCACCTATCATCTTTGTCACTTCCAACCTCTTCTGTATAGAAGAGGTAAAAAATAACTGACTGGGCCACTGATAAGGGCAGAAGATATATTCAGCTAGGTAAGACAATAACCCGGTATTCCAGTGTTCTTTCAGGTAGTGGCATTAAGAAAATTTTGAGAGAAAGAGAGAGAGCACTAGGCAATTTTTTTTTCCAGAAAGCTAACCTCAAAACTTTTGAGGAAACTCTAAAATTTTTATCATCTCTGTAGTTACAATTATAAGTACATGAATTTAGGAAAAAAACTAAGTTTTACTGCAATATATTGTATCTGTATGTCATTTGGTATATTCAACTACATACTTGATAATTGTCATTAATTATCCTGCTGAGCAACCTATTTAAAGCAGTAATGTGTAATACCTAGTGATGCTACGTTATGGCTAAATGTGGCCAGATTCTTCTAATATGGGTGATCCCATAAACGTTGCCTGAGATATATAATTGTTAACTTTTCAATAGAACTAAGTTTCTATTGCATGGAAACCATTCCATGCCCTTGGTCTTTAAATTACCCATTTATGATGTTCTCTAGTGCTTGTTTTTGATGTACAGTAACCAGTCAAGCTGTGGTAATCAATGTGTAGATACAGTGAATTTGCCTTCCCTATTTGAGTAGGGATTTTCATAAGGAGAAGAAGCATAATTAATCTACAAGTTCTGAATTACCCATGGGAAGACATATTTTTTTTATTCCCCTCTCTATAAGTAGCAAATTTGTCACGTTCATTTAATATATGTTTCCTCCATTTCATTAAGTTAGAGAATGCACCTTTCATTATAGAGGAGCACAGACATTGAGGCAGTTCTATTTTCTCTAAGGGATTGGTATTGGAAGTGTGTAATAGCCTACCTCCCCACATTTGTCGTCCACTTCTTCTGAACAAACTGTTACTAAACACAGGAAGACTTTTCTTTCTTTTTTTTTGCGGTACGCGGGCCTCTCACTCTTGTGGCCTCTCCCGTTGCGGAGCACAGGCTCTGGACGCGCAGACTCAGCGGCCATGGCTCACGGGCGCAGCCGCTCCGCGGCATGTGGGATTTTCCCAGACCAGGGCATGAACCTGGGTCCCCTGCATTGGCAGGCGGACTCTCAACCACTGCGCCACCAGGGAAGCCCCTCCTGCTTTTTTTCAAGATTAATTTCAAGTGTTACTCTTCCTTTTAAGTTCTACCTTGACTTCAGTGGGCAGACACAGTTCTTCTTTTCTCTCTGCCACCATATAGCTATGTATCTTATAGAGACTCTTTTTAAAGTAGTTAGCATATTGCCTTGAAATTACTCAACTGCTTATTTACTTAGTTACCAGTAAAGCAACTCTACATAGACTCTTTGTGAACGTATCCTTACTCTTAGCATAGTGCCTGGCAGTGTAAGTGCCGAACAAATACATACTTGTTGAAGGAATGAATGAACCAATGAATAAACCCAGTCAATGATTTAATCATCTCATTTACAACTTGAGCTTCATCTCCTATGTAAAATGGATAATAGCGTGTTAGAGTGGAAAAAAATAGTCAAAGTCTGATTTTGACATCCTAGCCACATGCTTAAGAGAAAGTTACTTAGTCTTTTGAATTGTCTGTTTCCTCATCTGCAAACAAATAAAAGAAAAAAATTTTCATCTCAAAATGTTATGAGAAGTAAATGAAATAAAATATATTTGCGACTTTGTAGCCTGTAAAGTACTATGCTCATGTTAGTTCCATTGAAATCGAGTAAATTATAAATGAATTCACTATGTGGGTTATTGATAACTACAAATGGTGCATGGTGTATTCATAAGGTGAACCTCTGAAATATAGTAAGCAAAATTAGTTAAAAGATGCCTGAAATCAAGAAATCATTATTTGGGTGAGAAAACATTCATCAGGGATTTGATTCTAATTGAAATTTACCGAAGTGACAAATACAATTTCTTTTTCTCCCATGTGAAAATTCAAGGCTACTGAAGTGTTGCTTGTTACATATACTAAAGGATGAAATTAATCAAATCCATTATCTGCCCCACTGTCACTGCTCACCACAAAATTTGGGCTATTTTGAGAAGCTTACCATGGATTATGGTTTTAATTAACACTTTGTTTTTAAAAGAAGCAATTTTTGATGTAAAGCATTCTTTTTTATTGAAGAATCATTGACTTACAATACTGTATTAGTTTCAGGGGTACAAAATAGTGATTTGATATTGTTATAGATTATACACCATATAAAGCTATTATAATATTATAGACTATATACCCTGTGCTGTACACTACCTTGTGACTTCCTTATTTTATAACCGGTAGTTTGTTCTTTTTGACCTAAAATTGGTGAGATATTTTATTTTAAAAAAAGAGAATAGAAAATACTCTTAAGTATGAATGAGTTATATATAACTCACTAATACTTTCCTTATCATACCATCCCGTGTGTGTGTGCATCGCACAGGGACACTGGTTTCACTGACATACATTATTACCATTTATTTCTAGTGCACAATTTTTTTGAATGGAGTTTTCCTTATTATTAGAGACAGGTTATTTTCATTAAATAGAGCAAGAAAAATAAAGAGTTGCTTGAAATCCAATTAGATCTTCTGTTTTCTATTGTGTTTCTAATGATGAATATATACCGGTTGTGTTCTTTAAATATCAAGGGACTTAAAAAATAATCCAAAATGTGTTTGATATCTCACACCTTTCCTTTTCATTGGTTCATGTATATGGCTATTTCAACTTCTTTCCTTTACACATATCTAGTATTCTTAGGGGAAAAAATTAAGAGAAAATTACAGGTTTATGGAAAGTTTTCATAGTTCTGCCTCTTTCTAATTCTTCCACAACACAATGGGCTTTACGTCTTAGCCTGGGTGTTTAGTTAGTGGATTCAAATCCATTGACTTCTTTATATATTGCTCAGTCTTTACAATCAGGGGGATCTAGCAGAGGGTCTCATTTTTTTCTTGTCTAAAAGAAAAAAGACATAGCTGACATCTTCTTTTGAAAAGTCTTCCAGTGTTTAGGGCTTCCTTGGTGGTGCAGTGGTTGAGAGTCCGCCTGCCGGTGCAGGGGACACGGGTTCGTGCCCCGGTCCGGGAGGATCCCACATGCCGTGGAGCGGCTGGGCCCGTGAGCCATGGCCACTGAGCCTGCGCGTCCAAAGCCTGTGCTCCACAATGGGAGAGGCCACAACAGTGAGAGGCCCGCGTACCACAAAAAAAAAAAAAGTCTTCCTGTGTTTAGTACCAGTTTGTTCAGAAGAAGTGGACGACAAATGTGGGGAGGTAGGCTATCACACTTCCAATCACATCTGTGATCTTTGGCTGACCAAAACCTTTCTCCATACTCTAACAATTTCAGTGTTTCTTGACTTTGTGAATCTTACCATCCTAAAGTAAAGTAAAAAAGAATAAAGTGAACCTTAAAGAAATTAAAATGTCATTTAGCTTTCCTTGCAGCTAGAGCATGAACATGAGTTAATGGGAGACATTTGTTTGGAAATTATTGAAGCTATTGATGGAACATGCATCCTTTCTGCTGGCAAGTTTGGTGGCAGAGGCAACCTGGTTCTGGCATCAGTAATGCCAGAGGTCCACTTATTAAGTGGGTCCCCAGAGCTTGAGAGTTTCCTCTGCAAGCTCAACCTTTCCAGTGATTCTGTGAGCCTTCTAATACCCTTTAATGCATCCTTTCCTGGTATTGTAGATAGAATGGATAACCCAAATGATCAACACACCTAGCTTTTAGGACTGTTGTGAGGATTCAAAACAGGGCACAATATAAAGCACTTAATTCAATTGCTGCACATGATGTGGGCTCAGAATATTGTAGCCATTAATATTCAAATTTAAACTCCTGCTACTGTGATAAAATAAACATCTGGCAATTCTATTATTTGATAGTTCGGGTTATGAATTGTTTCAGCCATTCTTGAAGTATTTTTTTAATTTATATTTTCCTCAGATATTATATTGAGTCAGTTTTAGACTTAGAGCTCGATATGTGTTTTTAATAAATAGCAAATTTTGGAATATTTGTGATAAAAAGGTTTTCATACTCATTATCTTAACTTTATCACTTTATCCTAGGTTTTGTTGAATTTTGCATAACTCTTAATGTTATAAACTGCAAATCTGTGTGAAAAGTCACTTTTCCCCTTTAAGATAGTAAATTATATTTAGTGCTTTAAAAGTGATGGCTTGTATATGAACTGATTTTGATTTATTATGACTGATATTTTTGCTGGGGTTCCCAGGTCCAACTAATAATAAACCTTCAAAAAACATTGATGATGTTGGCATATAAGTAAACTCTAATATGATCTAAGTGATTTTCAATTACAGATGCCCAAAAGGCATCATATATTTAGTTATTTTTAGGAAAGAGTTGCAAGTGAAAAGCAACTAAGAATACTTCCTCCTGGAAAATTTCTCCAGCAGTATAGAAAGTTTCTTTCAGACATAGGCTACTGGTTAAGAAAGAAAATAAGTTGACATGAAGAATCAGAGGTGGTCAATTTGCATTCACACCTCATAGAAAAGAAAAGTTGCGTTAACAAAAAAGTCTCTTTTCAGCCCTCAGGTGTTAACCATTAGAATATGTAGAAGCAGAGAAACTCTGGAGAAATGAGATCCAGAAAGCCTTTAATGATCTCTACAGGGAGTCTTTATATAATTCAGCCTCTGCAGATAAGAATGGGTTGGTTCAAGAGGTGAAGAATGCTTTTTTTTTTCCTTTGTTTTAGGTCTGTGGTTCCATGAAAATATTCATAAATAATATTTTGACCAATTGGTATGTCTGTTAGGCCCTACAGATAGGAGACTTGTGGAGAAAATGCTAAATATGGAATTTTTCCTTAGATTCTTCCTCAGACCTTCACCATCCTTTTTATTGACCAGGTAGGAAATAAATAGAGTTTCAAAGTTCTATTGTAAAAATGAAATAAGGACTCACGTTTGGAAGGTTAAACGTTAAAGCAAATATTAAATATTTCTTCAGTGTAAATGATGTACCAAACAGTGTGCCAGACAGTGAGACCCAAGGTGGAAAGGAGGCAAATAAAAGAATTTAATGCTTTTTGTTACCTTCTGGAAGCTTACTGAAAGCTCAAAAACTTCAAAATTCCTCCTTTCCTCCACCTAAGAATGTCAATACTAATCAATAGAATAGCTTTAATTGGCACAGACTTTTCTTAGAGATTTCAGTTGGTGTCTGCCCATCACTTTCTCTGAGACATTGCATCATGGAACATGAGAGAGACCATGAAGATAAGGCAAAATTGAAACAATTCCTATTATTACATCTAACTCACTTCCCAGTGACTCTCCAGGTCCTTGAACCCTTGTAATAATTATTCCTCTACCAATTTCTTAAAGTAGTTTGCGAAAGATCCCTGTTATTTTTATTTATTTATTTATTTATTTTTGCGGCACGCGGGCCTCTCACTGTTGTGGCCTCTCCCGTTGCGGAGCACAGGCTCCGGACGCGCAGGCTCAGCGGCCATGGCTCACGGGCCCAGACGCTCCGCGGCATGTGGGATCTTCCCGTACCGGGGCATGAACCCGTGTCCCCTGCATCGGCAGGCGGACTCTCAACCACTGCACCACCAGGGAAGCCCCCTGTAATTTTTAACATGAAGGACATAATTAAGCTCTGTGAATTTTCTAGATAATTTGTCAGTATATAGAATTTCTTGTTTATCAGACCAGAAAACAGGCAAGTGGAGGCTAGCTGAGCCTACAAAATACATTTAGTAGTACAGCAGGGATTAAAAAAAAAGTCTCCTGATTTCCTGTCAGTTCTCCTTTAGAGATAAGTAATTAATTGAAATCAGCCTATGCTCATTAAATGCTTGAGGTGAGCTAACTTTCTCTGTATAAATAGTTACAATATTTGTCTAATGTCACATTAAATCATAACAGAGTTATAGTCTCATTCGTTCTCTAAGGTAATACATGGCTTTATTCTAAATAAATATAACACTGCATTAACAATGCTCGTACTCTTTTAGAATCCACATTATACTAAGATACGATCTATTCTCTGAGGGCTATCATTATTTGACATGAAAATAACTATTTGCAAACAAAAGTAAAAGGTATACTTTCTTTTTATGCAATAATAAATACCCCATGTAACTTTGGTGCATTAATTGTTTGTGTCTACTGAAAAAAAAAAAGCACAACCTAAAGGTTGAGAGTTATATTTTATTCGGCTGACATTCTTAGGACTTCAAGCCTGAGAGGCAGCATCTCAAATACTTTTGAGAGACTGCTCCTAAGAGGCAAGGGGGAAAGCCAGGATATATAGAAGTTTTTGCAGCAAAAGACCACGTAGTCGGAGCATCAAAGGATTACTGTTAATTAAAGAAAACCAGATATCTGAAGTTAAGGAATTTAGCGCTTTTCTATGTATGGGAAGATGCAAGAGTCTGGGCTCACTGAAATCATTCCTTTGATATGCACCTCAGCTATCTGGCTTCAGTATCCTGTGTTTTTTCATCCTGTTTCCTCAGAGTGTACCATCCGGGGAAGGCTGCAGTGGCTGACTGCTAGGTGGGCTTGGCAGTGGGCAGCCTGTTTGTCTCCATCCTGAGTTCCCTCAGGGCTCACTGTCCAGTGTAATGGCTTGATGGCTGCAACATCCTATGTTTACTGTTATGGCAGGCAATATTTTAGTTCTTATTTGCATGAAGTACAACTTGTTTGAATGCAGTGTTCGTGTTAAGCAGTAGAGAATCTTTGGAATCCTGAAAACTCTGAGTCTTTAGTGTTTATTTACTAAATTCGTCCATGACTTAACTTTGTTGATGTCATCAGTCCAATTCAATGTGGTATTTGGTGGTGGTAATATCGAATGGTCTAATACCTCCCTGGATACGCAAAGCTTTTCAATATGCAAAGGCACTACTAGTATCTTTCAGATCTGCCACTAACAGCCTTTGTGACTCTGGGTCTCATTTGATTCATACATACCATGAAACAGTTGTGCTTGACAAGATAATAAATCATATAGTGTTACCTATTTATTCCTAGGTAGGAATCCTTTTATTTTTTAGGAAGTGCATGTGATTTTTTTGCCTTATCATTGTTGTCTTTAAATTCCACTAGAATGTATAGATTTATTTTTAGCTCATGTTCTTAGAATTTAGTGGTCCTATGCAATATGAAGTCTTCAATTCAGACAGTTTCTTCTATTATATGTTCTACTATAATTTGATAATATATTCTTTTTTATATTCTTTGGGTTTACAGTTTATATTATACAAATGGACAGATGGATCACTTGAATTTATCCTCAATATTATTTGTATTATGGGAAAGAACCTTAGAATCATCTTTAAATTATCTTCTAGATCACTAGTTTGGTATTAAACTCTACATTGTATTACTGTGCATTTGCATTGAACTATAGAATTTTAAAGTTTAAAATCATGTAGTTAATTTTCCAGAAAAATTTTCTTATTCTTTGATTTATTTATTTTTACTATATGGCCTTATTTTATAGATAAAATAGCCTCGTGAATATCTAGGAGAAAAAAATTATTAGAATTTTTTCAAACATTTTTTTCTGTTTTTTAATTTTATTTTTCTGTTTCCACTGTGATGAGTTATTAGATATTTTTATCTTGTCACTTTCCTTTGATGTTCTAAGCTTTCTTTAGATATCTTGCAACCCATGCCTCATATCTTTGAATATATGAATAGGACTAGTTGTTATTAGTTTGGGATGCTAGTGTGGCAATAATCTACAAGTATGCAATCAAAAGTGATTTTGCTTTGCTTTGTTATTATTGGAAAGTTAATACCTTGAATAACTATTCTTTCTTCATAATCTTCCACACCAAACACACCCCACCATCAATGCCCTTGGATAATCTCCTTTCTTTACCAAGATAGCTCTACCTTATCCAACAGGACCCTGATTAAATGTAATTTAGTTGATGGAGATATTCTGAACATTCATCTAAGATAAGTCCACCTAGTATGTCTCCTGGGGTACCCTCCACATTTCTCTTGACCCCTTATATTCTAATTGTTTATTCAGTGTATAGCTCTGTAGTGGACCAAGGGTCCATACTATGCCAGCCTTGTTCATTTTTACATCCTCTTTCCAGTATTGTGCTTGCCACCTCTTACCACACATAAATGTAAGCTGAATGCCTGAGTAATTCAATGAATGAAAAGATCTACATTCTTATTTATAATACTTCAGGTATTACCAGAAATACAGAAAGTTATTGCTGTTATGTATTAACATCAGACTTCATCTATAAGACTTAATGTATATAAAATATTTTCTATTTTTCTTGAACATCAGCTTCATGAGGCCAGGGATTTTTGTCTCTTATATTTACTTTTATGTACCCAGAATTTAGACAAGTGCCTGGAACATATTAGGCACTCAATATAATTGTTGAGAGGCCACTCAATTTATCTAAAATCATTTTAACTTTATTTCCCATCATGAAATTTTTATGTTTTGTACTAATTTCTAATGTGGTTCAAACACCGTTGCGGGCTTGTGGGCTGGTGTCTCTCATGATCTACCACATAAATGTTGTCACTTTCAAAAACAAAACAAAGCAGAAAGCTTCCTTTATGATTTCTAAGGAATTATTTCTTAGGCAGATTACTGGAA
Source organism: Aethalodelphis obliquidens (assembly GCF_003676395.1). Classification (NCBI taxonomy): domain Eukaryota; kingdom Metazoa; phylum Chordata; class Mammalia; order Artiodactyla; family Delphinidae; genus Aethalodelphis; species Aethalodelphis obliquidens. The sequence continues at coordinate 10,851,539 of NW_020837958.1, read as the reverse complement.
TCAGAAGTGATAGAATTATTTTGAATGGTGTCATGATGTATATTTAAATATATTATCAGGAAAATATCATAGCCTTAGCCCAGTTAATAAATGAAAGTAAGTGAGACAGAGGAAGGAAGGGAAGGAAATATATTTATATTTTTTGTCCTTAAGTGTTCACTGAAAGTTTTAGTTTTTATTATCTTACATGAAGCTATTCATCTCAAAATATTTTCCTAATAATGTACTCTTTATTATTTTATTGTGGGAGAGGAAGAAAATTAAGATGCAGGGCATCGTAGGCAAAATGAAAAATTAGAATATAGTTGACCCTTGAATAACAGGGTTTGAATTACCTGGGTTCACTTATACATGTATCTTTTTCAATAAACACCTACTACAGTGTTACAGGACCCAAATGGTTGAATCTGTGGTTGCAGAACCAGGGATACTGAGGAATCATGTCTACAAATTGGAGGACTTACAAGTTATACATGAGTTTCCAACTGCACAAAGGGTCAGCACCCCAACCCCCTGCATTGTTCAAGGGTCAATTGTATAATGTAAGGGACTTAATTTTTCCCTTATTTAAATTCAAATTGAGGATCACATAAACTGATTTAGTGATGTGATAGTCTGAAATAAAACTTCAGAGGATTTAATGTTCATCCATTTCTACTCTGTGTTTCTCTAAAAACTAGACAATGAAAAAAGTCATTAAAATTTCTTCAACTGCAAGTAACTAGATTTCATCAGAGTTCACTCATTTTCTGAAAAGACTACCTTTCCCTAGCATCTAACATTTGTAATCCAAATTGTGGGCATCTTAATTTTTTTTTAAATAAGCATCAATACAGCATTAGGCAAAGCTTATGTGGAAATTAATCTATAACATATCAGTACTTAAAGTGAATTTAAAATTCTTAAATTCACACTTAAAATGTGTAACATTTATATCAGAAACCTATTTTGTATAATGAGTAATTGTAAAATGTTTAAATTCTTCACTGCATAAGAGGGTAGACACTTTTGTGGACAATGTGTAGAAAGTAAACAGGTGTGCACTCCTCACAACTCTAGAGTTTAAGAATTCCTCTGACTATGCTAGACTGAATGAACTCTGCTGGTAAAGACTCTGATATTTGCAGATGTATCTGACTGTGGGTGTTAATGGACACAAATCCATGTCCCCAGCTCACAGTGAGGCCAAACAATACCAAAACGTCAGAGTTTGGAGCAGAGAAAGGTTTATTGCAGGGCCATGCAAGGAGATGGGTGGTTCTTGCCCCAGAAGAACCCCAAACTCTCCTTTTTAAGGAGGGGCATGGTTAGTTGTTACAAACTTCTTGCTGTTGAATCCTTTGTTCTGGCAGCTGTCCACATAGGTCAGGTCATGATGTTCCTGGAAACCTCCAACAAAACAAATGTTATTTTCTGTTCTGCAACTTTTTATCTCCATAGCCTATCCTGTATATTTCAGGCTATAGGCAACATTCTTTTACAAAAGATGCAGGGCCAGCATGACTAAGCACAGGCAACAAAGCACAAAGGTTAAAGTAAAAACAGATCTAGTATGGAGTCAGATTTATTCTCCCCTATTACACTGGAGGTAATAATAGACCCAAAGTCTTTATTTTGTATCTCAAAGCTGTCATAATACCACACTACACAGTTGGGCTTAGGTGAGTTAGGATGAAACCTTTAGTAACCTTGTGTTTTGAGATCCAGAAATAGATTCATACTACCTTATATTTTCATCAATTTTAGTCAACAGAAGATGTCCAGCTATTCTAGAAAATCTATCACTGCATTAGTGTGAAGCTGTGTACCTCAGATTGGGACTTGAACCCACGGTCTTTTAATTGAGATCACACACCTGGTCTTAGGACTTAATGAAGCTCAGGTTCTTGATGTCTCATCACAGAAAGAAATCAGTGGGAGACAAAGTGATAGGTAAGAAGTGGATTTATTTAGAGAGAAACACACTCCACAGACAGAGTGTGGGCCATCTCAGAAGGCAAGAGGCCCTAAAATATTGCATGGTTAGTTTTTATGTGCTGGGTAATTTCATAGGCTAATGAGTGGGAGGATTATTCCAACAATTTCGGGAAGGGGTGGGCATTTCCAGGAATTGGACCACAGACTACTTTTTGGCCTTTTATGGTTAGCCTCAGAACTGTCATGGTGCTGATGGGTGTGTTATTTAGGTGCTAATGTATTACAATGTGTGTATAATGAGGCTCAAGGTCCACTGGAAGTTGAATCTTCTGTCATCTTAGACCTATTTGGTTCTAATCAATTCTTGTCATGTCCTATGGCTATGTCCTATGTCAAAGGTTGTGCCCTGCCCCCTTCCCTCTTGTTTCAAATGCTTATCTCAATATTACTCCTACGTTCTATGTTCTCATTTCTGCTCTTCATTTCCCATTTCTGAATTTGTTCTTCAAACACCCCATAAGAACATTTTCCCACATTGATCTACTTGAAAAATCATACAGCTTAACTAGATGGCAAAACACACAAATAGACACTCACACAACATTTATAATAAAACCAGGTGGCAGGATATCCTCACAAAACTCAAAATGCAAATGAGTAGGGATAAACCACCAAGAGCCCAAATACCTGCATTTTATCAGCGTCTTTGTGAGACAAAGCAGAGGGGAAAAAATTGTATCTGACTTGATGGAAGAAAAGTCCTGTACCAGACACAAAGAATTCACAGGAAAGTATCACAGGCCAATTTGAGAACAGCAGCTGAACTTGGGGAAAAATTTTGCTCAATCCAATATCAGGAAAATGCAAAATGTGAACTCTCAAAATTGACCATCTGGGGCTCCCTTCCAGGACAGCCCCTCGCACTAAGGAAAAATTGATGGGAGTAAAACCAGAATTGAGAGGAAAAGACAAAGAAGGGTCTTATGTAAGTGAGGGAAGGAAAGAGAACCAGGAAATACCAGAAGTAAGTTAAGTTAACGTATTTTTTTAACACTATATGAACAACAAAATTTTGAAAACTTTGTGAAGTTAGCTATTCTAACTTCTAAACTATGGCTTCTAATTGAGCAACTCATTTTAAAATTTCAAGGAAACAAGTTTACATAAACCAGAGTAAAAGCAAAAGATCAAGGTCAAATCCCACGCAAAATTATTATAAGAAAAAGAGAGAACAAAGTGTAGAAAATATCCCTGGAGACAATGAAAGCACACCAGAAAAAGACCAAACCATTAAAAAAAAAAAGCCTATTTCAAAACAAGATGTAAAAATAATACTAAGAAGATGGTAAAATATAGAAGAAAAATAATGACTGAGAATCAAAAAAAGAAAACTCCAAAATGAGATGATGAAACTCAGGAAAGAATTAGACATAATAAGAAAAAAATCCAAAATCAAGAAAAAAACCAAGAGGGACACAAGAGCAAATACATACAATAAATAATGTCTAATGAGAAGTAGAAAGTTAATGGAAGAGTGTTTTAAAAATAAAAGAGAAGTGAAGAAACAGATACAAACTACTCAGGAGCAACTGAAAAAAGCAAAGATGGACAGCAGAGTTCAAAGATGTGGGTAATCAGCCTCCTTACAGAAGAAAACAAAGGCAAGAGAACAGAGCAAATAAAAAGACTGTAATTCAGAAACATTTTTGTGAAACTCATTTAAAAATTTTAAATTTGAAACTGCATACTGAAGAAGTATACCACAGGCCTGAGACTGTCAATCCAGAACACTCATTATGAAGATATATTCTGGTAAAATTACTTGACTTTAAAGAAAGAAAATTCTTTGGGCATCTTAAGTAAAAAATTTAGTGACTTGTAAGAAAAAAAAATGGCAGTATTAGAAGACATTTTAACAGAAGCTCTTTATGCCAGATGAAAATGGAGAAATGTAGGTAGTGAGCCAAGGAAAAAGATATGAGCCAAAGATTTTATGTCCATCAGAACTGACATTTGGTGATAAAGGTCACAGACAAACCGTCATTAACGCGTGAGAACCCTGAGAATGTTGTTCCCCTTAGTGCTGCTAGAAAAATCTAAGAGAATTAACCTCAGTTAAAATGACTAGAGAGTTAGCAACTTGCAGATCAAAGTTGCTGTTGATCACCAGCAGCTGCTAACATCACATGAAGAGAAATAACCGGACCTTGTGTCCTTTAATATGCTACCTATAGTTTGGCAAACTTATGAACCCTGATTTTCAATAAGCCTATTGATGAGTTCCCAATTTTCAGGAAACACAGAGGAATTTACTGCAAAATGACGATGGGGGTGGGGGTGGGTATCTAGAGACTATTAATGGGTGGGGGTGGGTATCTAGAGACTATTAATGGTTTAAAAGATATGTAACATAAAATTTATAAATCAGAATTGACTATATTATAATGTCTAATTTAATGTTCTGTATCACACCACTCGAATGAAAAAATTATAAGAAAATACGAAGGAATGATTAATATAAAAGTCAATGTTGAGTTATTTTACAGGGAAATAAGTGACTGTTATTGAGATCAGGCAAATAGAGGGCTTCTAGTTTGCCAAGCAAATTTCTGTTTCCTGACTTGGAGGTGTTTACATAAGTTCCTGGCTTAAAATAATTTACTAATCTACAGAGAGAAAGAAAAAAAGGAGACATTTCAAAGTAATAATAACCTTTAAAGTTAGGGAAAGCTAAACTGTAGTGTTTAAAAATGCAACTATATAGGAAAGTAGGGAGATTATTACAATAAACATTAGAGTGATGATGGGTTTACCCTCACTTTGGAAGGGTGAGATAAATGATATTTGAGAGGAGGCATGTGGAGAACTCGTGGGGTGACTAACAAGGGCCTGTGTGCTTTCAATTTTGAAGGTTACAAGAGTGTTTCTGTTAAAATTCATTCAGTTGCACGTATATCTTAGGTTGATTTCTTTGTGTTACTCCAACAGTTGAAAATGTTTTTAAATATAAAATATGTTATCTATAACTATATGTCAATGATTTCAACAAGACATATGGGATAAGCGTGAATAATATGTCAAAAGAGATTGTGATGGTTAATTTCATGCATCAACAAAGTAAACTTTGGTGCCAATTTATTTGGTCAAAAACCGTCTACCTGTGATGGTATTTTTTGGATGTGATTAACATTTCAATCAGAAGACTTTGAATTAACCATACATACTACCCTTTACAATTGAGTGAGTCTCATCCAATCAGTTGAAGGTTTTAAGAGAAACAACCTAGGTTCCTCAAAGGGAGGGGATTCTTCCTTTAGACTTCTTTTAGATTCAAGAGTGCAACATCAACTCTTGTTGAAATTTCCAGCCTGCTGGCCTGCCCTGCATATTTTGGAATTGCCAGACATGGTCAGAATATTTGGAGAACCCTTGTACAAAGATAAAGGAAATATTTACAATATGAAACAAGAGCAAGATGCCATTATGAAAGAAACAAATAGAACTATTATGTATGGAAAGTATGAGTTGATATAAAGACCACAAAAGAAGGAATGCAGAGTAGAAAGGATGTGACTCAAGGATGAATTAGCATATTAGATGACTATATTGAGAAGTTCTATAAAACAGCAGTGAAGAATAAAAGAAGAGAAAATATAAAGGAAATTTAGTTGTTAGGAAGGAGAGATATAGGATTGCCAATATCTGAATAATAGTAGTTGTGGCATACATAAAAAATAAGTATGGATAGAAAATAAATATGGATAGGAGGAAGTATTTACAAAGTTAATAGAAGTATATTTTCCAGAATAAAGAAAGATGAACCCCAGATTGACAAAGCTCACAAGATGTAACACAAAAGATTTATAGAATCATTGTTATGATTTTTTTTAAAAACTACATCAAGAACTATTAAGAGTCTGAAACTTTACCCCTCTTACAAGCTAAGAAGTCTCTTTGTCAAAGTTTTCACGAAGGCTGGCAATAGATAAAGATGGCTGGGTCAAAGACTGAGGCAGAATGAGCACCAGCATATTTGTGTCAGTTCTCCTTGCCCCTCAGTCCAACAGGAGTGATGCAGATGAGCCCAGATGGATGCCTGCACACAGTGAGATGCATTATTAGGAAGAAACCCTGATCGAAGGGAACTTGGATCTCTTTTAATGGGCAGTAAGCCTGCCCACCTTTTGCTCCTTAGAAAGGCACTGTATCTGTCCTCCAAATATCTATCGCTGTTTGTGATAGAAATAACTTTTTTGATAGTCTGAAACAGGACAGTCAGTGTGTGTAGAATTGAGTCACCTATGGAAAACTGTCTCCCTACCTACAAAATATCACCTAAAATAAGCAAGAATTAAATTATTTTCAGACTTCTCCATAGAAACATTAGGTGATAATATGATAAAATAGATACTAAAATATTGAAGAAAAAGAATTTTGAACTCAGAATGTCATTATTTTCAGAGCTTTATTGATGTGTGATTGACATAAAATACAATTCATATATTTTAAGTGAAAAATTAAATGTGTTTTGACATATATAAAATCTCTGAAAGAGCCTCAACCATTCAGATAATGAAAATACTCCATTATTTCCAAAAGTTTCATCCTGGACCTATTTACTATTTTGTGGATTTCTGCTCTTTGGGTTTAATTTGCTCTTTGTTTCCTAGTTCATTAAAGTAGAAAGTAAGGTCATTAACTTGCTGCCTTACTTCTTTTCTATTATAGGTGTTATAAATTTTCCTTTTAGTACTGCATTAACTGAACTCTACACAGTTTCAGATCTTGTGTTATTATTTTCTTTTAGTTCAAAATACTTTCTAATTTCCATATTGATTTCTTCTTTAATTCATGGGTAATTGAGTTGTTTATTAGGGATATAGAGGGATAGTTCATAAAAATAATGGTTCAGTTCAAAAATAAAATAAATAAACATGTAGGTAACTACACTCTCTTTCCCCATTTGCTTGAATTATGATACCAAACTCTCTGTTTTATTTTCTAGTTTCATCTCTACTCTTTAAAAAGAAAAGACTACTTTAAAGAGACTGTAATTTAATATTTTTAATGCAAAGATTTGTTATTTTTCTCTACAAATCCGTCAAAATGGATTGATGATCACCTTACTAGAAGTTTCATGCTTTTTATCCCCTTAATTAAGTTTTCAAATATTCAGGTGTAAATCAACCATAAAAATACCCTGAAAATAAGAAATAAGAATTTAAAAAGTTTTTCCCTTTCTAGACTCTGGTTTCTAGAATAAATATTCTTAGTTGCTTTTTTTTAAACATTGAGTCTGTATTTCCAAAGAGACTAGCTGAACCATAAGGTGAAATGAGCTTTAAAAAGAAGAAAGGAAAAAGAAAGACTCCACAGCAAAAGTAGCATTCCAAAAGTGTTAGTAAATTTATAATCATTTCTATCATTCCAGTATTATACGCTAGTTGTATTATGTCTATCTGCTAGTACATACATAGTAAATATACAATTATTTTAAATTTACTGGATATATACAATACAAAATCCCAGAAAAAATAATGTTATATATTTAATGCTTATTACTACTATTAAATAATATAAAATATTTGACAAACTGGTATCTGAGTTAGAATATCTGAGTTTACTATAAAAATTGATTTTCCTCTCTATCCTTTAATAATGCTACATGAATTTCTTTCTCCAGATGTTTTCTAATTACTTTGGAGGCAAATTTAACCTTGCCTCCAACTCAAAAATACTATTTGGAAGCAAACATATATTTATAGTACACAAATCTTTTGTGTGTATTGTACATAAGTAATATAAACACACATATAACAGTCTTCAAATATTTATTGTTAGAATGTTATTAAATATTGTTTGAGCAAACAGGAGTGGTGAACACTTTCATTGAGGAGACTTGACAAGAGGGAGAAAATAAGACAATTCATAATAAAAGCTGAAAAAATCATGATCTATCATAGTAATGATAACAATACATAACAATGGCTATCATTTTAGCACTTACTCTGAATTGTCAAAAATCACCCATGAAGTAGGTACTATTATTTGTCATCATTTTACTAATTCGGAAAACAAGGAACTGGGCATCTACGTAACCTATTTTTTAATGGGAGGGTAAGGTGAAAAACAAGCTTCTGGTTGGTGCTACCAGGGTTATTTTTCTCCAGACAGCTTTATTGGACCTGGAATTTTAAGACAAAAGTTTGAGACTTTAAAAAGTTTGGATCTATAATGGGTGCTTCAAGCTATCCAGTTCTGAGCCTGGGGAAACATGTATTTACTCTTTTATTGGAACCTTGGAATAAAAACTAATTTTATTCAAGATTTCAACTCCCTCATTTTACAGGTAAGGAAATTGAGCCCCAAAGAAGTGCAGAGTCCTGCCTAAGAGTATACAACGTATTAGTAGCAAAGTAGGAACTAGAACGGCGTGCTTCAAGTCCAATATGGCGTGCTTCAAGTCCAATATACCTAAACATGCCAGTCCTGTAGCATTTCTCTGTTTTTCTTGTCCTCATTCATATTCACAGATAGTTTTTATGTTGCTGTAATTATAATATGGATACAACTCAAGAGAATACGAATTGTTTACAATAGCCCTTCTTTTCTCAAGTTTCATTCTGTCAATGTGTATTCTTTATGCTTTCCTCTTGGTTTTATACCTAATGCATTTGCTATATCTGCCTGCCTGTGAAGTATTTCTGTAAAAAGTTCAAGAAACTCAGCAGTCCCTTTTACTAGCATTTGTTGAAATCTCTGACCACATTTTAAAATTTAAGATTTTTTTTCCTTTTAAATAGGTTTATTTTTTAGAGCAGTTTTAGGTTCACAGCAAAATTGAGCAGAAAATACAGAGAGCTCCCATATACTCCCTGTTCCTAAACAAGCACAGCCTTCTTTTCCTACTATCAACCTCCTGCACCAGAGTGGTACATTTCTTACAATTGATGAACCTGCATTAACATATTATTATCACTGAAAGTCCATAGTTAACTTTAGGGCTCACTCTTGGCGTTTTACATTCTATGGGTTTGGACAGATGTATAATGATGTGTACTCACCATTTTATAGTATCATATACAAGAGTTTCACTGCCCTAAAACTCCCCTGTGCCCCACCTGTTCATCCCTCCTTCTGCCCTACCAAGGCTATGTCTATGTTCCTAAAACACTATATTAAACATATTCCCTTTACACATTCAGTGTTATATTTATAAAGCAATAACAGCAAAGACAGGCAAAATAAACAAAAAACATGCTCTAAAATCCCCCCCACACACTTATATATTTTGTAGAGAAATGAAGTGATGCTCTGCTAATTATGATACTGGTCGTATAAGAAATGAAGGGGAAAATGTCTCTTGATTTTAGTTTCCTTTCCTTTATCATACCTACATTTACATTTTGCTTTATATGGGAAGGATATCAAAATGTGACATCCCTTTTGGAAACAGAACATCCTGTGGGGAGTGAAAAGGTCCTGCTATGTGCTTTCACACATGAGAGTCATATGATCCTTGAGGGAGACCTCTTCAAATTTGATGCCATCACGTTTCTTTAAAGTCTGTTGGAAATCGATATCAGGCTGGATCAAACACGGACATTTCTATTATCTTATCCCAAAATGTGGCTTTGTGTGAGCTCACTAGTTTTCAAGATCTTTCCCATTTACTAATGCTTATTATTTCACATAGAGCACAAAACCTAAAAAGCCTTCACTTTTCACTGTATCCCACTGGAAATGGAATGACGCATTTCAGGAAGTTATTTGTAATTCAGGCGAGAAAGTTTTCCAATTATGACAATTTTTCTTAATTATTAGTGTCATATCTTAGTTGGGTTATATTGCTAATAAATGAAAATTCTTCACCTACATTTTTAAGGCTGACACTGGGAAATAAAATTTCAGCTAGAGAAATTTCAAGTGGCTTTCTTAGGAGAGATAATAGCAGGCTTCCCACTCAGTAATTTCTTTCTCGAACACTTAATATGAAAGGGTTTGGAGCATAATTTTGTCAGTGTGCTTTTTCAGTAAGTAGAGCAGTGCAAACACATATGCTGAAAGTTTTCTGAAAAGAAGCAGGACTATCTTTTATCTCATCCATCCTAAAAGTTCAGTTGACAGTATGAAGACTCTTGAGAGTCTTAAATGTTATTGGCAAATACCTGTGGTAAGTGTGTAGGTATTAGTGATAAGGAATAATAGCTAGTAGTTAATATTTATTGAGACTATTATGTGCCAAACATTTTACATTCATTCATTGACTGTATGACATGGCAACTTTATAAGAAAATGTTTACTTTCTCTCCATTCTACAGTGAAGGAAACTGAGTTTAATTAAATCCACCCATTGAACAAGTGTTGAAGCATGATTTGGTAGTGAAGTATTTCAAAATACCTACTACAAACATGTTCAAAGAACTAAAATAAACTGTGTTTAAGAAATTAAAGGGAAATATAACAACATGTAGGAAGTATTAATAGAGAGAAAGACACTTGAAAAAGAACACAATGGAAATTCTGAAGTTGAAAAATACAGTTACTGAGATGGAAAATTAAAAATTCACTAGACAGCTCAACAACAGATTTGAGTTAGTTGAACCATCCATGCTGTTTATGGTTATGGTTTGTGTGGCGTATTTCTTTCAGTGCTGTTACTTTCTACCTGTTTATGCCTTTGGATCTAAAGTGTGTTCCTCATAGCCATCATGTAGTTGGATTTCATTTTTCATCCAGTCTGACAATCTCTATATTTTGATTGGAGTGTCTAGTCCAGTCACACTTAAAGTTATTATTTATACGGTTGGATTTACATGTGCCAATTTGCTATTTTAAATTTTTTCTTGATATTTAAATTTTTGAATTATTATCCTACTGGTTATTCTAGTAATTATAAAATCCCCCTTAATTTATCATAATCTACTTCATGTTTCTACTGACTTAAATTCTGTAAAAATTAGGAAATTTACTTCAGTATAAGTCCATTTTCCCCCATTCTTTATCTCTTGATTGCCATATATATCACACCTATGTTAAAACTAAACACTATAGTGTTATATTCTTGTTATTTTCTACATACTTAGGTCTTTAAAGAAATTAAGAGAAGATAAACGTATATTAATGCAGGCTCATTAAAGCCCACATATTTATAATTTTTTCCACCCTTTATTTTTTCCTATACATTTAAATTACTGTCTGATATTGATTTCTTTTACCCTGAAGGCCTCCTTTAGTATTGCTTGTAGGGCATGTATACTAGCAATAAATTCTCTCAGTTTTTGTTTTTCTGGGAATGTCTTAATTTGGTCTTTGATTCTGAAGGATATTCTTGATAAATATAGAATATTTTATTGACAAGTTTTCTTTTTCTTTCAGCAGTTTGAATATGCTGTCTAGCCACCCTTGTTTTTGTTGAGAAGTCAGTTGTTAACCATGTTGTTATTTTTCTGTACTGATGATTTGTTTTTCTCTCATGACTTTCAGAACTTTTTTGTCTTTGACTTTCAGTACTTTGATTATGATGTGTCTAGGTAGGAGTCTCTTTGTGTTTATCCTTCTTGGAATTCCTTCTTTTTTTTTTAAATCTTAGATTAATATTTTTCATTAAATTTCAGAAGCTTTCAGTCATTATTTCTTTACATATTTTTCTTCTCTTTTCTCTCTCACTAAACCCAGTCTACACCCTCTGGCAGCAGGGATTTTGTTTTTCACAGCCAAACCTGTGAAAACTATCAATACAATTCTTGCCAAATGAGCCAAGGGTTAGGGATTGGGAGTGTACCTAGGCAAGAAGTCTATAAATTCCATTGTTCTTACTCAAATTTGTAGAAGTTTTTCATTAGTAATGCTTCTCAATTGGCTGTTTTCTTATGATTGTTTTCCAGAGCCCTAAAATTGTTGTCTTGGAGAATTTTGTCCTGTTTTATACTTATTTTGCAGGAAAGGATTTACTTACCTCTTCCTGCTACCATTTCCAGAATGCAGAGACTTTTCTTCTTTTTTTTTTTTTTAACTCAGCCACTCTGAGCATCCTATATAATTAGTTTTCCACAAAGCATAATTTTTTTGTTAGGTGATAATACGAACAAAAAGCAGATATTTAAAAAAATTAATTTGTTTCCTGTCAAATATTATTTCCATATTTTTGCTCTACCTTAAAATCTTCAGAAAAATGTGTACCTCCTATTTCATTTCAGTGACTTATTTTTTAAAACATTTAAAAAACATTTTGACATATTTTCATACATAGTGAACAGTTATGTAGAATGAGGTTTGCCAATAACAAGATATGTGAATTATTCTTGTTTCTGCACATTTTTCACTAACGTATTGGAACCACTCCCATCACGCCCCCCTCACCATCACTGCTGCACAAATCCCTAAATCCTCATCCAGGTTGACCAAATTGGCTGAAATTCCTTCCCTTCAAAGTGGACTAGAAGGCTGAATCACCCACATCCACACAAGTGCTTAAACTGCCTGTACCAGGCAGATTCTTGCTAAAAATGTAAAGATAGAGGTAGGAAATTATTAGACAATAAGACTCTTTAAAGATAAAAGATCTATGGGAAAAGCCATAGTGGATAGTCCTCAGTAGCAAGATGAAGAGAGAAAGGAATTGTCAGTGACTAGGGAAGAGGAAACAGAAACTGAATTGAACAATGAAATTTGTTCAATTGATCAATGAAATTTATGTTGGAGACAGACTCCCTCTACCAAAGCTGGGAGAAGAGTAGTGAAACTAATCATTATCCTTTATATCTGAGACATTCTGAGCCTTTTCCTTTTCTCTATTAGTCATTTGTTATAGACCACTGTTTCTTTCGTGAAGCAAAATGTCTAACATAAGTAGTGGAGAGCAAAGGTAACTTGTGGAGGTATTTAAGCTGTGCCAGCACAGCTTGGAAGGCACATATCATTTGATATACATCATTTCAAATCAAACTCTTACAAAAAAAAAAAGATGCATATCAGGACCTCTGTTATTCTGTGGGGTTACCAAACAGTATACTGGCTCTATTTTGTTAAAGCACCTTTAAAATGTGCTTTGCCCCTATAAAATTGTTTCTTTCAAACTAAGAACAAAAACTAACAATGCAATTCAGATATTCAGCTAGAAGTAAATATGCATTCTTTACAATGTCAAATGTTCCTGGCTACGCAGTGAAGTACTGGTACAGAATGTGTGTCTGATTTCTTGGGAGAAAATTTGACTTCAACATCCTTTAACTTTATATTCATGCAAACTTCTAGTGGGCAGCTATAAAAATGCTAATAGAGACTCCTGCATCTTGGTTGAAGGCATCCTAGACTAAAGTCATTGTTCAGATTTGCTGTCCTTCAAGTGAAAATGAAAAGGTTAGGAGAAAAGGCCCTGGGGAGAGTTGATTCTGCTGTGCGGCCACCCCTCTCCACCATGCTCTGCAGCACAGGTTTTCCCTCCATCTTCTTCTCCACCCAGAAGATCACTTTCTTGGGATCTGAAGAAATTGTGCAGAAAAGTATGGAAATAAAATCTAAATGTGGTCTCTCTGATATGTCATGCTCTATAAAACACTAGAAACATACATAAGTTAATTTTCCTCTTATCTGTTTGCATTTTATTTTCTATTTGAATAACTGGTAATTGCACAGATATGTGAAATACATTAGAAATCCCAGAACAGTACAAATCCTTCTCCCCATCTGATTATAAAAAGACCTTATTTCCAGTTCGGGACAAGTAGGAGAAGGTGCACACTAATAAAATATATTTTGAATATTTGTTCAAGATGTAGACAAATAATATCTGTTTATCTACTTTTCCTTTTTTTTTGTTAAAGACAATACATTCAAACCTGAATTTGCAGGACATAAAATATTTTTCACTCCTGATCAGCTAGATTAGAGAATTTATCATGTTGATTAATTCAAAACTTTGTTCACTGTCTCCTAAGTCTTTAAGGAGGAATTTAAAGGAAAATCAGTCTCAAAACCAGTCTGGGAGAGTTTAAATAATATTTGTATGACAATCATTCTAACAAATGTGGTCTAAATAACAATAAAATATTTGATAAGGGCTTCTCTCTGTGTCAAAGACATTATTTTCTACTGTAATGAATAAATTAGATTTTATAGAAAAGGTCCTTGAAGAATAGGGCAGAATCAGTTAAAGGAAACAGCATTGTCAATTGCAGAGAGATTTGAGAGTAGTTAGCATGCTTGAAGATCAGTAAATGTTTTTGTGCGGAGAAGGTGAAGGAATATTAACATATGCAGTGGAATGTTGGAAGAAAAGTCTGGGAAGTTTTGTGTCAGTCCTTATTGCAAAAAAGAGAAGATGATAAAAGTCTTTGAACTATTGACAATACACAGGCATTCAGAGGTGGAATTTCCATAATGGGATGAAGTTTTAGACTTAGGGCACCTCATCCACCCTGATACCTTCCAAGGCCTGGAAGGACGTTAGTAATACATTCACAAAATCATGTGGGTCATTGTTGTTGATAATTACAAAGGTAAGATCTTTAATAATAATTGGTCAAAATAGTGAAGTCTTTCCACTCTCATTTTCCCTCTGTCACATTTCCCTTCACGTTCTGTGATGGTGGAGTTGCAGTAGGCATTTCTGGGATCTGAATAAAAGGAAACTGAATAAAAGGAAATATATATTGGGGATATATTTACTTTAAATTCTGTATGTTCATGTGCACCTGTGTATATGTTTATGTGTATATTTGTGTGTATAATCCTAATTTCTCTCATGTGTGCATCACTTCCATTACCTATCCCCTGCCATTGTTGGGCATGATAAGATGTGTTTATATAGCTATATGACCTCTGACACTAACAATGTGTGTTGCCCTCCCTCTGCAAAATCCTTCTGAAAATTTACACTAAAAGAAAGAATGAAATATGTTCCTAATCTCTCTATGGAAAATGACACAATAAACTCTTTATCAAATGAAAAGGCAGACAAAGATTATCTAGTTAATGAATGTAGGAAAATAAATTATTTACATTGGTATCTGATTTTTAATTTCTACATTTTATATTCTTTTCCTTAAAGAGAACCCTCCAATCAGTGTAAGTTTTCCCAAAAGATGTGGATTTACTCCTGTAGTAAATTCGCATTCTGTTGGTAGTTTTGGATGGTATGGTTGTTGTTTTTAAAGAGTGTAATATAATCGGAATTCTGCTTTTGTCAAGGTGCAAAATGAATGAGATTGCCAGAAAAACTACAAGTTAACAGAAAAATGAGAAAATCATTGACCTCCCATGCTATAGTGTTGATAACATAACCTAGGAGTCATGGAGATGCAAAGTGGGCAATGAATTATTTAGATATATCTTAGTAACACTGAGAAGCCTTAGTTAGAGTGTAATGCAATATCTTAGAAAATCCTTCAAACTCACTTTAAAAAATAAATAAATAAAATGGATTAAGAGAATACAAATAGAACATATGGTTTTAATTTTTTGAGTTTATTTTCAAAACCATACTGATTTCCTTGTTGTTATAAGTTGACTGTTAACATTGCCACAGTAAGGACATCCTATTTCACCAAGGCTAAAATCTAAATAAATGTACTCAGCAAACCAATATTTTCTTGCCTTTACCCACAAATCTAATTTCTGAACAAAACTAATTGTGGTCATTTTAACTTGGTAATTTCAAATTACAAATGAAAAAGAGCCAAACCATGTTTCATTATCAATTTAGTGTTTTAAGGCTGCTTATAAGTATACTAAATTAATGTTAAAACAAAACTAAGTTTATACTTTTAAGGATTTTGTGGTTTTGAATTAGATATTTTAGGACTTACTGAGTCCCAAATGGAAGAAGTATTAGCTCTAACTTTGCTTTTTGTATTAGACCTATCCTGAAATTATCTTCTGAGTATTTCACTTCTATATCACTTTGGAAAACAAGAGTATATCTCTAATTGAGAAAGGCATCTCTAAGGATGATTATGAAGAAACATAAAACACTAAAAGACAATGCATAGTAGAATAATTTGCAGTCATCTACTAATTCTGTAGGAAAATAGGAGAGGGGATTGGTGGAGTGTTGGGAACCATTCACCGAATATCTGTTTAAAAGTTGTAAATGCAAATTTAAGCCAATCAAGTTCAATTGTGATCAGAGCTAGTTGCTTAATGTTCTATTAATGGTTTTAGGAGAAACTAAGGACAATGAATTTAGTACTAAATCTGGCAGACAATAGTAATCAAGCCTGTTCCTATGGAAGTGGACCCTGTGATGTCATGACACCAAAAATGAAAAAAACAAAACAAACACAAAAAACATCAGGCAAACATATTCTTTCTAGCAATAATAATTGGCATGTACACACACATTTATGTACACACACACTCATATTACATTTATTTTAAATCGTGAATGGATTGTGCCTTTGAAAACTGAGTAAAAGAATAATACTCTGTGTACATATCTACAGGTAACCTAAAATTAGAGGAAGTGAGCCATAATACAATGGAGGGTCAAATGAGTTTCATAAGTGTAGAGGGTTCTTCATAACTAATACTTAAATTTTATTAAATAAACTAAGTAAATAAATATGTTGTTTTTAATCACATAACAGCAAGTATTTGAACTAAGCATAAAATGACACAAATGAATGTAAAAAACTGTGTCATAGTACTCTAAGTTTAGTAAATGTTTTTCTCCAAATGTTGGAAGTCAGAGGATTAAGTAATAAGAAAGATTAAGCAATTGCCTCATCTGATATCCTTAATTTACAGATAAAGAAACAGAAGTAAATCCATTTATTTATGGGTACACATCTAGTTAATTTATTACCCTGACTCCCAGTGTTTTATTTCCCTTTTCTTACTAAGAATGGGAAATAAATAGCACTCATGCCTTTACTGCCCCTCCCAGACCCAAAGTGGAAATTTACAGCATTCTTTCCTACCAAATTTCAGCCTGTAGGTACTCAGCCTCAGGATGCCCACCACAGTCCCCTCAGCAGTTATTTCCACTTGACCATGTTTAGCAATCAAGATGAAACCTATAAAAATAAAGCATAAAAAGCAGTCTTCATATAGCAAGATTTTGTTCTACTCTCTAGTGACTCAACAAACTTTCATTGAACAATGAGCTTAAGGCTTAATCAATGACTCTATTCATTTCAAGTAAGATTATTAAATATTTCATGTGGACCTAAACAAATCTAAACAGACTCCCTAATATCTGATTCCAATATCAGATTCGATAGATGTTAATGAAATGGTTTATTTTTGTAAACAGACATATTTAAAATAATGCAGAAAATAATAATATTTGGGGACTTCAGCATTTTTAGTAACTAATAAAATAAATGTGACTTCCCATTATACCACCTTAACGCTTGGGCACTTCTTTCCGAAGCTCTGACTACGGAAGTTCCTAAGAAGCATAACTGATTTTCAGTGCTGTGGAAAGAAGGCAGATATGCCTTTGAAATAATGGTGCTTCTGGCATTCTACAGAGTAATTTTGAAAGATGTTCTGTGTTGTCCTTCAGGAGAGCATAGGGAAAATCAGAATATGGCTAGGTCAGATTTATGGAATACACAGCAGTGCAGGAATGAAATATTTGTCTGAGAAATCAAAGAAGCAACCATAAGTTAGGCAGGCATGATTAGCTATTCAAAGGTATAATGTCTTCTAGTCTTTGGTGTTCCGCTTCTCCTCACCAGGGGAAACAGAACAAGACATTTAGTAGAATTCTCCATATGAGTCTATGTGTGAACTACTAAACTGAAAGAAATCTGAATTGAGAGAGAAACTCATCCAAGAGCTTTTACAATATCCCAGGGGAAAGTCATTTTCTTTGTTTGAGCTCAGAAAAAAAGAAAATAAATGGCATAAAATCTCCCATTTAGAATCTGTGGGGACTTTTTGTTGTTACTTTTTTTTAAATAAGGAAGATTGCTTTAAAGCTTCTTGGGACAAGGGCTTATTTAAAATTTTAAAAATAAAAACAGGTGACCAATATAGGATGTGAGGGTATATGGTTTAAGAACAAAATCAGGCAAAAATAAGGTGCTGAAATGAGTAAGACATAAGGCAAAAACAAATGCCTTTCTGTTCCTCTGGTACATAAAGATCGTACTGCTCTCAAAGTTCATGACAAATTTAGTGAGCTCCCAGTAATAGGCTTTTTCTTTATAATTAAAAGATTCAATAATGGTGAGTTAGATGTCCTGGACACCCATCACAGTAATTATTTATTGTCATAAGTTCTAGTCCATCCACAAAAATCTGTCTTAGTGCATTTTCTGACTACTGCATTCAACATAGACTTTTTTTAGCTCTGTTTTAGCTCTTCCAACCTGACTGTTGACCTATGTAGTCATGAAATAATTTGCTTTCAGGGCAGATAATTCAATGATTTATGTATAAGATCCAAAGTTTTTAGATTTTGGAGTGATAACAAAGTGTCAACATTCTGTTCTGTATGACAGGATAGAGATGGTTAATTGGTAGAATATTTTCCTTTGCTTTTCAAAGAAAGAAATTTCAAAAAAAAGTTGGAATTTTTATTTGTACATAGACACAGAACACATATTTAACTTGTGGACTCAGAACTAAATATGAAATGTTACACAGTAAGTCCCCCACATACGAAACTTTAAGTTTCGAACTTTCAAAGATGTGAACATGCTTTCACATGTCCAATCACATAAGTTAGTTCACGTGTCTGGTGTACATTGTCACGTGCATGCATCCTCTACAAGTGGTTGTGCTTTTGTGTACAAGCTGGAGCTAGATCTGCAAGAGGACGACTTCATTGAACTCCTTGCTGTGCAACACGAGGAGCTTACTAACGAAGACCTGATGGAATTGGAGGCCCAGAGGAAGGACGAAGAGAGATAAGAGGAAGAAGAAGTAACTGAAGAACCGAAGAGATTCATGAGGCAGGGAATGGTGAGGGGATTTTCTTTATTTGAGGTGGCACTGTTAAGTTTTTGAGGCACAGGACCAGAACAAAGAACGGTACACGAAGATTGTGATAGCCATCCAAAATGCAATCCAGTGCTACCATGTCACTTATGACAAGAAAAAAGAGCTACTACCCAGACATCACTGGATCATTTTTTCAAGAGGGTAGATGGAATTGAATCCAGCTAGGAACCAGAACCTGTGCCATCAATGTCAGGCATGAGTGAAATTGAAGCTTGCCCTCATCTCCTACTGCTGACGATCCTTCAGCTCTACCATCTCCCACCTGCTCTCCCTCCTCCAGTCAGTAACTCTTCTTGCCTGTTCACTTGATGCCAGCCCCTGTATACCAACTGTTGTACTGTACTACTGTACTTTTCAAGGTACTGTACTATAAGATTAACAATATTTTCTTTATGTTTTGTGTTTGATTTTTATGTATTATTTGTGTGAAAAGTATTATAAACCTATTACAATACAGTACTATATAGCCAATTGTGTTAGTTGGGTACGTAAGCTAACTTTGTTGAACTTACAAACAAATTGGACTTACAAAGGCGCTCTCGGAACAGAAATCATTCGTATGTAGTGGACTTACTCTATTTATCATATAGACTTGGAAATCTTAGCTAATACAAGAAAAACAAATGAGATATAAATATTGAGAAGGAGGCAGAATTATTACTACTTAAAGGTTATAAGCTTTTCTGCCAAAAAAATTCAAAGTAAAATGATGTTTAGAATTAAAAGAATTATATAGAATAATCATTCAGAAATTACTAGTTACCTATATGTCAGCAATGAGCAAACAAGAAAAATAATTTGAGAACACAAAAATCTATAAAAACAGCAAACATATCACTTAGGACAGTTTTGCCTACAAATCACAAAATCCTGGCTCAAGTACCTTATTTGTAAAGGACAAATTACTGTTTAAAATAACTGAAAACACTAGAGTTAAGATGAACTTCAGATGAAGCTTAACCCAGTGGCTTGGCAATATTACCTTAATAAATTGTTCATTTATGCTTCTCTATTCTTTAATTTCCATTATATCATCTTGATTCTAAGGTTAATTTCTCTTTTGCCACCCAGATGGATGTCAACAAATTCTGGGGCTAAATGTTTCCCTGTTTCTGTCCAGAAGTAAAGATTAATGTCTTTTTCTCAGCATTCCTACAAAATGTCTAATTGAACTAATTTAAACCTATTATCCATTGTAGTAGGCAGGATGATGTCCACATCCTCATTCCTGACACCTGTGAATCTAACATTACAAGGTAAAGAAGTAAAGGTAATAGATGGAATTAAGGTAGCTAAGCATCTGACCTTAAAATAGGGAGAGTATCCTGACTATAGAGATGTGTCCATTGTAATCATCAGAGTCCTTCAACATGGAAGTGGGAATCAGAAGAGCCAGTGTCAGGGTAACACAGTGTATAGTAGACTCCATTGCTCACTTTGAAGATAGGCAAGGCCAAGAGCCAAGGAAGGTGGGCAGCTGTTAGAGGCTCAGAAGATGAGAAAACAGGTTCTCCTCTAGAGCCTTCAGAAAGCAGTGCAGCACTGAGGACACCTTGGTTTTAACCAAGTAAAACCCATTTATGACCTCCAGAACAATAAGGTAATAAACTGGTGGTGTTTTAACCCCTAAGTGTGATAACTGTTAGAGCAATAATAAGAAACTTATACATAATCCTTCCTTTAAGTCATCACTGTGGCCTGATAGTGAAACACTCTGACTGTTTGGCCTGGGTTACATGGTCCATGTCTCGATCTAGTGTCGGTGCCCACTTCTCCTGAATAAGAGGTATTCTTAAAACAAAAATAATCAAGGCTCTAAGACAAGTTATTTTATTATATGTAATTTAAATTCTTTTGATCTAAACAGTCTAGCATATCTGTTAACTTTGTCTTTATGCTAGAGAGAGTTAGTTAAATATGATATCCCTTAATGCAGAATACACACTTAGAGTGATTAGTGAGCATTTATAAAGTCTCTAATTGGAAACTCACTATTAACTCCTGGTGCTTTTGATTAAAGTGGTGGATTTAAAAAAGACAATGCATGGGTGAAATGAGTGATATTGTAGATGCATGGATTGGCAAGTTACACTCTACGTGCACAATATCCCAATAGTTTATGCACATTAGACTGTCACCCTATAAATAGGATTATAATCAGCACTGAATTCAGGGACATATGAATCATTTGTCCTCACCTGGAGCTAAACTCTGGTTTTAGAATATTATTGTCTCTGTTTAAAGTATACTTTTAATTCAAAATACATAGAACAGATATTTCATTATCAAGTTTTAAAATAGAAGATATTATCTGGATGACTGCTTGCAAGTAAATGTTTGAATATATGATCTGGTTTAATTCTAAAATGAGGTTCTTGGAGGAAAGCTATAGTTTCTACTTAATTCTAACTTTTAACAACCACCAATATCTGTAAAAAGCAAAGGAAATCAAACCCTTATGATTGTAAATAACACAATTGGTATGAATTAGTGTATTAGATTCCCAGGGTTACTGGACCAAATTACCACAAACTGATTGGTTTTGAACCACAGAAATTTATTCTCCTACAGTTATGGAGGTTAGAATACTGAAGTCTTGGTAGGGTTGTTCCTACTAGAAGTCTGAGGGAGATCTGTTTCACAGTTTTTCTCCTGGCTTCTGAAGGTTGTGGAGAATCCTTGGCATTCCTTGGCTTGTAGCCTTATCACTACAATCTCTGCCTCTTTGTTCACATGGCATTCTTCCTTCCCTAAGTCTCCTGAAGCGTTGGCATGGATTAATGATCTAGAAATTTTGAGCAAATCTTGAAGCTAGTTGTGTCCAGCAAGTGGAGTAAGACCCCAAAGTAGGTTTGGTATAGAAATAAATAGAGACCTCTTGTCTCTTTGTAGATACTGCTTCTCTGGGTTCCTAGCTAAGCACCCAGTGATGCTGGGCCTAGCATTGCATTGGCTAGCAGATGTCAGGTTTTTGCACAGCACCAACCAGTCAGCTCAGCCTACTCCATGTCCATTTGTAATCCATGCATACTCTTTTGACCACAGTTCACTTCCAAATAAAGACAATAGCAAAATCATGCTTCCTTCTACTTGTGGTTTAATCACACTCTGATTTTTTTCTCCTGTAACTTAAATAGTGCAATATATAATCAACCCATATTAACATATTTTATGTTAGATCACAGGGGAATGGGAAAGAAATAAGAAAGCAGAGAAATTTAATTATTTAATATATTTACTAATTTAGTCATATCAATCTAAGAAAGAAATATTCATATCTACTACAGTCCTGATTTCTGTCCCTAGGCATATGTTCACAGCTGGAATTTATAACATCCTTCTTTCACTCCCCACTCAATATTCCCTTTGCTCTAAGTTCCTTCAGCTGGCTCCTTTCTTGAGTGAAGAGGTGACCTAAACCTTCATTCCTGAAGATTCTGGGCCATTAGCAGCCCCATTTGTATTGAATTACTGGAGTTGTTAAATAACGTTTATGACAGGGCACGGGAATATTGAGATGCTGCAGAGGATTTCCTATATTCCACACCTAATCCTCCTTACCCCCATTGTCTACTAGCTACCTAACTCCCCATGATAGATTCAATCAGATAAACCAACCAGGACAGTAACTACCTCCTTTTCCTATTGGTTCACTTGTTGAGGAGGCCAAAGTAGCAAAATAGAGGACTTAACTGCTAGTTTAATGCTTGTCCCCTCCTGGAAACATTCCTCCTTCAGAATTAAGAACTCTAGGGGAACAGAGCCCAAAATAGTGGGAATAGGAATGAAAAAATCTCACTGCAGGATCACTAGGATTGATACAGGAGCCACTCCATATTTTTGCACTTTGGTTCTTAAACTGGTGAATGCTGAACATTTGAAAAATAGTAAAATACATTTATTCCTGTTTCAGAGTGTTAACTACATCCTGATGGAACAAAATCAAGAAAAAAGGAGAATAAAGAAGGGAAATGAGGACAATTTGAAACCCACAGGCATTTCTACATCTGCATCTTGCTGTCTGTAGCTACAAAGATGTTCAGAATGTAACCATCCCTATCTTATGTCTTCTTTTCAATTCTTGACCAGTTTTTTCTTTTGCCCAGTTCTTTCTTGCAATCCTGCAGAGAAGGGGATTCTGGGAAGTATAGTTTCAATTTAGCTAAACTAGCAGAGTAAAAAACTACCACATACATATATACAATGGAATGTTACTCAGCCATAAGAAAGAATGAAATTGGGTCATTTGTAGAGATGTGGATGGATCTAGAGACTGTCATACAGAGTGAAGTCAGAAAGAGAAAAATAAATATTGTATATTAACGCATATATGTGGAATCTAGAAAAATGGTACAGATGATCTTATTGGCAAAGCAGAAATAGAGGCCGGCAGAGAGAACAAATGAATGGACACCAAGGGGAGGCAGGAGGGGATGACTTGGGAGATTGGGATTGACTTATATACACTCTTGATACTATGTATAAAATAGATTACTAATGAGAACCTACTGTATAGCTCAGGGAATTCTACTCAATGCTGTGTGGTGACCTAAATGGGAAGGAAATCCAAAAAAGAGGGGGTATATGTATACATATAGCTGATTCACTTTGCTGTACAGTAGAAACTGACACAACATTGTAAAGCAACTATACTCCAATAAAAATTAATTTAAAAAAAGCTACCACAATAATAAAGGTACCGTTTTCAGTAAGTTGAGAAAATGAGACTATTTTAAATGTTAGTCAACTTGATTATATATTTTGAAAACAATAGATTTTTATAATAATAATATAAACTTTATAATGAATTAAACTTCTAAATGTAAAGAAAATTCTAAAATGATTAGTTGAAAATGTAGGAGGAACTTTTTCTCATATTCTTGGGATGGAGAAGACCTCCATACAATTGAAAAAACAAATTTAAAGGCAAGTGATGAGGATTTTGACTCAACTATATTTCAATCTTACCAAGGCTGTAAGGCAAATGTTACTTCTGTATTCTATCTTCAAATAAACTTTTGAAACCAGCTTATCATGATCTATTATTAATGCTCATCTTAATCATCAATCTTAGTTTCAAAATTCTGGTTCATCAAAATACACAATTACTCAAGAATATATGTACAAGAATGTTTTTATTAAAAAAGAAGGGAATGAGCAAATAAATAAGCATATAATTATATTATGGCATGCTGTGCAGGTACTAAAAAGATACATTAAGAGTTATACTTACTGACAAAACAAGTGTTTTGTGCATGTGCATTTGAGAGTGAGAGTGAATGAGTATATTTCTAGTAGAAAAAAGGCTAGAAGGATGAATGGCAAATATTGATATTTTATCCATCTCCTTCTTCGCTCCCTCTTTTCTCTCCCTCACCTTGCCTCTCTTGCTACCTCTCATCCTTTCATTTGTTAAAAAATTAATATTTAATAAAAATTAATATTTAATAATATTTAATAAACACTTGCTATGTACAAACCACTATTATAGACACTAGAAGGAAGCATATTTGAATGGAAATGAAGTGGGGTCATTTTTTTGATACCCATCTAGTTTAAATATTTTTCAGAACGTATGTTTATATTTATTTGTAGTCAGTCTACATTAAAAGATGTATTTTGTTTGTTTAGTGCACAATTTAACTCGTTTTGTAATTTTACCCAGTTATTGTGCAACTGTCACCAAAAGCCTGAATATTTTCATCATGCAGTTAAATTCTTCATGCCTATTTATAGTTAATCCCATGCCCAACCCCAGCCTCTGCCAGCCACCAATCTACTTTCTGTCTCTACAGATTTGCCTTTTCTAGAAACATTATTACTATTAGCGTAATGAGGTCAGAATATTTCATTCATATTATTTTTGGGATATACAGAGAAAATATATAATGTTATATTTTCAGTAACTACTATAATTTTACTGCCAAACCCCACCCACTGTGAAGAGAAAAATAATCACACATTCAGTTCATTTTCAACATAATCTTAGCATACAATTGGAATAGGAATCTATAGAATTTTTAAATTCCTCATTTGTATAAAATTGTACATTATCTCAGTTATTTTTTTCTTATATAGCTGTATAGTGGTGTATATGTGTGTGTATAGGGCAGGAACATTGTGTAAATTTTTGTGTTTGGATGGTGTTGGGAAATAAAGGAAAGAATCAGGGTTCTCAAGTGCTGGCATCCTCTCCCTCCTTTGGCATTTATTGTGATATGCTTTGTGAAAACAGGTGCTTCTTGCTGTGTCTCCAAGTTGAAGACAAATGATTTTAACAACTTTGTTGAATTGTTAGAGGAAAAAAAAAGGAGATTTTTATGTTGTTCATTGAAGTGAAACAATTGGCATCACTCTGGAAAAGGAGTTAACATACAGTGTTTATATAATATCCAAGCATGTTCCTGAAATGGATCAACCTGAGAATAATAAGCAAGTTATTTTCAAAATGATTAATGACCTTATTAGAGTCATTTGAGCAGGTTGAGACTGTTTATTTCCAGAGAATTGTGCAGAAATTGAAGATCGGGCAGAGAGGAGGTATGAAAATAAATGCAGAGCTGGAAGTGGAATCTATAAGAAAGATGGCAACAATGTATATCGTTTCACATGGATATGAGACACCTCCATGTATAAGAAAAGTTATTTCAAGCAGTAAGATCAACAGCTGCCTTTGATTTCAGTGGAATTTCTAACAAGTAAATACATTTTTATATTATAGTGTGTAACATTTACCTTAGGAGTCAGAAAAGAAGTCTCTAGGTAGCTAAGGAAAGTTAATAAAATATTTCAGCTCTAACAAAGACAATATAGGGCCAGTGATTCAGGAGGTGGTCCTGTTTAAGAAGTGAGGAATGAAGCAGGGGAACTCTGTTAACCACATTTCAGAAAAAATTAAAACAAACACATTTTTTAAAAAATCCCTGCTTTCTTGCTATACTCAAACATGCATCTCCATTCCTATTTTTGCATTTTCTAGCATAGAAAACGTCAAATTTCTCAGATCCTGGTAAATCACTTAGACTCTTGATTTGAAGAACAGATTTTTTTTTCATTCATTCATTCATCCCAGTAGGAAGCATTGCTTGGGAAAGGGTATTATGAGATAGAGATTACATTTCGTGATGTTATCCAGTCAACACCATTGAATAAGATAATTTGGATAGCATAGAGATATCATTATTACTACTTGGTAGAGCATTTATATAACAAAGAAATATTTTCTAAGTAGAGCATTTTTTTCCCCATAAGGTCACTGTTTATTTAATTCTATGATGTCTGCATAGTTGGGGCAACTAGATTGCCTTTAGGGAAATAAAAAAGAATTTTTAGTTATGTTTACCTTGAATAAAACTATCTAGCTAAAATTAAATATTAAGTGCAAGAAGGAATACTTTGAATGAGAAAAGAATGAAATTATTCTAAATGTAAATGAAATATACTTGTCCAAAAGAATTTGTTCCACTAACTTTTCCAATCCTGACCAGCTCTTAACTGTTTTATTATTGTAAGAGAGCTTTTCTAGTTATAAAAATAAAATCTAGGCTTTTGGAACAGTTCTGCTCCTTATATATTTTAATATATGATTTTACAATTCAATCAAATTCTGGATTATATATTTGAGTATATTTCTATAAATAAATCAGAGGCATTGACCATTAACTTCAATTTCATTACATGCTGAAAAACCCCACAGAAGAGGTAAAATGCCCCAAGGAAAATATAGAAATGGTACTCAAAGAGCAGATATCATTATCTTGGTGTGGATAGATACTTGGTAGCTCTGCCTGAGTTGTACAAGTCAAACTGGGGCACCCTTAATGACAGAGTTATTCATGGGGTGTCAGAGACCATGTAGACTAATTAAAGGAGACAAATTTGAAGAGGATAAAAGGAACAAGGTGTTATAGTATGAAGATTATATGGCAGGAAGAGAAGGACAGATTTACCTAATTTGTCTAGACACAGTGTGGGAAGAGATAGGATGAATAAACAAAGTATATTTGAACATATGGGCATATATGCATAAAACTTAAACATCTGTCAAGAGCTCCTCTGCCTGTCTTTTTTGTTCCCCATTCTTTTAAACCCCAGTGTTAATCTAACGGATTATTCTTGGTTATATTATAACCTCAACCATTTCTCTCTCCCTCTCTTTTTTTTTTTTGAAATAGTTAAGGATACTTAAAACCATGAGTAAAATGGGCCTTTATCATGCATTTGAGCTAATATTCTCATGGATGCTTAAGTGTGTGTATTTGGGGAGGGTACTGGAGAGAAAGGAGAGAGAGAGGAAGACTCACAGCTAAGTAAGTTTCCATCTTCTGTTGACCATAACCACTTTCACAGGACACCAACACTATACAAGTTTACTCATTATAATAGAGCAAACCAAAAACAACCATACAAACAATCATGGTTGAACTCAGACAAAGTCAAGAACATGGAGCAAGCCCCCCAAATTCCAAACATTTCCCTCACCCAGCCAATATGAGTGACTGGCTACTGCTTCTTTTCTAGCTAAAGCTTTAGCCTATTCTTCTCCTAATGAACAATTAAAATATCCAATAATAGAAATGTCTCCCTTTCTGCCAGCATCCAATACAGAGAAAATCCATGCTTCTTTGAACCCTCCCTAACATCACTTAACACAAGCCCAAATCCTATTACAAATCTAAGGAGTTTCTCTTAGTACCGTCTTACACCAAGTTACCTTCTAGTTCCCAATGGTGTGGGCTTTCCCTTGTCGCAAAAAAGACCAATAAGCCCAACTTTGTGCTACTATCTGCATATTCCTAGTAGTCTTGACTGGTGGGCATCCAATATAAAAGTAGATAAAAATGGTGAAATACATATACATGTAACTAAATATGTAGATATATATAGATATCAAAAATTTACCATCATCATTTTCACCGTTGCTATATTCAGAGTTAACATTTATGGAACACCTGCTATATTCCAGAAACTATATCAAGTAAGTCTACAGGGATTTTATTTTCATTTAACTTGTACGATAACTCTATGGAGTAAGAATTAACCCATGTTTAAAATATAGAAAGGGAAAACCAGAGACTTTAAGTTTTCCAAGTTCATACAGCATGCTACATGTAGATCCAAGTTCCTAGGTTATACAAGCATGTAAATTGGAAAGTTGGTGTGAAGACATTTACTAGGACAGGGCGACTTTGGAAAATATAAAATAATGGCATCTTGTGTCTGCCTTTGTCATTGTCTGGCCATAGTTTCCACATGTTAACCTGTGATATATCAACAGCTCCAACAGAGTGACCAAGGGTTCTGCCTTTTCACTTCTGAATCAGCACTACATCCGCCAAGGAGAGCCGGTTATAATGCCTGCTTGGAAACTGTACTTTACATTTTAATCTACTCACAGTTTGATGTTGCTTCATATCCTGCCTTGCATGGTTTCTACGCAGTACAGATATGAAGAAAAGGCTATAGATTTATTATAGTTTATTGAGAGAATGAGGAAATTGTCTAATTCTGTGAGTTGATTACATGGAAGTTGGTTAACTTGCAATAATAATGCAGCCATGAAATGCCATGCAACTGTTGAGGAAAAAAAAAAGTCCAAATAAGTAATAGGAATATTAAGTGAAATAACAAATCAATAAACCGAAAACCAACTAGATATCAACTTCTAAATGACTTCAGTAAATCATGGGACAGTGAATTGAGAAAACAGCCAAAGATCATATTCTATTAGGGAAAATATTTAGATTAGTTCCTAACATTGGCATAAAAACACAATTCTAAATATATTTATTAAAA
Organism: Aethalodelphis obliquidens; assembly: GCF_003676395.1. Taxonomy (NCBI): domain Eukaryota; kingdom Metazoa; phylum Chordata; class Mammalia; order Artiodactyla; family Delphinidae; genus Aethalodelphis; species Aethalodelphis obliquidens. Next base: position 10,822,871 of record NW_020837958.1, on the reverse strand, counting down.
ATCAACTATGTCTTGAAACTTATAGATTTCTTCACAAACAGTGGTTTGCAGAAATTGAAGCTCAGGTGAAATGTGGGAATTAGATTATGTAATTGTACTTGATTCCTCAGACCAGTAGTTCCCAAAGTACCATCCCCAGGCCATAAGCTTCACCATCACCTGAGACTTGTTAGAAATTCAAATTCTTGGGCTTCACCTAAGACCTCTTGAATCAAAAACTCTAAGGTTGGGGTCCAGCAATCTGTGTTTTAACAAATCTTCCAGTTTATTCTGCTATCCACTCGATTTTGAGCACTACTGACCTAAATAATAACATATTAGAGTACTCAGTATGAAATCTCATTTGCATTCTCACAAGACCTTATTTTGCATCATCACTATGTCTGGGATGACTGTAAGTTGCCTGACAACATGAGAGTAGCAGCAGGTATGGATTTCCCTTATGATTGATCAAATTCTCATCAAAATTAAGCTAATTTTTAAATTATTCATTCATTTTATTTATTAATTTTACAAATGAAAGGTGGATGGATAAGATAGAAGACCCCTGGGTTTAGTAAATTAACACAACTGAGTTAAGTCTTGTCTCTGCCTTATCCCAATCGTGTATATGTGTACTAGCTAAAGATTGCTTAATTGATTGATTTTATTGTTGAGGAAATATTTGTTGAGGATCTACTAGATGTTTGACATTTTTTAGCCAATGTAAATACCATAGGTTCATAGTATAGCAGACATCTCTCTTAACATGCTTCACATCCTCTTAGCCCATTGATCTACTCCAGATATTGCTGTGGCCATCAACTGCATGCTGGTGTTACCTGATGGCATGTCACCTTAGAGTGTCAACGTCTTATACTTCCTTCCCTGGCTTCTTGTTTGTTGAATTGTGCACAGCTCTTCTAGCTCATAAACAGAGCTGGAAGTATGAGGGAATTAATATCCCCTGGGACAGTCCTTGTCCAGCAGGGAAAGGAACTGGTACATGAATATTGTCCTTCTCTGTTTTTTAGATGGACAGTTCTAAGGATCATGAGATGACATGATTTTTCAGAGTTCCCAGCAGGACGTGCCTCAGTGGCTCGTAGCAGGAAGCAGCTCAGTCATATACTGTTTAACTGGCTTTCCCTGGATCTGTGTTTCACTCCTGTTCCCTGGAATCACTTCTCAAAATAAACTACCTGCTTTTCGTAGCACCTGCAAAGGCAAAGACCTTGCTTTAATGGAGTGAGAGATCCAAGTCTAGCTCTAGAGAGGAGATTTAGACAATAGACAATGGAACAAAGAACAAACACAATAAATACCATAATTTTGATAGTTTTAAGGGCTTTGTAAAAAATTAAACGTGATGATGTGATAGAGCGTGACTGCTAAGAAGTGGATTTTGTTACCTCAGCGTGCAGTCAGTGGTTCACAAGTTTTAATATACAACAGAATCACCTGGAGGGCTTATAAACTCACAGAATCCTGGGGCCCACCCCAGATTTTCTAAATCAGAATCTACATTTCTAACAAGTCCCCAAGTGATGCTGACGCTGATGGTCTGGGGACTGCAAATTGAAAACCACTGGATTAGAGAGAGGGATTCTAAAACATCATTCAGAACTGAAGCATGAAAAGGAGCACATAGTACAAAGACCATGAGGAGAACTCCCAGGAAAGAAATGATAAGTAGTGTAAATGTTCTAGAAAGAGAAAAAAAGATTCACTGGCTTGGGCTTGACTGTAGTAAGGTGGATTGTTGGACAGGAAGTTGAAAAAGGAAGGTAGAGAGAGGATGGGAATGATACAGGATGAGTTTAATAAGGTAAGTGGACACCAGATCGGGTAGAACAATATAGGCCATATTAAATCCATTGGATTTTATTCTAAATGGACTGTCAAGACATCAAAGGATTCAAAAGTGTTGTTATCCAACTTGTATTTAAAACCAGTTTTGTGGGATCAATTATACAGGAGTGAGAGTCAAGGCAGAGAAGTTTCTTATATCCACAAAATGGAATTACTATGCCTAATGAGAAACTGCAGATTAGGAAAAATATATGGAATGTGCCAGCAAAGCATAGATTAGATGATAATATAAAGATTAACCATAAAAATGGAAAAAATAAACTAAAAATATACATTTAAGTAATATATGTGTTATTAATCAACTGAGTTTAGGAAAATATGTCATAAAGTAGAATCTGTAAGGACTAAAGTAAGATGTAGTCTGCTTGGTGTTTAAGATCTGGACCCTGACTACCTGGGTGTGACTTCTGACCTGTCTACTGTCTAGAAGTGTGACTCTGGGAAAGCTATTCAATTTTTCTGTGACTTGGTTTTTCTCATCAGTGAAATGGGGCTAATAATAGTAAAAAACTTCCCTCAAGAGAGTTCTTATGGAGGTGGATTCCATGAGTTACTTTATGTAAGTGCTAAGTTCATTCCCTAGAATGTGGTAAATCTTGTAAAAGTATTTGCTACTCTTATTGTTGTTGTTGTTATTGTTGTTGTTAGGGAAGGTTAATAAAATTTGTTTGGGTAGTAACAAAAAGGCCAGCCTCAGGAGTGATATAAGAATATACTGTGTGTAGGGACTTCCTTGGCGGTCCAGTGACCTTCCAATGCAAGGCATGTGGGTTCAATCCCTGGTCGGGGAGCTAAGATCCCACATGCCTCGCAGCCAAAAAACCAAAACATAAAACAGAAGCAATATTGTAACAAATTCAATAAAGACTTTAAAAATGGTCCACATCAAAAAAAAAAATCTTAAAAAAGAAAAGAATGTACTGTGTTCTTAGAGGCAGGATTGAATAGAAGGTGAAGTGTATTCTTGGGGGCAGAATTGAATGGCAGGTGAAGTGGTTATTGATAGAAGACTAGTAAATCTAGACCTTGAGTTATAGGCAATATGTTACTGATTTGAGTTTTGGAATGGAACAAATAAAAATAAGTATTTTGTATATGCTAGGTAATTTTAGGTTTAGTATTTAGAATATGGAAATTCACAAGCATCTTTGAGTGCATGTCTTACAAGTCTCAGAAGTCAGTCTTCTGGTACATGTGGTAGTCTTATGATATTTAGATACCACACCTAGGTAGGTAGGTAGGTAGGTAGATAGACAGACAGACAGATAGATAGATATAAAGTGTGTGTGTGAGAGAGTGCATATGGTTGTTTGGTTGTCAGATTTTTGTTTTACCATGTGCAGAATTTTTTGAAACACTGAGATCAGTGCTGAGTAAATAGAAAAACTAAAATAACTGAAAAATAAACCAGATGTCAAATACTTCACAAAATATTAGAAAAATAATTCATATAATTTGGAATATTTTTTGATATATAATAGGAAAAGTCACGTAGCATAGTTTTTCCTTTCACTGTTAATATATATCAGTATAATTTAAAAAAAGATGGTGGCCAATATAAGATTTTTACTTTGAATAACATTTTCACTTACATGCCTCATGAAATTTTGCCTACTTTAAATTTAGAAACTTATTTGAAGGTAATAAACATCAAATTGTTCATGTATTTTTAATGTGATGAGCACTGTGAAATAAAGAGTATAGGAAATCATTTATAAATATATGAAACAGACTATGGATATATCTTATCTATTTTACTCCCAAATAAAAAACTTCTCAGAGATATATTGCCCTACCATCATGGACGACTTAGATGTATTCAAGGTTTTAAAAATAATCAAAGTAAAAGTCAGCTCTCCTCAATTTGAAAATGTTCGTTCTTTCCTACAACTATTTTTCAGGTATCTTTAAATCTCAAGTAATAATGTCCAAGCACTAAGGGGATTAGAAATGACTAGATCTAGGCACTTAAATTCCTAGGTTACCATTGTTACCATCTCTCTCTCTCTCCACACACACACTCTCTCTCAATCTCTCTCTCTCTCCCTCTCCATCTCTCTCTCCCCGCTCTATCCCTTCTCTTCCCCTAACCTCACCTCTCCACATATGCAATATGCAGGCACAAAACCTAGTCACTTTTAATTTTTTCATCTTTGTATTTAGCCTACATTCACACATTTCATAAGCAAAAATCTCCTTGCTAGAAGGAAAACAAAGTTTACGTAAATCAAGTTTAGAAACCCAAGAGGAGAAATCCACACCTCCCCCTCTCCCCTCCAATATATGAAATCACAGGAAAAGGCTGTAAACTCGATGGATTATAAGCCCATCTCAAGGTCAGTCACCGGGGCCAGAGTCCCAGCGTGCTGTGAATACCATTATGGGTCAGATAATCACTCCTGTGGCTCAAGGGTTGAGGACTGAGGGTATGTTAACAGTAGGAGGAAATGGATAGATTGACATTAATGAATAGTAGGCATTGTACTGATCATGTAACCCCCTGGAAACTAAGGCAACTCAATTCAGGTGCATGTATATCTGAGTACATTCTGTTTGTCAGTTTCTCTGCTAGATAATTAAGCAAAAAGAATACCAAGAAGAATTTGTTGTTATATTAATAATAGAAGCTATCATTAGTTGGGTATGAATAAAATATTACAGATGTTTTACAAATATGCTTAACATTAACAAATATGCCTTTGCAAAAGCATACTTACAAGTATTCCCAACTTTATACCTGGGATTTCTGAGCAACAAGAATGTTAAGAAACATGTCCTAGGTCACAACAGTGGTATCAGAACCAGAATGTATCCAGTCACTCTGACCCCCAAATTATGTATTTCCATTACGCTCATTTACTCTTCTCTATGCCATCATGTTACTACTAATAGTCCAGAAAGGAAATACAAAAGACATTAAAATGGAGCGCATTGTGTTGTAATGGAAGTATGAAATAAATAGTGATGTATTCTATTTGGAGGAAGCTGCCTGTCTAGAAAAGCAAGGATCTTTTTTAGGTTAGAAAGGAAGATAAAAAAACGCAAAATCATTATTCAAAACACGTGAGTCTATTGTTTGTCACAATCACAAAAAATTCACAAAGAAAGGAATACAACAAATATTTAATATGTAAAGTACCTTAGATGGCAGAAAAATAATAAACTATATATGTGAACATGTAGCCTGAGTAAGAATTAGAGCTGAATGCAGGGCTGTAATAAGACAACTCTACTCCCACATGGTTACCAATACCAAGATTTTTTTCCAGCCTATTTTCTTCCTTTAGAATTCAAAAACTGTTCAAGGTTATTATAAAATAATGGCAAACATATTTCTTTGACATTACATTTATTTCCACATTTTGTAAGCTTCAGAAAAAGTAAGTGAACAAAGGCATAGGATGATGATTTCGAGTTTGTATAAAGAATATAAATCCTAACATAATTTGAAAAAATATATCTAAGGCATATCTTATTTCCATGGATAGAAGCCCATTTTCCTCCTACCATTTAACATTTATCTATTTGTTATACAAATTAAAAAGGAAAGAACCAAGAGGCAAAGTAAATTACTAGTGAGATATATACTTTATTTCCTGTTAGTAGATTAGCTCTGAAACCTAGTTGAAGAATCACAGTATTTTATTAAATAATATTTATAAGTTAATATGGCAATTTAAAAAATCTTGTACTAAAGTGGCTTCTTAAAATATCCATAATTGTTTAAATAGAATTGCTATAACATTAAAGAAACTATGAAACTAATCTTTAACCATAGCAGCTGCTCAGCTTGAATCAAGTTGGGCCAAATTCACAAGATCAAGAAAGGTGAAGATTTCATTGTATTTTCTCATTTTCTTCTGTTTTTTCTATGTCATCTTCTACTGAGTTCTCAGAATTCAGAACTTCTCCCCCCACCTCCTCCCCACAGGATTATGTAAGAGTGGCTAAAGATGAAGATACTATTACTAGACTACTACTATTTCTACGTTACTACTATTAACTACATTTATTTTCAAAGTTGTTTCTATGACTGTGAGATTCACTTGGTCAAGTTTGCCTTCCATTTTGTTGGACTATCTATATATCGTAAATTGAAAACCATCAAGGGAAGGGCTTGTTCAAAATTATCTTCGTATTCTCCTTTAAATCCAAATATCCAGGGAGTTGGAATATATAAGCTCTTAGCAACTTAGTGTGTCTAGGGTGATTAAAGCTCAATAACAAGAATGAGGACACATGGTTCTGGAGAGAAGCATAAAAATACAGAGAAGAGAGGTGCAGAAAATTCTAGAGAGAGGAAGATTGAACTTAGACAGCCCTTTCTTGGCCAAGGCCCATGTTGTATACACATTGATCTTTTGCAGGGTGTGTCTTATTGTTTTGTAAACATGTAGCTGGTGCTAAATAAAATGTTTCATAATGAGGCTGAGATGAGAAGTTTCAGAATATATTGAGTGAGAAGTGACATGTGTATGTTAAATTCACAAGGCAACTGAAAAAGATGACCCAAGCTACTGCCTTAATTTTTACTGACTTCTACATGCTTCTTGCCTTATTTTTATTGACTCATCTACACCTCACCAATAAATTGGCATAAAAGAGCTATAAGTGGTGATTTGTGACTTTCCTATGATTCTTCCAGCACCGTATGTAATGGTTTTACTATACCAACAAATTCTACTTAGATCTAACATTAAAAGAATGTTTTCTGAAAATAAGACCCTGACCTCATGACAAAGGCATCATAATGGAGGTATATATAGCATAATAGATTAAAGAATTTAACAGTTGACTGACACAAAGGTGGTAATGTAATGAAGAAAGGGAAGGACAGTGATAAACTTTGAACAGTGGGTTTCACAGAGGTCAGCAAATAGAAAACATGTTAAGTGTCAATGTCAGATCTTTAATCTTCAGTTCTTATCCTTCATGTTCACTGGTTCTAATCTATGTTTGCTCTGGTGATAATCATATTTATGTCATTGAACTCAGGATGACAGTCATCTTGACTAAAGTACAGGGCTGCAAGTAAAGTTACTCAGGTCCCACTTATGCTCTTGCTTCCTGATTGGGAAAAGCTGCTCTGCCTCAGTGTTCAAAGATTATTGACATGGAGTAAAATCAAAGACAGTAAAAAGCTAGGAATTAGCAGTAAGAAACAATAAAGAGCAGATGCTACATTTTTATTCCTATCCCAGTTTCTACCATTTCAGGGAATCTAAAATGCTGTGTCATTTTCCCCAATAATTCTATTTAGGAATATAGCTGGAGTGGCAATAAAAATATCTATGTGTATTAACTCTGGTTTTGTTCATATTCTTGGGGATAAGCTCTAGACCCTTAGAATTTCCTGAGTGATAGGAATGTCTTTGTTATTCCTGGTAGGCCCCTTGTATCACAACTGTTAGCTTAATGCTAACAGAGATGACTCAATGTGGGAGCTTGCCATGAAAGGAGGACCTACCATGTGATTAGAGGATTGAAGCTCTGGACCATGGGAAATCAGCTTGACCTCCACAGATGGGGAAGGAAGATTGAGTCAATCATGCCAACATAATGAAGTCTATTTTATTTTATTTGTTTTAATTTTTATTTTACATTGGAGTATAGCTGATTAACAATGTTGTTAGTTTCAGGTGTGCAGCAAAGTGATTCAGTTATATGTATACATGTATCTATTCTTTTTCAAATTCTTTTCCCATTTAGGTTATTACAGAATATTGAGCAAATTTCCCTGTGCTATACAGTAAGTCCTTGTTGGTTATTCATTTTAAATATAGCAGTGTATACATGTCAATTCAAGACTCCCAATTTATCCCTCCCCTCCACCCTTCCCCCCTGGTAACCATCAGTTCCTTCTCTAAGTCTGTGAGTCTATTTCTGCTTTGTAAATAAGTTCATTTGTATCATTTTTTTAGAGTCCACATATAAGAGATATCATGATATTCGTCTTTCTCTCTCAAACTTACTTCACTTAGGATGATAATCTCCAGGTCCATCCATGTTGCTGCAAATGGCATTATTTCATTCTTTTTAATGGCTGAGTAATATTCCATTGTATATATGTACCATATGTTTATCCATTCTTCTGTTGATGAACATTTAGGTTGCTTCCATGTCTTGGCTATTATAAACAGTGCTTCAATGAACATTGGGGTGCATGTATCCTTTCAAACCATATTTTTGTCTAGATATATGCCCAGGAGTGGGATTGCTAGATTATATGGTAGCTCTATTTTTAGTTTTTTAAGGAACCTCCATACTGTTCTCCATGGTGGCTGTACCAATTTACATTCCCACCAACAGTGTAGGAAGGTTCTCTTTTCTCCACACCTTCTCCAGCGTTTATGGTTTGTAGACTTTTTGATGATGGCCATTCTGACCAGTGTGAGGTGATATCTCATTGTAGTTTTGACTTGCATTTCTCTAATGATTAGTGATGTTGAACATCTTTTTTTTAACATCTTTATTGGAGAATAATTGCTTTACAGTGTTGTGTTAGTTTCTGCTGTATAACAAAGTGAATCAGCTATATGTATACACATATCCCAATATCCCTTCCCTCTTGTGTCTCCCTCCCACCCTCCCTATCCCACCCCTCTAGGTGGTCACAAAACACCGAGCTGATCTCCCTGTGCTATGTGGCTGCTTCCCACTAGCTATCTATTTTACATTTGATAGTGTATATATGTCAATGCTGCTCTCTCACTTCGTCCCAGCTTACCCTTCCCCCTCCCTGTGTTGTCAGTTCCACTCTCTACATCTGTGTCTTTATTCCTGTCCTGCCCCTGGGTTCATCAGAACCAATTTTTTTTTTTTAGATTCCATATATATGTGTTAGCATACGGTATTTGTTTTTCCCTTTCTGACTTACTTCACTCTGTATGACAGACTCTAGGTCCATCCACCTCACTACAAATTACTCAATTTCTTTTTTTTATGACTGAGTAATATTCCATTTTATATATGTGCCACATCTTCTTTATCCATTCATCTGTCGATGGACACTGGTTGCTTCCATGTCCTGGCTATTGTAAATAGTGCTGCAATGAATATTGTGGTACATGACTGTTTTTGAATTATGGTTTTCTCAGGGCATATGCCCAGTAGTGGGATTACTGGGTCATATGGTAGTTCTATTTTTAGTTTTTTAAGGAACCTCCCTACTGTTCTCCACAGTGGTTGTACCAATTTACATTCCCACCAACAGTGTAGGAGAGTTCTCTTTTCTCCACACCCTCTCCAGCATTTATTGTTTGTAGATTTTTTGATGATGGCCATTTTGACCAGTGTGAGGTGATATCTCATTGTAATTTTGATTTACATTTCTCTAATGATTAGCGATGTTGAACAACTTTTCATGTACCTCTTGGCCATCTGTATATCTTCTTTGGAGGAATATCTATTTAGGTCTTCTGCCCATTTTTGCATTGGGTTGTTTGTTTTTATGGTATTAAGCTGCATGAACAGCTTGCAAATTTTGGCAACTATTCCCTTGTCAGTTGCATCATTTGCAAATATTTTCTCCCATTCTGTTGGTTGTCTTTTCTTTTTTTTTATGGTTTCTTTGCTGTGAAAAAGCTTTTGAATTTAATTAGGTCTCATTTGTTTATTTTTATTTCTGTTACTCTGGGAGACAATCGAGAAAGATATTGCTGTGATTTATGTTAGAGAGCATTCTGCCTATGTTTTCCTCTAAGAATTTTATAGTATCCAGTCTTACATTTAGGTCTTTAATCCATTTTGAGTTTATTTTTGCTTACAGTGTTAAGGAATGTTCTAATTTCATTTTTTTATATGTAGCTGTCCAGTTTCCCCAGAACCATTTATTGAAGAGGCTCTCTTTCCTCCATTGTATAGTCTTGCCTCCTTTGTCATAGATTAATGGACCATAGGTGTGTGGGTTTATTTCTGGGCTTTCTATCCTGTTCCATTGAGCTATATTTCTGTTTTTGTGCCAGTACCATACTGTTTTGATGACTATAGCTTTGTAGTATAGTCTGAAGTCAGGGAGCCTGATTCTTCCATCTCCATTTCTTTCTCAAGATTGCTTTGGCTATTCAGGGTCTTTTGTGTCTCTATACAAATTTTAAGATTTTCTTTTTGTTCTAGTTCTGTGAAAAATGCCATGGATAATTTGATAGTGATTGCATTGAATCTGTAGATTGCCTTGGATAGTATAGTCATTTTGACAGTATTGATTCTTCCAATCCAAGAACATGGTATATCTTTCCATCTGTTTCTGTCATCTTCGATTTCTTTCATCAGCATCTTATAGTTTTCAGAGTACAGGTCTTTGTCTCCTTAGGTAGGTTTATTCCTAGATTTTTTATTAGTACAAAACAGACACTGAACCTTGGGTGAGCTTCTGGGTTGACCATATTCTGCATATTGCCTCATGTTCATGCCTGGAGGATAATGCTTCTCAGAGGACATAGAAGCTTCAGATCTGGAATCCTTCCAGTTCCAGATTCTTCCCTATGCAGCTCTTCCTTTGGCTGGTTCTGATTTGTATCCTTCTACTACAATAAAACTATAACCATAAGTATAATATTTTCCTGAGTTCTCTAAGTTTTTCTAGCAAATTATCAAACATAAGGATAGGCCTGGGAACATCCAAATTTGTAGTCAGCTGGTTGGAAGTGAGGCTGGCCCTGGGGATCCCTGAACTTGCAGCTGATATCTGGAGCCGTGCACAAACTTGGCTGAATGAAGGACTGTACCCTTTACTTCAAGTCTGGCTAACTCTGAGCATTACCACTTACTGAATGTCTGCTATATCCCAGGAGATATATTTAATAAGTTAAAACATATTTACTGTGGTACCCAATCGCCAAGATGGCTCCCAATAATCCTTACCTCTTAGTACTTCCTCACTTGTATAGCCCTGTCTCATATTGCACTAGGACTGACCTTTATGTCCAATAGAGAATGACAGAAGTGAAGATGTGTAACTTCTGAGACCTCTGCTTCTCTTTTGGTCTCTTCAGTCACTTACTCTGAGCACAGCCATCTGTCATTGCATGGAGACATTAAAGCAGCCTCACGGAGAAACCCACAAGGAAAGGAGCTATATTTGTTGCCCAGTTGCCAAACCAACTTGCTTTAAATGTGACTGAGCCATCTTGGAATTGAATTTTCCCAGCCTCATCAAGCTTTTAGCTGACTACAGTCTGAGCATATCTGAGTGGAACCACATAAGAGACCACGAGCAAAGATTGCCCAGCTGAGCCTTTCCTGAATTTCTGGCCCACAGGCTCCATGAGAGTAAAACATGTTTGTTTTATACCACTAATTTCAGGGGTAATTCATTATGTAGGATTAGATAAACAAAGTAATCATTTTCTATATTTCAGCTTATTTAATCTGAACATGAGTCTCTTAGATTGTTACTATTGCACACAATTTATTGATATCACCAATAATTTCTCTTGACATATAGCCAATTTCCTGCCCCCATTTTACTTAAGTTCTCAGTAGCATGTTCAACAGTTGTCCATTCTCTGCCACTGCAATCTTCAGTAACACTACATTTCTCTAGTTTTTTTCACACTTTCAGGCTTTGGGATTTTGGTTTCCTCTGAGTATTTTTCCTCTTCTATCTGCACTCTAAATGTTTATATGCCAATGCACAAACATTGGCTTTCTCTTATTTATCTTCATTATTTTCCTACTTATTTTACCCAGCTCCATGATTGTAAATATGGTGATGTTGCCTATTTATTCAACTCATACTTTTGTTCTATCTATCCACGGTTTATATCTTCTCATGACTTCTTACATTTTTATTTGACTATCTAATGGGTTTTTCAAGGATAATTTGGTCAAAATAAAAGTATTTGCTAATATCTCCCACATCTACTCCAACAGAAATATCTTCCTCTCCCAGTCTCCCTCATTCTGCTTAATGCCCTACTAACCACACAGTTAATCTGGCTAAAAGAATCCTACAAATAATTCTTAATTCCTCTTTTCCTTACAACCCACATCCAGTCTATCATCAAACACTTGTTGTCTCTGTCCCAAAATATATCTCAAGTCCTACCATCACAATTCACTATCTTCTTAGAACCAAGACGCTATGATCTCTCATTGAAAATAGTACAATGGAGTCCTAATTGCTTTCCTCTAATTGCTTTTATACTTTCCTGAGTTTAGTCCATTCTTTATACAGCAGTCAGAGGGCTGCTAAAGTAAAGACATAAATTAGATCAAATCATAATTATCTTAACATATTCTTATGCTTTCTCATAGCACCCCTAGGAAGTTCCAAATTTCGTACCGTAACTTTTAAGGCCCTATGTGATTTGGCCTCAAATATCCTTTCTGACTTAATCTCAGCTTCACTATACTCGGGTTACATTGTTACTCTGGTTACATTGTTACTCTGGTAACATTGACTTTGTAACAGTTCTCAAATGTGCCAAGGTTATTCCTACCGTAAGACTTTTATCATTCTTATTCTTTCTATATAACCCATTTTCTTAAGATCACCATTTGACTGGCTTATTATTCAGATCTCAACTAAATATCATTGCTCTTGCAAGGTATTTCCTGATCACCCTATTTCAGATGGCCTTGTTCCTCTCTTACTAGTTATCTATTTACATGATATTTAGTAGTAATATGCACTTGATACAATTTGAAATTAACTAATTAATTGGTTTATCCTGACCCCCACCCCAATCAGTGTGTTAGCTCCCTGATACCAGGAGACATGTGTCTTGATTACCATAGTATTTTCTGTGCTTGAGGGTAATACATATCTTAACAATCATTAACATTTTTATATTACTTAATATTTTTCAGAATAAATCCACGAATTCAAGGGCTTAAGTAACTTGTCCAAAATCATATACATAGTAAGTATGACTCCAAGCATGTCTGCTGGACTGCAAAAAAAGTCCCGGCTTTTTAAACACCACCACGTTAACAGGAAAAGCATTTCCAGTGTTAGTGGCAGTTCCATTGTTAATGGCAGAAGTGTCATTTGCTGGATGTGTTCATTGGCAGTCACTACCCATTCCACTTCTTTTTATGCTCTCTCTTAAATCAGGGTAGTTAAGAGCAGAATTTTCAGTAAAGTAGACCTAGGTTCAAAGGATAGGTTTGCTCTTAATAGCTGTGTAACCTTAGGCAAATTCTTTGACTACAGCCTTATTTTCCTCAGGAATAAAATTGATTTTAATCATATCTCTCTGATAGGGTAGAGAGAATGAAATGGAAAAATGTAATTTGTGTCACACAATGCCAGCCACACAATAAACATTTAAGTGCCTGATGGCTTCCTCATCACGGTTGATATAAATCTCTTTTTATTATTTAAATCACTTCCTTGCACTCTTTCTGATCTTAACTGTGATAGATAAAATTATTACAAATTACTATAAATCCTGGCAGAAATGAAGACCTAGAACTTTCCCTCATCCTTTGGACAGATATCTCTCTAGCCAGCAGCACACAGCTATGCTTCCAACATTCTCCTTTACCGCAGGCTCCAAGAGTACCAGGAGTAGGTGTAGTTCATCATCTGCTAATATACAGCCTCTGGAAATAGTAAAAACATTTTTCTTCATGGTATTTAATGTGCTAATAATTGGTGAATGAATAGATGGATCAGTTAATAACCTATAACTTGGTAATATTAGTAAAATGTTATTTTCTCATTATATATCTTTAGTCAAAGAATTACACCCCTCAACCTCTTCACATCCCCCCTTCAACCCCCAAGAAACACTTCCTTCTGTAACAAGCCTCAGCGCCACCATCTATCCCTCCATGTTTCTGCAAAGCCATTTGATTTTTTTACCCCAGCCAAATTCCACAAATGTCAGGGTTAAAATCAAAGTGCATTTTTCTTACCATTTGTCTGTTTGGTTTTTACAAACTGTAAATTGTTGTTTGGTCATCAAGGTGACTGACAGTCCACGTTGCACTGAAATGTAGTATCTGGGGTTATTTTTTTTTAACTGACAATATATTACTTTTTGGTATCAGCAAGTCCCAATTGATTTTAGGCGTAAATTAAATGCCCTGATGGTTGTAATATGGTGATTTATCACCAGAGTCAGCAACAATTTTGCTTTGCACTGGATTTAAGCAAAGGGTGGAGAGAGAATTCCACCTCCCTAAGTGGAGGGTTGAAAGTCTCAGGCAGCAGACACTAAGTGTTAACATTTCATAAAGGTTCTAGCTGTTTGACGGTCAAGGGAGTCATGGGAAAAATTGAGTTATTGAAAGCAAAGGACACAATTGTGTGTGATTAAGCCAAGGTCTATACTGTCCATGTTGCATGTTTCCTTCATTGCTCTGAATTTTTCCTGTGATCACAGTGAGAGAGAAACACATTCGTAAAGTGTCTCCTGCTCAGGTCACGGAATATGTTGTAATTTATTTTATACTGTCTTAAACAAAGAAAACCTAGACAATGGGGGGAACAAAATAATTTCAAAAGTACTATACTCAGAACTTGTGTGTCTTGATCAGAACATTTTTGTTGTTGTTGTTCATTGACAGAAAGTCCAACCCTAAATGCCTTATGTAAACACAATAATTGATTGGCCTCTGTTCTGCAGAAACACACCCATAAATACAGCATATTGAAAGAAGGAGGAGATTGTGGATTTTTTTCAGGTTATTTCATCATCGTTAAAGTGATGAGAATTTTGTCTCTCTATGGTGGTGATGGAGGCATGCATAATTTGTTAATGTTTGTTTTTGATTCCTCTGTATAAAAATATGGCATGCTTCATTTGAGGGTTTGACACCTGTAGATGACAGATCTTGACTTTTTCTCCTTCATATTCTAGGGCTGTTGTTACAAAATACCATGAATCGGGAGGTTTAACAAGGTAATGTATTGTCTCACAGTTCTGGAAGTTAGAAATCCAAAATCAAGGTGTTGGCAGGGTTGGTTCCTTCTGAGAGCTGTGAGGAAAGTATTTGTTCCAGGTTTCTTTCTGTGTCTCTTTATATCATCTCCCCTCTATGTGTGTCTGCGTACAGAATGTCCTCTTCTTATGAGGACCCTGGTCATAGTGCATTAGGGCCCACTCTGACGGTCTCATCTTAGCTCGATTACCTCTGCAAAGGCCTTACTACAAATAAAGTCACATTCTGAGTTACCAGGGGTTAGGACTTAAACATATGAATTTTGAGGGGGACACAATCCAACTCATAACACCCTCACGACCCCAGCAACAAGGCAAGACTGTGATCTCACTCGGACACCATAATCTCTCAGGTACTTGGAACTTCTGGCCTCAAACACAGCTTGATTTAGAAATCCAGCTGGTGACACCAGGATCTCTCAGTTTCTTTCCTCTGAGTTGGTTCCATTCTTCTGCTCAACCTCTGGCTTATAAGAACTTTAGGCCTTTGGTAAATCTGATAATGTTTTGAAGAGTCAAATATCAAAAATGCCTGTTCTCTCTGAGACAGTAGGTAGTCCAGGATTGGGAAGAGGAGTTGGAACTGATAAACTTGACTAGCAAACAAAATTTTCCCAGCATTGGTTTGGATTTGTCTTGACTTGTAGAATGTGTTTGTCTTTCAAAACATATCACTTTGAATAGAGCGTGTGTGGAATTCTGTTGCTGGTTATTTGCTAGCTTAGGTGATTTGTTGCTATATTTCTATATCCTGATAGTAAAATCAGTTTTACCAGCAGCCCATATGTAGTGTATGGAGAAGCAGTGTATGGAGAAGGGCTCCTTCCTCAGAGAAAATCTAGGAACGATTATGAAAAACAGGATTAATGGTTTAATTGAGGGAAAAAAAGAAAAAGAAAGAAGAAACTAAACTGGAGATGATAATCACTAGTACCCCACAGAGGGACAAGGGCATATCCATTTTACCTAATTTATTTAAAGTTTTGGGATACTTTTGACAATCCAAATCTAGTGACAAAAAAAAAAAATGGAGAAAAATAAATTAGGTGATTTTGATAAATTTTTATCTCAAATGTATGTTCGCTTTGAAGTATCTACTTTTAGATTCTGTAGAGACTTAGTCAAATGTGATTACATTTCAGTAGTTTTAAAAGCCTTTTCTCTAGCAGTGTTTCAGTATAATTTAATTCCTTCTTTGAGGAGCTTTTATTTTCCTAAGGTATGTTATGAGAAAAGACTGTAGATAAGAAATACCAGGGCTCCCCTGGTGGCGCAGTGGTTGAGAGTCCACCTGCCGATGCAGGGGACACAGGTTCGTGCCCGTGTCCGGGAAGATCCCACATGCCACGGAGCGGCTGGTCCCGTGAGCCATGGCCGCTGAGCCTGCGCGTCCGGAGCCTGTGCTCCACAATGGGAGAGGCCACAACAGTGAGAAGCCAGCGTACCGCAAAAAAAAAAAAAAAAAAAAAAAAAGAAAGAAAGAAATACCAGCTGCTGTAGGAATGCTTAAAAACACAGTCACAGCAATTTGGGAAAGAAAATGGAATATTTATTTTCTGAAGTTAATTATTTGTATTATAATCATGAATATTTGTATATTGATGGTGAGAGGTAAATTTTATTATTTTATTAATCTGTGTATCTCCAATTCCTCAGATTAGGCTCACTGATATATTTTCTTTAAGAGTAAAAAAACATAAAAATGACAGATTTTGACTTATGCTCTCTATTCATTGCCTCATCTTCAGATAAGAGTACTGATCTCCGAGAAAGGCCACAACCACCAGAATGCAGGATGGTAAAAGAAAATGCTGTTTAGAGGCAAGATATATTGGGCACAGTGGTTAATAAAACCAAAAAACACATGCACAACGTGAGATTCTAAGACTACTTTGAGGAAATTTGTGTGGAAAGACCAAGTCTTTGTTTTAATAATGCTAAATAACATTCAAATCAGGTAATTAGTATAAATCTACTAATAAGTCCATTCAGATCAGAGTTCACTGATCTCATGATTTAAACTGTAATCTCTACGTGTTACTATGATTTGTATTAATTCATTGTAATTATTATTTTTATTGATATTCAAATTGTCACATCTGTGGGAAATTGTCTTCCCCATGGTAGCTTCTTCAAGTTTGCCTGAAACCTCTTGATTTGACCCTTATTATCTTTGAAAAAGCCCTGTTATCTGGTGTTACAAAGCTCATCTTGTGTATATCCTATCCTATCCCACAGCCCAAATGAGCTATTTCTTCTAGGAGCCCTTCAACTTTTAATGGGAAATGCTATTTAGAGGCTGTAATCTGTCTTCAAGGAATATACTTTACTTCTATGGGCTAAAAATATTTTACTGTAATTATCAGTTCATGTAAAGGATATTCTTTTGCTTAATAGAGATTTTGTCATACTAATAGATGATATATTTCTAGCATGGTAACAATTACAAGTCTGATTTATCAAAATAAAATTTGTTAATAAGGAGGACCTATTTTTTTAGAACTTCGCTAAAGCATCAAACTTGAAGAAAATTCTCAAGGTTCATTTACTGGGGAAGCCTGAACTAGGACAGAATTAGACCTTGTAATTTTGGCTTATCTGGGGCAAAATGGCTTTTTCTCCCTGTGAAGCAGTGATCAGGAACCAAGAGCCATCCAATTCACTTCTAACAGACTTCATCTGCAGTACCTATAATGTAAGAATATCGTCTTTCTTTGAGATCCCTGTTGTTTATCAATTTTCTGGGCTCCCATAAAGTGACATACATTGTTACTTGTAATCTGGGATTCCATGAGTCATAGATCATGCTTCTTCCTTCATAGCAGCAGAGTCAAAGTGTCAGTTTTGTTTCCATGACTTTTCTCTGTGGCCAAGAATCTGCCCCTAAAGCATGGATTTGACCAAGTACGTTTGTTTAGAGTTGTTTTAGAGTTTTTATTCGTTTTTTTTTTAAATAGAATTATTAATTTAATGGGATTTGGGGACCAGCTGTACTTATACAAACGTGAAAGTGTTTTAAATTTGAAGCTATGTAGCTATCTCCATATATCTGTAGCATCTGTATGTATGCCAATATAGAATCGATTTGTTGACAGATATTATGCAAAAGTATATTTGATATAAAAAGGTATTGTACAAAAGTCCTGTGTACAGGACCTTATAAAGAGACATGATTGTGCTCCTATCTAATCTAAAATATATACACATTCTTACTAATAACATTTTAAATATATTATCAACCAAAGAAGGTTGAGCTACTCTTTTAGGGACAAAATATTCTTCTACAATATGTGCCTGATAAACAGAGCAGCTCTCATAATAATGTTGAGCTAATTATTAATCTGGAAAGTGCCTGACATACCAAGTCATGTCAAGCATCCCTGTTTTTATAAGATAAGGGAACAAATATTCAGTGTGATCCAGTGGCTTTCTCACAAAACTCACAGAGTTCAAGTGTAAAAAGATATTTTAACAGTTTAACGGTTATGACTCTAGGTCCTTAATGTAAAATAATTTACATCAAAAACTTAGCATAGACAAGCTACGAACATCAGAGAAAAATGACTAGGGATAAGAATGGTTCTAAGCACTATTTACACTCTTTACAATAAACACAATGATAAGTAGCACTTACTCTTAGGGATTCTATAGCTTATTACTTTTAAAATCAGAACTGTTTATTAAAACATGATTTCCAAATCATAGCAAAATATAAACACTGACAAGAAGTTTTGTGATATAAGAAAGCTATAGTATCTCAGAAAGTACACATCTTTGTTTTTCATTAATATATTATATGTATGAACAGATTGATATTTCTTTTTGTGATTTAAAAAATCTCCAATTATTATTTTATTCTTTTTCTGTACTAGCAGAGCCTAACACAAGGACTTGTTACAGATAGTTTTTCTGAGAGGAGATCTCAGGATACAAGAGCAAGGAATTGGGGAGCATCAGAGAGGGAAGCCAGGAAACAAAATAGGGGCCTATTATCAAGGTCACTGCTGTAGACAGTAAGGACTCAATATCATCAGAGCCTCTGGGAAACACACAGAATGCCAGAATGCTCTGTTCACAGGATGAGAGGTGGGGATGTACATCCATTAGGTCTGTTCCATTGCTGTAAGTTTGTCCTCAGGGGCACTAATTTTTCAGTGCTCTGGGTTGTATTTGTGTCCAGGTACAACAGGCTCTTGTAGCTTCTGCTTCTATTGAGAATGTGATGTGGGGCTTCCAAAGGCATCTGCCACAAATACTACCCTTATAATTATTTGAAATAGAGGAATTACCAGCCTTCCTCCCTTTTATGAATAACCCCATACTATTGTACCAGCTTTGTTGAGAATGTTGAACACATTTTATTTATTCTTTCCAACTCATTTATTCAGGTACTTTATACAAGAAAGTTAAAAAAAAAAAAACACTTCCTTTCAGACATCTACTTTTACTGAATATCCTACAATTTGTGTTTCATTATATTTGTTTACATTCTGATATCAGATAATTTTGCTTTACAAGATTGCTCTCTTTTTTTCCGATAACAATAGCAACAAAGCATATACATTAACTTATTAGTCGTCTGGCACCATTATTTACAGCCTCTTCAGTTTTTCCAAAAAGAAACATGTATAATAATTCAACTCAAATATATGCCAGTGTAGGTACTTTCTTTTAAACCTATTGACTGATGATCATACTCTAATATATAGATCACCATTTTTTATGTTCCAGAGTTTTATAATTTCTATCTTAACTATATATTATCAGGTATCCTATTCTGATTTATTAATTAATACAACTTAACATTAATTGAAGATCTTAAAAGTAAAAAAGATGCTAGAATTATAATTGAAGCTGGTACATTTCAGAGAGACTGAAGGTGGTTTGAAAAATTTATCCGAAAGCTAACATTTAATTTTTTTTAAATTATGAAGATGGTTTAAGAAGAAAAAGTAACCCTTGTAATTTGGCATGATAAGTTTATAAGAATAAACCTTTTTGGAAACACATCAATGATTGTAATTTAATTTTGTTGAACATATAATTTTACTTGCTTATATATTTAAATATTTTGTAGCTAAAGTAATTATTCATTTAATAAACGAAGATAGTTTAAAATTTAGAAAGTCCAAATTATATATGTTTTTTGTTTGAAAAAGAGCTTCATAGAACCCTAGTATACTAAGTGGCATATAATATATAAACTATAAAGCAAACGATTTCAATAGACACCTGATACACTGAGACACAAAATTGTGCCTATTGCTGTGTTGGGTGGTTTAGAACTCAGCACTTGGGTCTTTGTCTGCCTCTGCCCACATCCCTTCTTCCTCAGTGCTGTAATACCTCTACTTTTGGAAATCTATCTATTTAATATGGAGTCAGCTGACCATGGCTTCTTCATTTCACATGGATTATCTTGTGACTCAAACCAGGCTGAAAACAGATCTCCCTGTAAATTTTCTGTTTGAACGTATAGTAAAGACTGGATTTTTTATAATTGATAAACCAATAGGATATAGATCTAGATGTGGCTGGGGCCATTTAAAGCCATCTGGTCTACTCTGTAGAGAAAGGCCACTCTTGATAAGGAGATAGTGAGAAACAGAAATCCAACAGCATCACAGAGGACCTGGATACTTTAGAAAAGGCAAATCCAAAGTTTTCCATATTTTTATTCCAAATGGTTTGTGAATAAGATACAAAGGCAGTTGCTCAATTGCAAAACATAAGGAAACATAAAAGCAAGAACAGTGTACTTGCTGGCCATTCTAGCTATGGTTGTTTAATTCTTGGCTGGTGGACTGTTAAGGGGCCATCCAATCAATGCCATAAAATGTGAAAGTAGCCAACTCCCTTTAGACTTTTCAAGACTTCTAGTAAACATATACGCTAAGTGCTTTGCCAGTAAAAGTTGATATCACCTTCTGCTTTAGGAAAAATGGTGGTTGAATAACTACATGATGAAGGTAAATTTTATTCAAAAATATTTCAGGAGAACTAAATGCAATAATAGAGAAACAGTATAATTATTGAGACATATTTTTACATTTACAGACAACTTTAAAGTTTAAAAATTTTAAGAAAGACCTGCAAAACATGTCATGAAAAAAGGGATCTGTGAGTAGGTTAGGGGAGGGAAATGTTGTGTAAAATATCTGTATAAAATAGCACAATCTGCAGCTAATTACTATCATAAATCCAGCATTGAACAATATGTTATACTGCAATGGGACACCTGTGTAAGCCATGTATGTATGTATGTGTGTGTGTGTGTGTATATATATGTGGCCATATATGTGTATGTATATATATTTATATGTATATATATGCATATTTAATTGATAACATGGTTTATTTTCCTCGAATTTACTTGTTTCTTTTTACCAGTTTCTCATTTATCCATTTCATTATCCATTAGCAGTAATGTGTGTATGTGTTGTTTTCTTCAATAAGTTTTACTTTGTTTAAAATAAAGAAGGCATGCATCATAGAGCTAAATTTTGAAATAATGAGGAGAGAACAGATATAACCATATAACAATATGAGAGTTTGTATTATTTTTTGAATCTAGATTTTCATAACTCAGATGTGCACATATATCCCATATTGTATTGTAGCCTAAATACTTAAATTAATGTGATGCAGACAATATCCAGTCTCTCCTCTAACACTAATGAATCTATTACTTTGGGTAAGTCAACTAACTATTCCTAGCCTCAAATTTCTCATCTGTTACATGGTGGGGAAAACAAGGTGGAAGGAGGATATGGTTCAACCAGATTAAGGGCTGCCAGTGTTTTTCAAGCCAAATGCCCTTTTCATTATTGTGCTTATGATTTGAAAGATATAGCTGTCACATTACATTGATTAGGAGATAGTTTTCATTTTAATAACTTACAAATGTATTTTACTAATTGTTGACACATTCAGAACTTGGGATAAGAAGGGAATAGCCAGTCATAACATCCTGCAAAGACATTTATGGTTATATTTATCCTGTTAGGCCTTTTGATTATGGTAATTTATTATATCCATTAGACTTCCTGAAATATTGAAAATAACTCCTGAATCCCCATTACAACCTTTTGGACTCTAAGCAGTTCAGTGAACCCAGGCTAAAAATAAATGATTCTAAGTTTCCTTCTAGCTCTAATAGTCCATATTTTCTTGCCTTTAGGTTTCTAATATAGCCTAATATATAAATTATGCTTTATATATGCTAATATAGCCCATATATAGGTATGGTTAGCTGAGGGCATATGTAGGAAATACAGCTGATTTGCACTCTAGGTAGACGCAGTGCTCAGTAATAGCTCTACAGTGAATTATTCATCATGCCTTCAAACTTTTATGCTTTTCTTCATTCAGCAAAACACATGAAGTTCCTTAGTTGTTCTCATTTCATTCTAATTCCGACCAGGGGTCAGAATTCAAACTTGGCTGCCTCAAAGTTGAGTATTACAGATCCTCTCTCCATGGAATATTGAAGAATGTAATAAGAAAAACTGAAGAAAATAATTTCAAAACACCTCCACAGACAGAGACAAATCA
Organism: Aethalodelphis obliquidens; assembly: GCF_003676395.1. Lineage (NCBI taxonomy): Eukaryota > Metazoa > Chordata > Mammalia > Artiodactyla > Delphinidae > Aethalodelphis > Aethalodelphis obliquidens. Next base: position 10,800,573 of record NW_020837958.1, on the reverse strand, counting down.
CCTCTCTACCCCCAGGCACATACACACAGGCACATACATACACACTTTTATTCTTAGGGCATCAAGTAAAAAGGAAGGCTATGCCCAGGCAAAGAGGAAGCATTTTATTTTTTCACTCCAGTCTAAGACATGTCTACCAAGCTTCAAGTTTTTACTTTATAAGTGACCTCATCTACTGATTACTGACATTCTTGTAAGGAAACATTACGTCTTTTCAGAACAGTGATCTAGCGCTATGGTTCCAAGGAAGCCTATGCAGTATCCTTCATCAGTATGTAACCCAAAGCACAGAACATGAGATAATACTAGATACTATGTACCACCATGTGTTGAGCTCAAGTTAAGGTCTGTCAAACTCACTCTATTTCCTTGTTAATTCTTCACTTGTATAAACTGAGGAGAGGTAAATAAGGTCGGGGTCCACCTACAAATATGGTCACATTTTCACATGATCTTTAGATGTTTTTTGTGGTGCTCTTGTTAATTTCACATCAATAAATATTGAAATGGCATAGCCTGGACTAGAATTGCTTAGAATACCTACTGTACTTTAAAAACAATTTTAATTTAATCTTTCTCCTTGCTGGAATAAAAAGAGAAGACACATATCAACAGACAAATATTTTATATGGTGACTCCCTCTATATTCAATGATAAATCTTAAGTTGGTATTCAGTTTTTATTCTTCTTAATATTTTCTATCATGGTCCCTATGTATTTCCATTTTTCCTGGGAGCTCTGGTTTTGTCACTTAGAAGAAGATGGATTTTTGTTGTTGTTGTTACTCAGACATCAGTCATATTTACTTCAATAGCTATAGATAGTTTTTCTTCAAGAAGAGCTTACTAGATGGGGAAAGGAAAAACTAATGGTCATCGCTCATTCTCCTGGGCTCATTACTCAAGTAGCCATTTATTTTAAGAGGAAAATAACATTTTCTGAGTGTAATTTACATATCCAACAATGATCTGCCTTACATTTTGTTAAACTATAGAAAAGTACTACCTGCTTATCATTATTAAACCCGCCAGGAACTGCAGCGATGTTCTATTGATTGTAAGTCACAAACTCCTGGCATTTTAGCTCCTTGAAACCTTTAGAGGCTACTAAATACACGTAAGGCTAGTGAACTACAATTTCCTACACCAAAGCTCTTGATCTAAGAGATACCCTTATTCCCTCAAATCTTTAGAGACTCACTAATAAGAAAAGCACAGTTGTTGTCCTGCTGAGGTCCTTCTATATCTGTGATGATGGCAGGGCTGCATGGATATCAGTGAATTTTCTCTTCTACTTCCCTCATGGAGGAAGACTTTGCCTTTGACATGGCATGAAAGGACACATGAAAATGTGGAAAGTTATCATTTGTATTTCCTAGAGACAAGAGTCCATTCAGTCCTCAGCTCCCCTGATTGTCATGACAAAGAAAAAAATACTCTTAGAATAGAGAAAAACATAAAATCATAAAAACATGCCCAATCAGCTTATGTAAAAAATAACTGTTCACTTGTGTATACTTATTTAGATGTTGTCCATATTGATACAGATTATACCAATTGATGCTACTTGTGGGTAAAAAAATTCCTATATGTAAGATGAGTGGACAAGAGGACCAGAATCATATTACCGTATCTTTTCTAGAAGCCATGTCTGTTATAATTTACTGTAATATAAGCTTATTTTTTCATTGCCAAGATAATATAAAATTATTCATTAATTCAACTAACATTTATTAAGTACTGAGTATGAGGTGCTATTCTAAGTTCTTGTGATTTCCATCAGTGAATAAATGAGAGATGAAATCTCCTGTCCACGTGGAACTTACTTTCTAGTGAGGAGAGATGAATGATAAGCAAATTAAAGTTTAAATATATGGAGTATATCAGATCTATCATGCTCTATGGACTTCACAAAATATTGATAAACTTCCATGCTTCTAGCCTATTCTTAAATATATTTTTTGAAATGGATGCAAGCCCAAAGCTCTGATGTCAGCTAACATGTCTCTAAGGACTTCTGTGCCGTGGCAAGTAACTACTCTCAAGTACATTGCATGTTTCATTAATTTTGGAAATCAGTTGCTTAATGCCAGTATCTACAGATATCCCATGAGTATGTATTTCTATGTTCCTGATTGGGCTACTATTCCACAATTATTTGGGGTATAATCAAAAATACTAGTATGTGCAATGTGAAAAACACAGTAATAGTGACATGTAAGTATAATGAGAAATTATAACCAAGTGGAAAAGACTCACAAATTGATACATAATCACCTTAAGGAAGCTACACAATTAATCTTTTACTCAATTGCAATATAACCTAAATTAAGTAGTCTCATTTCATCTATAAGAACTCTCTACAAATTCAGCCTAAAAGAGGATCTGTCTAAACTAATGAAAAGCTTTAATGAAAAGCTTTTCTAAAAAGCTTTATTTTTCTTTCTTTAAAATATACTTATTTAATGTTAATGACTGCCAAAAATTATGATTGTCAACATATTTAATATAGTTTTTAAACTGACTGAATTATTTATTTTGAACACATTTCATTTAAAAGTAATGTGTTAGGACTGGGAAAATAAAAATGAACAGCACTGTCCCAGTAAGCAGTGAATAGATAAAAAGTGCTAAGTGTCATGTTATGGTACAAAATGCTAAGGAAGTAAATAGTGGGAGGGTTCATTTCTGGTTGTCTGCTGAAGGTGGCATTTGAGATTAGATGTATGATATTGATAGGAATTATCTCTGAAAACTGTTTTAGTTTTCTTGCCTTATAACAAATTATCCCAAACACAGTAACTTAAAACCACACACATTTTTTTAATGGGTCAGGAATTTGGGCAAGGTGTATCTGGGCCCTCCGCTCATTGTCTCACTTGCATACGATCAGGATGTTGGCGTTCTCCTCTGGAGGCTCGACTGGGAAAGGATCTAGTTCCAAGCTCATTTAGGCTGTTGGAAGAATTCATATCCTGTGGTTGAATGCCTGAGGGCCCAAGTTTTTCCTGGTGGTTGGATAGAGACTGCTCTCAGATCTTAGGGGCTGCCTAAAATTCCTGGAGACTACCTGTAGCTCCTTGCTATGTAGAGTTCTACATCACAGCTGCTCACATTAAATCTACTAAAGCACATTTTATACAACATAACATAATCACAGGGATGACATCCCATCTCTTTTGCCATATTCTATTCATTAGAAGCAAGTCACTAGGTCCAGCCTCCACTAAAGGCAGGAGATTACACAGTGGTATAGGCACCAGGAAGTGGGAAATTGTGGGCCGCATTAGTATCTATTTATCACAGTAACAAACACCCCCCTGCCCCCAATTTCACTAACTTACAAATATTTAGTCTTGCTTGTGTTACGTGTTGGTAGCTGCCACAGCTGTTTTGATGCTATTGAAATGTCTTAATATCCCAGGACCCAGGCTAACGGGCAGCCCTTCTTTGGAAGATACCCTTTGTACAGCGGAAAGAGAAGAGCGAGATACCTGATAGAAACGTTTGATTCCTCTTTGAAACAACTGCTCAGATGTCATATATAAGCCCACTCTCATACCATTCATCAGAAAACATCACATAACAATAGGAAGGGACATACAATACTCTTGACAGTAGAGGGAGGAACAACTATTTGAAACCATAACAATCTACTAAACTTTGAAATGAAGATATTGGGGGAGGTTTCAGGACAGTCATAGAATTGGTAATCCATGGGGCATATATAAAAGGTCTGAATGTTTCCATTTGGAAGAAATCTGTAAGTATATATTTTAAATTGTCATTTTGAGTCTTTGCATTTTTACCATTTTTACATTCTTACATTATAAGTGACTCTCCCCAGCCCCCTTTCAAACACTAAATTTAAAAAAGAATACACCTACTGATGAAGACACTTTCAATTTTTTGGATGAAAGTGCTGCCTACTGGACCAATAGCAAATCTTAGGTGGCATTGCCTTCTTTGTTTAATAGCATTCACCTAGGCAATCGTTTTCATATTTGTTATTTTTTAGAGTTTTATGTAAAATTAATATAAAGAGATCAATGCAAATTTTGGTAAATTTTGTACAATCAAAACAAAAATTGATTTACCTGGAAATGCTGAATACAATTAACCTTGGACTTATGCTGGCTGTGTGGGTGTTCGATTGTGAAGGACAATAACAAAACTTTAAAATGTAAAGAATAGGTTTAAAAGCAAGGTTTAAGCAATGATTTCATTTGTAATTTTTTAGGTCTTGAGGACCTTCACACATTCGCAATTTATAATCTGCTTGATTAATTTTTGTAGCTTAAAATTTAGTGGTAAATGACAATAAGTGTTCCATACAAAATGTCAGGTAACGTTAATTGACAAAAGAAACTAAAAAATGAAGAGAGATACAGAAGGTTGGAGGTAGCTGGAATTTTGCATAAGGATAGACAGAGAAGGACTTACTGAAATATATGACATTTGAGTAAAGACCTGAATGAGGTGCCGGAGGAAGCTATTAGTTATCTAAAGGCAGAGGATGCAACGCAGAGGCTCCAGTGAATGCAAAATTAAATATGCTAGATGGTGAGATGCCAGGAGAAAATCAGCAGGTCCTCGTAGACCTAAATGGTATAAAATGTATTGAAGCTCTTTGAGATGGAATAAGTAAAAGCTATTCATTTGGAAAATGTATCTGGCAGTACCATAGGGAATGTTGTCAAAGTAGAAAAGGTAGAATTAAAAAACAAAAAACACTAATAGGACTTTATGGCAATCTAGGCAATAGATGATAAGTTGTAGCAGACACTGTGAGTGCTAAGGAGGTCTCCTCCCTTTTTTTCTCCTGGGATAACCAACTTCTTAGGGGGTTTCCCTCTCTCCATCCTGTAACTGAAGAAAAGATGCCTTATCCCTAACTTAAGGCTTAAATTCTGATTGGTTAAGCCTTCTGCGAGTAACCACTTTAGTAACAGAAATGTGAACTAGTTCTGGCAAATGTGATTAAGAAAAATTTCCTGAGGATTTCAGGTTCATGTTTCTGCACTGATAAAATATACAGAAAGAGGGCTTCCCTGGTGGCGCAGTGGTTGAGAGTCCGCCTGCTGATGCAGGGGAAACGGGTTCGTGTCCCGGTCCGGGAGGATCCCACATGCCGCGGAGCGGCTGGGCCTGTGAGCCATGGCCGCTGAGCCTGCGCGTCCGGAGCCTGTGCTCAGCAATGGGAGAGGCCACAACAGTGAGAGGCCCGCGTACCGCAAAAAAAAAAAAAAAAAAGATACAGAAAGAAGTTCCCTTGCCTCTAATCTTTTTCTGAATAGTCTTGTATCTTGGGATACAGGACCATTTTCCATTTATGATGGGAGCAAACCATAGGGACAAAATTTTAATACGTGTTGAATTGTGAAAATAAAAACTTTAAGAAACTGCACATTTGTTGATGTTCCTGAGGTGTTGAATTCAACAACCCTGGAATTGCCAGAGTTCAGGACTTCACTTAAATGACATTATAATACTTTCTTACCGTTAAAACCACTGGATTTGAAATCTTTGCCTTACAGCTTAAAATCTAACTGAAACATAAGGAAAGTAATAAGACCATAATGTAGAGTAGGAGTGGGGGAAAATGGACATAAGCAGTAAGATAACTTAAATTTATTGGAAAGTTTCCATCTACCAGACATTATTTTGAGCATTTGGCAGTTATTAATTCATTTAATCCTCACAACCACCCTGAGAAATAAGCTAAATTTCCTCCAAAAACGCATGCTTTATTTTCTTTGGCATTAAGTTACTATTGGAAAATGGCTGACCTTAGAGGAGCCACATTTCCCAGGATCCCTTGTAAGCAGGGCTCGTGATGTGTGCGTGTGAATCAACTCAATGTGAATGGAATAGATGTGGGACCTTTCCAGGACTGACCTATACAAACCTTCTCCATGATACTGCCCCATGACCTTTTACATTTCTGGGTGGCTGACCTTAGAAATCAATTTTGGAAATGGCAAAGCCACCAATATCCTGTATTTCTGAATGGCTGCATGGGGGAAAACATTCTTGGTAACCTGCTAACACACTCTTACTACCAGCTGAGTAAAATACTTTTTATGAGTGTAAGAAATGAACTTTTACTGAGCAAGGAATGATGTTCCACTGTGATAGTCTTTCTATATTTTGTTCTGTATGATATAACCATTCTCTAACTAGAAATTGGAAACTGAAATAGGTGTGTGTGTGTTTGTGTATTGTGTGAATGTTTGTGTGTATGTGAGAATGCACAATCCTATTTGGATTTTGGTACTGAAGTAATATTAGAATAAAATAATTGGAGACATTTCTTCTTTTTATTTGCTCTGGAACACTAAGTGACTTTGAAATTACTTTCTTAATAATTAGTAAAAATCTGTGAAATATATTGTTGATTAACATTTGTCTTTAACAATTGTTCTATATAAATTTTATATCTCCAAATTTATATTTGGAGATTCATTTTGTTACTTTATTTTTTCATGGTGATTAGTTGTTGCACTGAGAATTAATTGTTTAGATCTGAGCATAACAGTCTCACACAATATCTTACTTTCTGTCTATGGTTAGTTTACCTATTATCTTTGAAGGTATATATGTATTTTTGTTTCTCCTATTTCTTTTATGATTTAGTTATTTTATTTTCCTTTTCTCTAAACAAGTATTTAAGGTTATTAACTCTATTACTTTTTGTTTCTTTATTCAGAAATTTTCACTTTTATATTTATTAAAATCAGCTTCTAATTCTGTAAGGTTTATTTTTGTTCTATTTTAACATCTTGAATTTGATAATCATTATTTTAAAAATGTGAAAATATACAATTCATACTTTCTTTTACAACTCTTATCTCTATGTAATTTGTTTTGACGTAGCTTTTCATTATCCTTAGTTTAGTTTGGATTTCATTTTGATATGATAGTTTTTTAACATATTCAAGATTTTAAAACAGAGTTTTATTTGTTTCCTGGTAAAAGTATGTTGTTGTTGTTGTTATTTTGTATTAACCTCTAGTTTTATTATATTTTTCTCTATACTGTTTCTTCAGTATGGGAATCATTGAGGTTCTCTTTAAAGCACAAAGCAAAATGAGTTTGAGGATTATTCTTTCGATACTTGAAAAGAAGGTATATCCTCTGTTTTCAAAACAGAATTTTATGTATACTAATCATTTTTACTGTAATATAAAACTTTGTATAAAGGTCTTTATTTACATGATCTTATATGATGTGAGCAATAGTTCTATGAAAATTATATATTTTTATCCTCAACTACAAATAGAGAGATCAAGGCTCAGAATTAAGTTGCTCAAGGAGGAGATAAATGCCTTATGGTAAATTTCATGTTTTCTATTCCTATTTTGTACCACCTTCCTCAAATTGCAAATTTCTACACCCAAGTCTCCTGTTTCTCTTTCAAAGGGATTTACAGTAACTGTTATTCTGTGAAGTACCTTTGCTCATTATGGTTGCTTGTGTTTTCTAATCATCATGCTCAAATTCTAATCCAATTTGATTAGCCTAAATGTTGGATTATAATCAACTGTTTGTAGCACAGGTTACCCTTTACCTAAAGTAAGGGAGAGACTGGACTATTACTTAAATTATCACAAGAACTGATGTTTGTAATACCCATTACTAAATTACTTAAGTTAGATAGAATTCTGCTACTCCATAGATTGGAATAAATTTATTGCAAGTAGTGTCTTCTATTCATCACAGGAATTGGTTATTAAAAATACTCATTTTTATCTACTGGGAACCAATGCAAAATTGTTCATTTTATTGTGGTTCCCAGCTATTAGTTCATTGTTTGGATCACTCATCTTATAAATGCTAATGAGTGCTAAAGTAGTTTGAATGTTTCCTTTGGGAACGTTAACATGTGCTATGTTTTATTTTCTACTTAACTTTGGCCTCTCTAATTCTGTCCCATTATTCCATACAGGATGATGTGGTATTGGAAAGAGAACTAGTTAGATAAAACTGAAAAATCTATCACATATGTAGGTAAACTACTTCTCTGAAACTTAGTTTCCCAATCTTATAAAATCATGATAATAATATCCCTCTATAGGTGTGGGAGCTACCTTGTATACATTAGACACAATAAAATTTAGACACTGTCTCCTTTGTAAATCAAGCTATCTCTGTCAGGTAGCCCATTCTAACTGAATAGCCCAAGCTTTTCTCTACTGCATTTCAGTCCTGATTTCAGCCTGAGATAGAAAACAACCTTCCCTATTTAGGGTGCAGTGCTAAGCAGGTTTTACCAAGCCTGCCAGGGGATGGAAACCATTTCCTCTCACCCAGGAGTAAAGCTTCCCATTTTGTGCCAAATGGCTATGATTAGATGATTCATATCTTGACATAAATGAAGAATGCCTTGATTAAGATCCCCAAATGCAAATCACCCCTGAAATAAATGATCCAGCACTCAAAGGTATATACATATAATATTCTGAAGTTAGTTATAGCTAATCTGACCACAGACTTGCTGGCAGAGCCAGAATTTTTGCTAGCATTTGCAAGATTGTCCTTCAAGAGAAACTTAGGCACACATCAAATAGCCTAAGGTGTTATAAAAATACCAATATCCAGTTACTCTAATATGCTCCCAGATTTGAAAACCACTGACATACAGTATATCACTTATTATCAGCAAAATTCAGTGAGGGCATTCTTTTTTGTTGTTTTTTATTTTATTTTTTAATTTTTTATTGGGGTATAGTTGATTTACAATGTTGTGTTGGTTTCAGGTGTACAGCAAAGTAAATCTGTTATACATATACATATATTCACTCTTTTTTAGATTATTTTCCCATATAGGCCATTACAGAGTATTGTATAAAGTTCCCTGTGCTATACAGTAAGTCCTTATTAGTTATGTATTTTAGATACAGTAGTGTGTATATGTCAATCCCAATCTTCCAATTTATCCTTCCCCACTCCCCCCTTACCCCCTGGTAACCTTACAAGGGTATTCTTATTATACCCACTTTTCAGATGAGGAAAGCAAAGGTCAGAGGAGAGAGGCTTCCTCAAAGTCACATAATTATAGTGGTTTCAGAAAGTTGAGATCTAAATAGTTTTCTTACTCCAGAACCTCTCAAGAGGAGACTGTCTTCCATACTTTAGGATTATATTGAGAAACTCTGTCTTTGAAGTAATTTAGAAAGTGTATTACCTCTGAAAATTAAATACAAAATAAACCAATGTACAAAGACACTTTTAAAAGCAAAGCAAAAAAAAAAAAAAGTGACTTCAAAGCTGGCAAGAGTTGAGCTTTGGGTAGAAGTACTAGTATAATAAAAGAAGAAGAAGAAGAATGGGGATTTTTTTTTCCAGCTAAAGAAACTGTTATAGATTGAATGTGTTTTTCTCCCGAATTTTGTTAAATTCTAATTCCCAGCATGATAGAATTTGGAGGTGGGGCCTGTTGACTGAAAAAAATGCACAATGTAAAAGTTGAGAATTATATTTTATTTGGCAGACAAGCCCAAGATGCAGCCTCTCAGATAACTCTGAGGGACTGCTCTGAAGAGGTAAGGGAGGAGCTAGGATATATAGCAGTTGTTGCAACAAAGACCAGGTAGTCAGAACATCAAACTATTACTGTTAATTAAAGAAAACCAGACATCTCAAGTTAATAAATTTAGTCCTTTCCTGTACATGGGAAGATGCAAATGTGTGCACTCACTGAAATCACTCCTTTGATATACAACTCAGCCAGCTATCTGGGGCCATATCCTGTGCTTTATCATCCTGAGCTGACTCAGGTTTCACTGTTGGGGTGGCAGTAATGTGATGGTTTGATGGCTGCAACATCCTTTGTTTACTGATATGGCAGGCAACATTTTTTCATGGACAGGCCTTTGTGAGCTGAGTTATAGGGTGGAACTTTTGTGAATGAGACTAGTGCTTTTATAAAAGAGACACAGAGAACTCCTTTATCCCTTCGGCCATGCATGGACACAGAAAACATGGACATCTGTGAACTACAAAGTGGGCCTTCACCATACACCAGATTTGCTGATGCCTTGATCTTGTATTTCTCAGCCTCCAGAACTATAGGAAGTAAATTTCTGTTGTTTATAAGCCACCCAGTCTATGGTATTTGGGCTGTGGTAGCAGCCCAAACAGATTAAGACAGAAACACAGAAAAAAAGTCACAAAGATGAACTTTGTGCCTATTTCAAAACATTCAGGGAAAAGTCCGCTAGCCTTCCAAATCGAAATACAGGAAATATTCATAGGAGATATAGGAATAAGTTACTAGTTTATTTTAGCCTTTTCAGTGATATAACTAACACAAGAAAACTACAGTCTTCTGATTTTAACATTTTTCTTCATATATAAAATGTAATATGTATCAAATGGTAGTTTCTATCCAATATGAATAGTCACTTAAGGTGGTATATAATACATGTTCACTTTGCCAATTGTATTGTTTATTGTCAGTGTATAAGTTGGCTTTCTGGCTTGTATATCAGGATTTTTTACTTTTATGAGTTTGGCATATCTGTTCTACTGAATCCCTTGAGACTACTCAAATCTCATTTTAATAATATCTGTTAAAATATTTTGAAGTCAAGTCTCCTCTTACTTTTAGGTAGTAAAATTAATATTAGTATGGCATAGTGCCATTATTTTCCTTTTTCTGTCATTGCATAAGTCTGAATAGACTGAATAATGATTTAGTTCTCATTAACCTAATTAAAGTATTCCTTTTTTTTTTTTTAACTACCAAAATGACAAAGATTTTAATTAAAGGAGACTCATTGCCAATGAAGATTCAGTGAAATAGACCTTCATAAGCTTTTGGTGGCAGTGTAAATTGCGAGAGTCTCTTGAAATGAGTTTGGCTCAGGTATCACAAAACTTTAGTTTCTGTTCTCTAACCCCATAATCCTTCTAAGATACAATATTACTTTTTGCCCCTTGAGTTTAAACACTGTAATCAGAGAGCTGGGTGAGATAGCTATAGCTATGGGTAAAGGTAGGTATAGATACAGATGATATAGATATAGGTACAGATATAGTTATAGATATACATAGATCTAATCTAAGATATATCAAACTCACTGATCTCCAGGTCACATTTTTGGGTGCCTAAGGGAATCCATTTGAGCAAAATTGGTCTAGAAACCAAATGAAAGAATTAAAGAATAAAATATACCTAAAATGGTATATTTCACACCATGCTGTGATTTTCCCAAATAAAGAGTAAGATCGAAGAGAAGCAATCAGAAAACAAATAGAGGACAGTGAAGTCCAACTTTCAACTGGAGGCTACTTTTCACTTGTAAGGAAATAAGAGTTAACTTAGAATATGGGTTACTTATGCAATGGGAAAGAACTTCCTCTGTTAATTCCTTTTTTTCCTAGTCTGCCCCTGAAATTTGCAGATAAAGAAATAATTGTCAGTGACCATTATGCTCCCATGAAGTTATTTACACAAGGTTCTATAGCTGTTGAGTAGAGGGGGCAGGACTGGAATGCAGAAGTCCTGATTATTATCTGATGGAATCTTTTGAAGTTCAAACTTTTTGTTTCTTGTATATATGCCTTAGTACGACTTGTTTGCACTTTGTACATTGCAAAACAAGTTACATTTCTTGTTTTTTAACAGAATTGTGTTCACTGGGGACATTTAGGTACAATGATTCAGTAATAGGGCATTGTACTATAGATCATGTTATAGTTTTCATGTCTCTAGCAACAGACCTCACAGCTGAAAAGCTAATCATTTTGTATAATTATTCAACACCAGGGCATCTCTGCCAGAATCATCTAAAGTAACTGATTAATTACAGGGATACCTGAAAACCGAAATTGAATGAAAGCACAAGGGGATGGGTCAAACTTTGCTGACAGGGGCATAAGTACTTAATACTGGTGTGAATGGGAGTTTTGCCAAGGAACCTACAGGGAAGATTTGATTCCAGAGTTATAAACTGGTGATTAAAAGCAGAAATGACAAATAATTTCAAATGACATTTCTATAATAGGAGAGTAACTTTCTTGATGGAAGCAATATGCAACTTTTTGGTCATGTCACACACAAAAGTATGTTTTCACTCTAAATTTTACTAACCTTGTCAATAATATTCAAGGCTTAATTATTGAAACATCCACTGCATATGTAGAGGTTGCTAGTTTTAACCCCCTTGAACCACTTAAACTTTCATATGAAAAGAAATCCTTCATGCACATAAAAACAGGAAGATAGAGAAAAACTAATATTTCAGTTTCTATTTAATTGGTATTTTTTAAAATTTTCTGATCAAAGTTTTATAGTAATAAGGCATGGAATTTGAAGTTCAGACTATCTCAGAGGCTTCCTATTGTTTTGAATTTGGTGTGATATCATGAAAATGAAAATAATTAATCTTATGTATATGATTCTAATCTCCTATTCATTTCCATTTTTCTCCATTAAGTCAGTTCTTTTTAATTACCCTTTGGCCTTATATGAGGAAACTCTGCCGAGTACACAGGCATAGAACTCATAGGTATTAGCCTTATTATGGGTTCTTTTCCCAAGTGCAAAAAATATAGTGATTGAAGAATATCTTGAGGATATTGCATTTATTTTATATAGTTCACAAAAAAATATTAGAGTTATTATATAAGAACAATTCCTCAAAATATCTGTTTTGGTTTTTTCTGTCTGTTTTTTTTTTTTAACATCTTTATTGGAGTATAATTGCTTTACAATGGTGTGTTAGTTTCTGCTTTATAACAAAGTGAATCAGCTATACATATATATATACAAATATCCCCATATCCCCCCCCTCTTGCATCTCACTCCCACCCTCCCCATCCCACTGCTCTAGGTGGTCACAAAGCACTGAGCTGATCTCCCTGTGCTATGCAGCAGCTTCCAACTAGCTATCTGTTTTACATTTGGTAGTGTATATATGTCCATGCCACTCTCTCACTTGATCCCAGCTTACCCTTCCCCCTCCCCGTGTCCTCAAGTCCATTCTCTATGTCTGCGTCTTTATTCCTGTCTTGCCCCTAGGTTCTTCAGAAACTTTTTTTTAGATTCCATATATATGTGTTAGCATATGGTATTTGTTTTTCTCTTTCTGACTTACTTCACTCTGTATGACAGACTCCAGGTCCATCCACCTCACTACAAATAACTCAATTTCATTTCTTTTTATGGTTGAGTAATATTCCACTGTATATATGTGCCACATCTTCTTTATCCATTTATCTGTCAGTGGACACTTAGACTGCTTCCATGTCCTGGCTATTGTACATAGAGCGGCAATGAACATTGTGATACATGACTTTTTGTAAAATATGGTTTTCTCAGGGTATATGCCCAGTAGTGGGATTTCTGGGTCGTATGGTAGTTCTATTTTTAGTTTTTTAAGGAACCTCCATACTGTTCTCCATAGTGGCTATATCAATTTACATTCCCACCAACAGTGCAAGAGGATTCCATTTTCTGCACTCCCTCTCTAGCATTTATTGTTTGTAGATTATTTGATGATGACCATTCTGAATGGTGTAAGGTGATACCTCATTGTAATTTTATTTGCATTTCTCTAATAATTACTGGTGTTGAGCAACCTTTCATGTGTTTGTTGGCAATCTGTATATCTTCTTTGGAGAAATGTCTATTTGGGTCTTCTGCCCATTTTTGGATTGGGTTGTTTGTTTTTTTGATATTGAGCTGCATGAGCTGCTTGTAAATTTTGGAGATTAATCATTTGTCAGATGCTTCATGTGCAAATATTTTCTCCCATTCTGAGATTGTCTTTTCGTCTTGTTTATGGTTTCCTTTGCTGTGCAAAAGCTTTTAAGTTTCAGAGGTCGCATTTGTTTATTTTTGTTTCCATTTCTCTAGGAGGTGGGTCAAAAAGGATCTTGCTGTGATTTATGTCATAGAGTGTTCTGCCTATGTTTTCTTCTAAGAGTTTTATAGTGTCTGGCCTTAAATTTAGGTCTTTAATCTATTTTGAGTTTATTTTTGTGTATGGTGTTAGGGAGTGTTCTAGTTTCATTCTTTTACAGGTAGCTGTCCAGTTTTCCCATCACCACTTATTGAAGAGGCTGTCTTTTCTGCATTGTATATTCTTGCACCCTTTATCAAAAATAAGGTGACCATATGTGCTTGGGTGTATGTCTAGGCTTTCTGTCCTGTTCCACTGACCTATATTTCTGTTTTTGTGCCTGTACCATACTGTCTTGATTACTGTAGCTTTGTAGTATAGTCTGAAGACAGGGAGCCTGATTCCTCCAGCTCCATTTTTCTTTCTCAAGATTGCTTTGGCTATTCAGGATCTTTTGTGTTTCCATACAAATTGTGAAATTTTTTTTCTAGTTCTGTGAAAAATGCCATTGGTAGTTTGATAGGGATTGTATTGAATCTGTAGTTTGCTTTGGATAGGATAGTCATTTTCACAATGTTGATTCTTCCAATCCAGGAACATGGTATATCTCTCCATCTGTTTGTATCATCTTTAATTTCTTTCATCAGTGTCTTATAGTTTTCTAAATACAGGTCTTTTGTCTCCTTAGGTAGGTTTATTCCAAGGTATTTTATTCTTTTTGTTGCAAAGGTAAATGGGAGAGTTTCCTTAATTTCTCCTTCAGATATTTCATCATTGGTGTGTAGGAATGCAAGAGATTTCTGTGGAATAGTTTTGTATCCTGCTGCTTTACCAAATTCATTGATTAGCTCTAGTAGTTTTCTGGTAGCATCTTTAGGGTCCTCTGTGTATAGTATCATGTCATCGGCAAACAGTGACAGCTTTACTTCTGCTTTTCTGATTTGGGTTCCTTCTGTTTCTTTTTATTCTCTGATTGCTATGGCTAAAACTTCCAAAACTATGTTGAATAATAGTGGTGAGTGTGGAAAACCTTGTCCTGTTCCTGATCTTAGTGGAAATGGTTTATGTTTTTCACCATTGAGAACGATGTTGGCTGTGGGTTTGTCATATATGGCCTTTATTATGTTGAGGTAAGTTCCCTCTATGCCTACTTTCTGGAGGTTTTTTATCATAAATGGATGTTCAATTTTGTCGAAAGCTTTTTCTGCATCTATTGAGATGATCATATGCTTTTTATTCTTCAGTTTGTTAATATGGTCTATCACATCGATTGAGTCACTTATACTAAAGAATACCTGCATTCCTGGGATAAACTCCACTTGATCATGCTGTATGATCCTTTTAATGTGCTGTTGGATTCTGTTTGCTGGTATTTTGTTGAGGATGTTTTCATCTATGTTCATCAGTGATATTGGCCTGTAGTTTTCTTTCTTTGTGACATCTTTGTCTGGTTTTGGTATCAGGGTGATGGTGGCCTCGTAGAATGATTTTGGGAGTGTTCCTCCCTCTGCTATATTTTGGAAGAGTTTGAGAAGGGTAGGCATTAGCTCTACTCTAAATGTTTGATAGAATTTGCTTATAAAGCCATCTGGTCCTGGGCTTTTGTTTGTTGGAAGATTTTTAATCGCAGTCTCCATTTCAGTGCTTGTGATTGGTCTGTTTATATTTTCTATTTCTTCCTGATTCAGTCTTGGAAGGTTGTGCTTTTCTAAGAATCTGTCCATTTCTTCCAGGTTGTCCCTTTTATTGGCATAGAGTTGCTTGTAGTAATTTCTCATGATCCTTTGTATTTCTGCAGTGTCAGTTGTTACTTCTCCTTTTTCATTTCTAATTCTATTGATTTGAGTCTTCCCCTTTTTTTTCTTGATGAGTCTGGCTAACGGTTGATCAATTTTGTTTATCTTCTCAAAGAACCAGGTTTTAGTTTTATTGATCTTTGCTATTGTTTCTTTCATTTCTTTTTCATTTATTTCTGATCTGATCTTTATGATTTCTTTCCTTCTGCTAATTTTGGGAATTTTTGTTCTTCTTTTTCTAAGTGCTTTAAGTATAAGTTTAGGTTGTTTATTTGAGATGTGTCTTGTTTCTTGAGGTAGGAGTGTATTGCTATAAACTTCCCTCGTAGAAATACTTTTGCTGCATCCCATAGGTTTTGGGTTGTCGTGTTTTCATTGTCATTTGTTTCTAAGTATATTTTGATTTCCTCTTTGATTTCTTCAGTGATCTTGTGGTTATTAAGTAGTGTATTGTTTAGCCTCCATGTGCTTGTATTTTTACAGATTTTTCCTGTAATTGATATCTAGTCTCATAGCATTGTGGTTGGAAAAGTTATCTGATACAATTTCAATTTTCTTAAATTTACCAAGGCTTGATTTGTGACCCAAGATATGATCTCTCCTAGAGGATGTTCCATGAGCATTTGCGAAGAAAGTGTAGTCTGTTGTTTTTGGATGGAATGTCATATAAATATCAATTAAGTCCATCTTGTTTAATGTATCATTTAAGGCTTGTGTTTATTTATTTTCATTTTAGATGATCGGTCCATTGGCAATAATGAGGTATTAAAGTACCCTACTATGATTGTGTTACTGTGATTTCCCCTTTTATTGCTGTTAGCATTTGCCTTTTGCTTACCTAGGAGCATGTATTGACATGCTCCTATGTTGGGTACATAAATATTTACAATTGCTATAACTTCTTCTTGGATTGATCCCTTGATCATTATGTAGCATCCTTCTTTGTCTCTTGTAATATTGTTTATTTTAAAGTCTACTTTGTCTGATATGAGAATTGCTACTCCAGCTTTCTTTTGATTTCCATTTGCATGGAATATCTTTTTCTATCCCCAAACTTTCAGTCTGTATGTGTGCCTATGTCTGAAGTGGGTCTCTTGTATACAGCATATATATGGGTCTTGTTTTTGTTTCCATTCAGCCAGTCTTTGTCTTTTGACTGGAGGATTTAATCCATTTATGTTTAAGGTAATTATCGATATGTGTGTTTGTATTACCATTTTCTTAATTGTTTTGGGTTTGTTTTCGTAGGTCTTTTCCTTCTCTTGTTTTTCCTGCCTAGAGAAGTTCCTTTAGCATTTGTTGTAAAGCTGGTTCCATGTTGCTGAATTCTCCTTTCTTTTGCTTGTCTGTAAAGGTTTTAGTTTCTCCATCAAATCTGAATGAGATCCTTGCTGAATAGAGTAATCTTGGTTGTATGTTTTTTCCTCTCATCACTTTAAGTATGTCCTGACACTTGCAGAGTTTCTGCTGAAAGACCAGCTGTTAACCTTATGGGGATTCCCTTGTATGTTATTTGTTGTTTTTCCCTTGCTGCTTTTAATATTTTTTCTTTGTATTTAATTTTTAATAGTTTGATTAATATGTGTCTTGGAGTTTTTCTCCTTGGATTTATCCTGTATGAGGCTCTCTGTGCTTCCTGGACTTGTTTAACTATTTCCTTTCCCATATTAGGGATATTTTCAACTATAACCTCTTCAAATATTTTCTCAGTCCCTTTCTTTTCCTCTTCTTCTTCTGAGACCCCTGTAACTCGAATGTTGGTGCATTTAATGTTGTCCCAGAGGTCTCTGAGACTGTCCTCAATTCTTTTCATTCCTTTTTCTTTATTCTGCTCTGCAGTAGTTATTTCCACTATTTTATCTTCCATGTCACTTACCTGTTTTTTTGCCTCAATTATTCTGCTATTGATTCCTTCTAGAGTATTTTTAATTTCATTTATTGTGTTGCTTATCATTGTTTGTTTGCTTTTTAGTTCTTCTAGGTCCTTGTTAAATGTTTCTTTTATTTTCTCCATTCTATTTCCAAGATTTTGGATCATCTTTACTATCATGACTCTGAATTCTTTTTCAGGTAGACTGCCTATTTCTTCTTCATTTGTTTGGTCTGGTGGGTTTTTACCTTGCTCCTTCAGCTGCTGTGTGTTTTTCTGTCTTCTCATTTTGCTTATCTTATTGTGTTTGGGGTCTCCTTTTTGCAGGCTGCTGGTTCATAGCTCCCATTGTTTTTGGTGTCTGTCCCTAGTCACCAAGTTTGCTTCAGTGGGTTGTGTAGGAGTCCTGGTGTAGGGGACTGGTGCCTGTTTTCTGGTGTATGAGGCTGGTTCTTGTCTTTTTGGTTGGCAGGACAATGTCCGGTGGTGTGTTTTGGTGTGTCTGTGACCTTATTATAATTTTAGGCAGCCTCTCTGTTAATAGGTGGGTTTGTGTTCCTGTAGTTGTTTGGCATAGAGTGTCCAGCACTGTAGCTTGCTGGTCATTGAGTGGAGCTGGGTCTTAGCCTTGTGATGGAGATCTCTGGGAGAGCTTTTGCCGTTTGATATTATGTGGAGCCGGGAGGTCTCTGGTGGACCAATGTCCTGAACTTGGCTCTCCCACCTCAGCAGCACAGGTCTGACACCTGGCCGGAGCACCAAGACCATGTCAGCCACATGGCTCAGAAGAATAGGGAGAAAAAAGAAAGAAAGAAAGAAAACTAATGTTATTAAAATTAAAAAAAATTAAATTTATAAAAAAAATAAAAGAAGAAAGATAGAAGAGGGCAACCAAACCAAAAAACAAATCCGCCAATGATAACAAGCTCTAAAAACTATACTAAATAAAAACAAAAAAACAAAATACAGACAGACCAGACCTTAGGACAAATGGTAAAAGCAAAGCTATACAGACAAAATCACACAAAGAAGCATACACTCACCAAAAGAGAAAAAGGAAAAAAATTATATATCTCTATTTAAAATAAAAGGAGGAAGAGAGCAACCAAATCAATAAACATATCTAGCAATGATAATAAACTCTAATTACTAAATTAAGATAAACATAAAACCAGAAAGAAATTAGATGCAGAAAGCAAACCCCAAGTCTACAGTTGCTCTCAGAGTCCACCGCCTCAATTTGGGATGATTTGTTGTCTATTCAGGTATTCCATAGGTGCAGGGTACATCCAGTTGATTGTGGGGATTTAATCAGGTGCTCCTGATGGTGCTGGGAGAAATTTCCCTCTTTCTTTTTGTTCCCGCAGCTCCTGGTGTTCAGCTTTGGATTTGTCTCCGCCTCTGCATGTAGGACACCTGAGGGCGTCTGTTCTTCACTGAGACAGGACGAGGTTAAAGTAGCAGCTGATTAGGGGGCTCTGGCTCACTCAGCCCGGCGGGAGGGAGGGGTACAGAATGCAGAGCGAGTCTGCGGTGGCAGAGCCCAGCATGACGTTGCACCAGCCTGAGGTGTGCCGTTTGTTCTCCCAGGAAGTTGTCCCTGGATCACGGGACCCTGGCAGTGGCGGGCTGCACGGGCTCCCGGGAGGGGAGGTGTGGATAGTGACCTGTGCGTGCACACAGGCTTTTTGGTGGCTGCAGCCGCAGCCTTAACCTTTCATGCCCGTCTCTTGTGTCCATGCTATAGCTGCTGCTCTTGCCCTTATCTGGAGCTCGTTTAGGCGGCGCTCTGAATCCCCTCTCCTCGTGCACCCTGAAACAATGGTCTCTTGCCTCTTAGGCAGGTCCAGACTTTTTCCTGGACTCCTTTCCAGCTAGCCGTGGCACACCAGCCCCCTCAGGCTGTGTTCATGCAGCCAACCCCAGCCCTATTCCTGGGATCTGACCTCCAAAGCCTGAGCCTCAGCTCCCAGCCCCCACTTGCCCAGGCAGGTGAGCAGACAAGCCTCTAAGGCTGGTTAGTGCTGGTCAGCACCGATCCTCTGTGTGGGAATCTCTCTGCTTTGCCCCCTGCACTCCTGTTGCTGCACTCTCCTCTGTGGCTCTGAAGCTTCCCCCCTCCGCCACCCGCAGCCTCCGCCCATGAAGGGGCTTCCTAGTGTGTGGAAACATTTCCTCCTTCACAGCCTCCTCCCCAAGGTGCAGGTCCCATCCCGATTCTTTTGTCTCTGTTTTTTATTGTTTCTTTTGCCCTACCCAGGTACGTGGGGGAGTTTCTTGCCTTTTGGGAGGTCTGAGGTCTTCTGCCAGCATTCATTAGGTGTTCTGTAGGAGTTGTTCCATGTGTAGATGTATTTCTGATGCATTTGTGGGGAGGAAGGTGATCTCCACATCTTACTCCTCCGCCATCTTGAAGGTCTCCCTGTTTTTGTTTGTTTGTTTTTGTTTTTTAACCATGGTCTTGTTAGTTGCCTCTTTTATTAATTGTATACATTCCAAAATGTGTGAAGATGAAAAGCTCTTTATAATTTTATTTCAATCCACTCATTTGAAAATGAAGAGACATTGGTTCTTGTCAACAGTAATTTACAGTAAAACCTTAAATAAGAACTCAAGACGACTTTGCTCCCAAAACTCATGTGCTTCTCCAGGACAGTACTATAGGGAACCTACAATAAACAACCTGCAATATTTTCAGAGGGAAAAAAGGTGAAAATGTGACCACTTTTGTAAAGTTTGGAGAGGACAGTCTAGAATCTTCTGAACATCAATGATGAACATCAATGACCTTAATTTTTGGAACCTCAAGAGAGGCCAAAAAAATCAGATTAATATTAATTTATTCTTTATAAGACAGTGTAATAATTGAAAATATAACATCAAATTCAGCATAAGGTATTTTTAACAAACTATTAACAGAATTTTGGAAATGAGGGTTCTAGAGATGTCTAAAGTTTTATCGTATGTTTTGTTGTCTTATTTTTCTTTTCCACCTGTCTGTGAACCCTTATAGACAGGAGTGATGTTCTATTCATATTCATTTTGAAGCACCTAGTATAATACCTCAGACTTGGTGGTAAAGAATGTATGTTTGATAGATGAATCATTTTTGTAAAAAAAAGCAAATTAATAAAAAGTAAATTAATGAAAAGCAAATTAATCCAGAACACAGAATGTATACTGTGAATACAACTTCATGGTTACAGTGGATGACATTTATAGATTTCTCCAACGTATATTTATGGAGGACACACTGTGTAACAGGCACTGTTTTTTACACTGAGGTTACAATGGAGTGATGATCAACGCAAACTCAAATCCTTGCTTTCATTAATTTTACATTGTATTGGAGGAGAGATAAAAATCAAAGAGTCAAAAAATAAATTAAAACTCAGATAATGATAAATACTGGAAGGAATTTAACACACAATAATAGGCTACAGTGTGACTTAAACCAACCTATTGCCTATCATGCGGAATCACACATTCTGTACCTTGGGTCCTTTGATTTTTAGGGAAATTGGTTAGTAAAGATACCTCTTCCTTATCTTCTCATTAGTAAAAAGTTACAAATAATAAATAATAGATTAATGTTATATACAAATTATGTTAAAATTACAAAGGACAGTTTGAATTTTAATAAGGTAAAGTGATGCATCCTCTCCCAAATATATCATCCAAATGTCAGTAAAGAAAACTGGACCCTAAAATCAATTAGGGGATGTTATGCCAATTAAGTGGGAGCCACAGAGGAAAATAAACTTTCTTCTTATTGTGTTATCGTTATCAATATGGGCCCTCCTTTTCTCTGTTATAAATTTCCTGGAGGATGTTTCTGCCTAAGATCCTTAGCAATACTTCCTTTTCCCAATATTTATAAGGTTAAATGAACATCCTTCACGTTTCTCCTCTTGACATGTTAATCTATTATTATACCCCTCACACACCACCTTGCCAAGAGCCTATTTTGCTTCACTTAAGGTTTATTAGTCAGAAATAGAGCAAAGGGTACAAATTAGGTCTTGCAAGTTCCAGCTGTCAGAAAAATCAGCCAGCTGTGATTGATTAATAGAAGAATGTACCTGATTTTGCAGTGCAAAACCCAGTTGCAGTTGTTTAGTATGATTCTGTCAGCAAAACCTTCTCAGCTGACAATCTTTGTAGAAAAGCCATCTGTTTTTGAGGATTACAAATACTTTATCAAAATATTTATGACATGTTTCCTCTGAAAGATAACTTATCCCTTTCAATAGATTAATGCCTTAAGGGTAACTGCAAAGCTAAGTAGAGAGAAAAACTTAACCTTAAAATTTATCTCAGTCAAAAACAAATCCATGCCAATTTTTCCCTACTGTCACTAGGTTATTAACTTAATATCAACTCGAGTTGGTTTCCCTTTTATTCACAGATTTAAAGTCGATTGTATGAAGAAATAGCTTACATTTAAATGGCTAATTTGAGGTTAAAATACATCTCTCTTTTATCAATAATGTGTGCCTATATAAAATATATGAAATTAATGCTCAATTCTAAATGAGTATTTGTAAATTAGAAAATATGTTTCTTAATTTGCTGGAGAATATATTTGTAGATTTATAAACAGAATGAGTTCTTTTCCTTTCTAATGAAAATTATATAAAATACCTTTATCTTTTTTAAAAAGTTTGCAACGTGGTTAAGAGGGAAGAAATTTTGCCTCAATCTAAAGTTTTATTTCACTTTTGTTTGTTTTTGCCATGAAAAACATTGTTTGTGAGATGAATGCAGTAAGGAGAGAATACTTTGAAAGAATTATAACAAAAGATATAAGTATTATATTCTGAATCTTTGTCTAATCTTATGAAAAGTGAACTTCTAAATACTTCAATATAATTAAATGGACTTTGTCTCAGTAATCACTTTTTTTTCCAGAACTCACGTTGAGTTTTGACTTTTCCTTTGTATATAGTATCTGTAAAAAAAAAAAAAAAAAAAGAAGAATCAAACTTTATTTGTTTTGATTGATTTTCCCTAATACATACTGTTATTTTACTTGAGGAAAAAAAACCCATAAACTAAGAAGCAATGTTCTTTGTTGTGGGTCACATTTCTGCCTAAGAAATTGGAAGTGGTTTCAGTTTAGGTGTTTGTTATTTTTACTTATTTTTTCATTATTTGTCTCACAGGTTAGATCTGAAAATATACTGAATTTTCTACTTCTATGAAATCACCTTGGGGATCAACATTTTTTTTATTACAAAAGTGGAATATTGTTTAAACAATATTCATTAAGACACATTTTACCAGAGATAATATGAAGTCAGATGTATTTTTAAAATACTATATCAGGGTTTACAACTTGCTAAGACAATACTGTGTTTAGCAAGAAATAGAAGACTATATTGTTGAGTTTAAGTAGTTTACAGTCTAGTGATAAGGCCTGGCATGGATAATTATGGACCCTGTGAATTGAATTTTGGATTTAGATAGACCTGGTTTGAATGTCAGCCATGCTACACATTGGACTATGATTTAGAAACAACTTCCCTAACTTCTCTGAAATTTAACATAACCTGGAGATGATTAGCATCAACACTAAATTGTCACTGCTGGAGTTCAAGGAGAAAATGGAGATTGTATGTGAAAAGAAAGCAGCACAGTGATTGGCACA
Source organism: Aethalodelphis obliquidens (assembly GCF_003676395.1). NCBI lineage: Eukaryota > Metazoa > Chordata > Mammalia > Artiodactyla > Delphinidae > Aethalodelphis > Aethalodelphis obliquidens. The sequence goes on along the minus strand of NW_020837958.1, from coordinate 10,777,408 downwards.
TAGCAACTCAATCAATATGACTTCCCTATTCTCATAGAGCAAGAAATACGTGGTGTTATCAAGGAGTTGCAAAGAAATATAAAAGCACAGAGTGAGGAGAGGTTAATTAAATTATAGAAATCTATGAAGTTATAATTTGAACTAAATAAATATTAAATGCATTTGCAGTGCTGAAAACATGAGAGAAGATGGATTTATAAGCAATTCCAGTCCAATTTTGTTTGACCTCAATAAATATCTTATTCCTTTTAGTTTTATTAAAAAGTGCTACTATTATTCTTAATAGAGTCCTAGTTTCAGACAAAAGAGAAAGGCCTACTAAGTAAATGAAATTTAAATCTAATAGGAATAAATACAATTGAGATTAATTGAGAATTGCACTGAATATTGTTCCATGTGTTTGAAGTTAAATTCAATATAATGCACTGTGGGCTATATTTTCCTCTGACATTACAAGATCTGAAAAATTTACTCAAAAAAGTTGGGTGGGAATAAAAGAAAAATCAAATTGGTGTCATTTTTCTTCATATAAAAATGAGTTTATTAAAATGTGTTTTAAAATTTATATGGCATGATATATGCTGATAGGAAAAGAGTGAGTAAAAGGACTTGCCAGCTGATAGCTAAAACAAAAGCAAAAACAAAAAGTTGACCTTAATAAACTCTAAATAACCAAACTATCGGATTCCCTTTTACCATCATTAAGGCACATGTTTACTGATTCTGTGCCTTGGTTCCCTCATCAAGGCTTCCCATGATATTCTCCATCTTAACCTGACTTTTTCCAGATAAAAATAGTGGTGGTGGCCAAAAGGAACACCCAATGCCTACCCTCATATGACAATTACAGGAAGCACTATTTGTGTTCATCCTTATTCTTTTTTAAAAAAACAATTAATTAATTAATTAATTATTGGGTGCATTGGGTCTTCGTTGCTGTGCACGGGCTTTCTCTAGTTGTGGTGAGGGGGGGCTACTCTTCGTTGCAGTGCATGGGCTTCTCATTGCTGTGACTTCTATTGTGCGCCTAGAGCCTGTGCACACGGGCTCTAGGCGCACAGACTTCAGTAGTTGTGGCACGCAGGCTCAGTAGTTGTGGCTCGAGGGATCCAGAGTACAAGCTCAGTAGTTGTGGCATGTGGGATCTTCCCAGACCAGGGCTCGAACCCGTGTCTCCTGAATTGGCAGGCAGATTCTTAACCACCGTTCTACCAGGGAAGTCCCATTCTTATTCTTTATGCACATGTTCCCCATGTGTGCTTTAGAAATTTTATCACCGTAAAATCAGCTGATCTTTTTCTTTAGTGTCATTTCTTGTTGTGCCATATGTAGTCACTGGGAAAACAAAAAATCATTAAAAAATAGATTTCTTATTAATAAATGAGAAAAGAGAATCAATAGCTCCACAGAGGGCAAAGATAATATGTTAATATCTTGTGTCATGATAAAATGTATGACAGACATGTTATGGTGATTGGGGGAAGATAAGGCGACCTATGTCTTAGCTATCATGAGAAAGTGATTTAAGTTTCCTTGTACTGACTCTCAGTAATTTCAGAAAGTTACAGGTACAAGTTAAGATCTCATATTCTATGAATATTAGAGTGGAGAGACTATCAACATTTCTGGAAAGTGATGCTTACTTAAAATATTTATTTTTTATAGTCATTAATATTCATGTGGATTATTAAAATGCAAAAAATTAAAAAGAAAATTAAAGACACCCATCAATTCACCATCTATAGAAAGGCAAATATTATAATTGTTCTCTTTCAGTTTTTTATATACATACACACGCATGCACATGCATCTAATCAAGCACATATATACAAGTGTAAATTTATTCCTGCACACATACAAACATCATTTGTATCATATTGATCACTTGGTATCTACAGTTTTATGTCTTTTCACTTAGTATACTGTGATCATTTTTAAAATATATTTGAAAATAATAATGTTAGTTAAGTAATTCAACAAGTATTTTTTTTTCATAACCATTATGTACCAGACACATTTATAGATCACTAGACTACATCAGTGAGACAAAAGAGAGACACCTGACAATACCACCCACAAAAGAAGATAAAGATCCCTGCTCTCATGGAGCTTGTTTTCTTAGAAGCAGAAAATAGGCAATAAAGAATATAAATAAATAAGTTGATTAAATTATATACTTAAAAAGATAATTAGGTCTATGAAAATCATAAAGAAAAAAACTGGAAAGAGAGAGTTGGATCTTAAATTTTTTAAACAGCCCTGGCAGACCATGCCTCATTAAGAAAGTGAGATTTGAGAGACTTGGTGGAGGTGAGAAAGTGAGCCCAGGGAAAAGTGGAAAGTGGAAGAGTAATTCAGGGAGAGAATAACCTGTGCGTGGGCCTTGAGGAGTGAGTGTGCCAGACGTGTTCCAGTGGTGCCATGGTGGCTCCTGTGGCTGCAGAGGAGGGAGAGGAGAGTAGTGTCAGGAAGTGGGGTGGCAGCCCTGTACCGCCTTGTGAAGACTCTGCTTTTACTCTGAGTGAAATCTTAAGATTTTAAGTGGAGATGGCTTCATGGGTGTGTGACCAGTGTAGTCACACAAAGGCCCACGCTCAGAAGTGCTCTATACTAGGTTTTAATGTGGCCACTCTTCTGAACTTATAATAATTTTAGTTTTGAATTTGTGTTTTGTAAGTGACATCCTATGGGACAGTGGAGGATACTTCAGGGATGGGGTGCTTCGAGCGTTAATTCACTTGTAATCCCACCTCTTGTCCCCTCCCCAGCTCCCCAGGATGGGTTTTAAGCTCCTTCCTCTGGCCCCTGGCACTGCAGGGCTTGCCTAGCCTCCCCCACTCTGCCCAACAGGGGACTGATGCTGACCTCTGCAGGGCTAGTGACCTGGTAGCGCTGGTGAAGGGAAACCCCCATTCTGCTGTCATTCTATGTCTCTTGGGGGGCTGGGGCATGATGAAGGGAAGATGGGGGTCAGACCCACTGTGTATCTGGGTGGGGTAAGGCTGCAGCCTTCCCTGTACTGGGGTGGCAGACAATTAATGGGGGACTCTAGCTCTCTCCCCCACCACTACCCTATCCAGGCATCTAGCATGTCCAGATGGAAAATGAAACCTCTTGGGGGTCACCCATGCCCATCTGCTATGGGGTTGGGATGGAGGGCCTTAAAAGTGTTATAAAATATAAAGAAGGATCTTTTTTTTAATTTTATTAAAAATTTTTTTTTTGCCTGTGTTTGGTCTTTGTTGCTGTGCGTGGGCTTTCTCTAGTTGTGGCGAGCGGGGGCCACTCTTTGTTGTGGTGTGCGCAGGCTTCTTACTGAGGTGGTTTCTCTTGTTGTGGAGCATCAGCCCTAGAGCGCACAGGCTTCAGTAGTTGCATTGCGTGGGCTCAGTAGTTGTGGCATGTGGGCTCAGTAGTTTTGGTTCTCAGGTGCTAGAGCACAGGCTCAGTAGCTGTGGCACACGGGCTTAGCTGCTCCGCGGCATACGGGATCTTCCCAGACCAGGGATCGAACTCGTGTCCCTGGCATTGGCAGAAGGATTCTTAACCACTGCACTACCAGGGAAGTCCCGAGAAGTATCTTTTAAATCCTGGATTAGGGAAGGTATTTTTTAATAAGTACAAAAACAAGAATTCTTGGGACTTCTCTGGAGGTCCAGTGGTTAAGACTCCGTGCTTCCACTGCAGGGGGTGTGGATTCGATCCCTGATTGGGGAACTAAGGTCCCACATACCATGTGGTGTGGCCAAAAAAACCAAAACCAAAACCAAAACAAAACATGAATTCTTAAATATTGGATGAAATTGATGAATTCATAGAAAAGTATAAAATTCCAATATTGATGCAAGAAGAAATAGAGAATTTAAATAGATGAAAATTAAATAACCCTGAAATATTAAATAAATCATTATCAAAACCTTCTCAACCAGATTCAGTACAAAATCATAAGATTTGTAGCTCATAATATGTATGCATGTTATAAAAACCATACTGCTAAATGAGACAGTTAAGAAACAGAATTAGGTATATGACCTTTATATAAAATTAAAATTCAGTTGCTTTTAATGCAGCAATATAGGTTTTAAAACAATACAAATAGAAGATACACTAAACACATTGAATGATTGCCTATGTTCAGAAAAAGTAATTGTAGTAGGAATCTGAATTAAAGAAAAGAGTAAATTAGTAGATAAATAAATAGAAAGGCCTTAAACAGATCAATCATGATAACTTAGCATGAATTAGGAGAATTGTTAACTCAATCCTCTGTACCTAGGCTTCAATTTTTAAAATTATATATGGATAATAAGCAAATTAAAAGATTCCTGATCTCATTAGTAGGTGGATAAATGCAAATTAAAATAGGAATAAGATATATTTTTACTGAGCAGGTTGGCCATTCACATACACATGAAAATATAATTCTACAGGTTGCAAATGTTTGTGCAAATAACTCATGTAATATCCATGGGAGTATAAATGAGTTCAAATATGTGAAGAATTAATTTAGCAATATTAAAATATGTATCTATTTCATCCTTGCAATTCCACTTTACATGGATTATCTCAGTTAATAGAGTTTCCTTGGTAGAAGACTATTATTCTCTGTTCAAAAAGCTAATCTATATGAAATCATATATGCCAGCTTTATTCAAAATTGCCAAAAATTGGATTGGAAACAGACAAGATGTATTTTAATAGGTGAATGGATAATCAAATAGTTTGACATTTTTCAAAAACAATTAAATAGGGGGAAAAATTAGACAGGCTTCAGACTCATGGACACATACATATTCACACAATGGAATATCATTCAGCAATGAAAAGAAACGAGCTATCGGACAATAAAAAGACATGCAGGAACATTAAATGAATATTGCTAAATGAAAGAAGCCAGTCTTTTTTTATGTTAATTTTTGAATTTTATTTTATTTATTTTTTTATACGGCAGGTTCTTATTAGTCATCCATTTTATACACATCAGTGTATACATGTCAATCCTAATCTCCCAATTCATCACACCACCATCCCCACCCCCCAGCTGCTTTCTCCCCTTGGTGTCCATGTGTTTCTTCTCTACACCTGTGTCTCAACTTCTGCCCTGCAAACCGGTTCATCTGTACCATTTTTCTATGTTCCACATATATGCGTTAATATACGATATTTGTTTTTCTCTTTCTCACTTAGTTCACTCTGTATGAGAGTCTCTAGATCCATCCACATCTCAACAAATGACCCAATCTCATTCCTTTTTATGGCTGAGTAATATTCCATTGTATATATGTACCACATCTTGTTTATACATTCATCTGTTGATGGGCATTTAGGTTGCTTCCATGACCTGGCTAATGTAAATAGTGCTACAGTGAACATTGGGGTGCATAGGCGCCATATCAAATGATTCTAACTGTATAATGTTCTATAAAAGGCAAAACTATAAAGACAGTGAAAAGATCACTAGTTTCCAGGGTTAGAGGGCAGAGGATGAATAAAGTACAGAGGATGTTTAGGGCAGTACAATTATTTTGTTTAATACTGTAATGGTGGTTACATGACATTATACAATGATCAAAACCCGTAGAAGTGTACAACATTAAGAGTGAACCCTAATGGAATCTATGGACTTTAGTAATAATATGCCAATAATGCTTAAAAATAAGCATATAATTGTTTTAGAAAAGATATGAGAAATGCAGAGTATTTAATAGTTATGGTTCAAACAAAAGGGAGAAAAACAGGATGAGTAGGAAAGATGTGTAATGGAACAGAGGAAGATTGTGGCTGAGTAGTTGGGCATGTAATCAATGAACAAATAAAGGAACATATACTAAATTAACTGCACAAAATAGACAATCTCAAAGAGGAGATAAAGGAGCTCAAGGAAAAGATGATATAAAGAGATGAAACATGAGCTGTCAAGGCACAAGAAATACCTGGGAGAAAAACATAAGACTAATAGAAAAATAGGTTGAAATTGGAATAAGCACAAGGCAGAGCAAGTATAAGGCAAGCAAAGGTAGCATCTTATATAAATGAGACCTCTGGAGGAAAAAAAAAAGAAATACAACAAATGTTTTAAGAAATAACACAAGAAGAAAAATAAAAGAGGACTTCAGTACATAAATTGAAAAGATACAGTTTGTCTGAGGAAATATTGATTCAGAATGGACGACATTGAGATATATCTCCAAATTTCAAAACTGTTAAATAGGGAAAAAATAATAGGCTAGCCTCATACTTGTTTACAATGTCATACAATGTATAAGACAGTAGAACAGTACTTACAAATGTTTCAGTGGGAAAAACAGAATATAAAAAAGAACAATAAGGTTGATATTCAAGGAGTCAGGGAAAATTGTTCACACGGGTACTGTCTTAGGAACTTACTAAATGTGGCCAACCCAGAACAGACCTTAATAATACACTACCTGCCTTGACGCCTGATTACTGAAATTTTTCTAGTTCACTCTGTCCCTTCTTGTCATCGCCTTCATCAATTCTGTATCTTTTGATACTCAAGTTTACCCTTTTTCTTGAGCTAGCTTCGATGGTATCTATTTTATGCATTTAAATAATCTCTCATGTCATAAATTATTTTCTCTATTTCCTTCCCTAAAACATACCCAGAAGTGTTAGCCTCCATCACTCCTTCCACTGCCCCGCCCCACCCATTAGCTTACATCTTTATAGGGATAAGAAGTCAATGCTTTTCTGAGGCAATTAATTCAACTTGGTGTTTCTATGATCAAGTTCTTACTTATTTAAAGCTGTTTCGTGCTCACCGCAAATCCTGGGATCTCAGCTACTCTGGCATTAGGCTGGGAGAAGTGTAAGGGTACATGTATATGTTTGGGGGAGGAGAGTGCAGATATCCTCAAAGCAAACTGATTAACATTAAAAAAAACAATTTTCCAAACTGATGAAATGAAAAATCTAAGTAAACACTGTGGATATTGCCAAAATGATTCTTGCTGTTTTACTGAGCTCAGCCTTCCTCATTAGCACATCTAAAAATATCTGGAAAAGTATATGATTACCATCTTGATGATAGGACTTTATTAAAAATATCTAGAACTTTAAAAGAGCTAAAGGAAAATGTTGAAATGAAAACAGGGTTTTGGTCAGGAATGAGATTATTAGTCATTCATTTGCAATGCAAATAGTTCTTCCGTTTGTGTAATACCCAGCAGATAGATAGCACATTTACTGCTGATTGCCTCTGCCTTTCACTTTTACCAAACACTGATAATTTAAGGAAAGTAAGAAAGCTAAAATAGCTTCCTTTTAAGGCAAGATAAGAAGACCTTGCATGACTTTATGATTTAAGTAGAATTATTACAACTTTTCAAGAGTCTCCAACAGTTTGCAAACCAGAGGAACTTTTACTGCTCTTTTTTCCTCTTCCATTCTTTCAAGGCATTTTATTCAGTAGTGTAATAAGACCTTATATTAAAAATTCAATTGCTTTTCTTTTTCTACTTGGTAGAAAGAGCCATAAATGGCCCTAAGCTGAAACTATTCTTGCAGACTTGATTCTATTTAGTGATGTTTTTGCTGTGATGTCCCTGACCAACAACAAGAGTCAATCTTAGGAGAGTAAAAGGTCTTAGTTTTATAAACCTCCTTATAAGCCATTCCTTATTTTGCACTGGAGTTTGCACTTAAAAATGAATTAGACAAAGCAATTTTTTTTCACACTTGCTTCAGATAAATTTATTCAAAGCTAGAATAGATGATCCAAAGTTCAAAGCCAACCTGCCCAAGTTTATCTTTAAAATCCAGGAGTTCATAAACCTCGAGCTATTTATTTTTATGTTTTTGAAGGAATATTTTGATCATGGTCCTAGTTTAGACACATTTTCTCTCTTGGAAAAAGTCTAGAAGTATAGGAACAGTCTCCATTTTTCCACCTTCCTGAAACTGCTTGATTTATAATTTTCCTTAAAGGAAAGTTATCTTACCTTTTTTTCCATTAAAACTATATTTCTCAAGCTACAGGTTGCAGCTCAGAATTATATCATGGAATCAATGTATTCAGTGGGCTAAGTATCCAAAATAATAATAATAAGTTAAAATACAGTAAATACACAATAGGTACAATATAATAGAACACTATTAAAGTATTCATTACATAGAGTGATAGTAAGTGTTGTTACAGTAGTTTTGCTTTCTCTCTCTCTCTGTGTGTGTGTGTGTGTGTATGTGTGTGTTGGGTCATGATGCAAAATATATTTCTTACTATGTTTCTATCCCAGTCCGTTTAATACATTACCCAAACTAACTAGCTTAATGCAACAGTCATCTTATTATCTCTCAGAATTACTATGGTCAGGAATTCAAATAGAATATAAATTATCTCTGCCCTACAATGTCTGTGACCTCGGCTGGAAGACTTGAAGGCTGAAATCGGCTCTCACTTAAAGGCTCATTCACTCTCGTGTCTGCCACTTGATGCTTCAATATCCTGACAGCCTAGTTTGGGCTATCAGCCAGAACACCTGTATGTGTCCTCTCCATGTGACAGAGGTTTCCTCACAAGCTGGTAACTGGGTTCCAGTGGCAACCCTTGCAGTAGAGTGAGAAACAGAAGCAGCATTGCTTTCACTGGTCTAACCTCAGAAATCACGAAGTAATGCAGTGTCACTTCCATTACATTCTATTAGTGAACACAGTAATAAAGTTCCACTGAGATTCAAGGGGACTGAACACGGACTCCACCTCTCCATCAAAGATTGTCAGTGTCACTCTATAAAAAGAGCATCAGGATCAGAACATATATTTGTATGGCCGTGGTTGGAAAATAAAATTTCCTGCCACAGTGTTATAGTCAAAAAAATTGAAAATTACTTGGTCCTTGGTAACAGCCTTCAGGATAGTAGATGTTGAATATTTTATGAGACATGGCGAGACTTACATCGAAGGAAACTCCATCAAAATTCATGGCCATTAACGTAGAAGACAGAGAGGAAAGCAGTTTAAACTTAGAGAGCAGGAGGGATATGATAAGTATAATAGAATCTCAAGTCCTAGGAGATACTGTTATATGGTGGTCAAAATAAACCTGGAGTCTTTATTTTTCTTCTTTTTTTAAATGGTGTACTTCACATAACTGGGCAATGGGAAGAGTTCCAAATTTTCAATTAATTAATTAATTTTTATGCAGTTTACATTAATTGACTGCTTATTCAACTCCGGGCATTACTCTATGCACTTGAGTGGATATTTAGCCAAACAAAACAAAATAGCTGCCCCCGGTGAACATACAGCTTCATCAGGAGAAATACTTATAAATATACCATTTCAATGTGCTGTATTGCAAGCTGAAGTAGGGATCATTGCAGGGTGTTGTGGAGGTTCAGAGAAAAAGGTGACTGGTTGTGATTGATAGGTTGGTAAAGGCTTTGCAGAAGAGCTGCTTTTCAAATTGCATCTTGATATGTTCCTAATGATGTCATTTTACACAATGATTATGGGTTGTTACCTCAGTCCGATGGAAGTATAGTATTCACAGAACACGTCAGAGTTGAAATAAAACTACCAAGTTAGACGTAGGAATGGGTTAATTCTCATATTGGTTAAGAGTCAGGTTCAGGGCTTCCCTGGTGGCGCAGTGGTTGAGAGTCCGCCTGCCGATGCAGGGGACACGGGTTCGTGCCCCGGTCCGCGAAGATCCCATATGCCGCGGAGTGGCTGGGCCCGTGAGCCATGGCTGCTGAGCCTGCGCGGCCGGAGCCTGTGCTCCGCAACGGGAGGGGCCGCAACAGTGAGAGGCCCGCGTACCGCAAAAAGGAAAAAAAAAAAAAAGAAAGAGTCAGGTTCAAATTCTGACTGTACCATGGGTGACATTGGACCTTGGGTAAATTGCTGGACCTTTCTATGCTGCAGGTTTTATGCCTGAAAAATAACAACTCCTACATCATAATACTGTCATGAGGATTGAAGGAAATAGTATTTGTGAAATGATTATGATAGGGTCTAATGCCTTAAGGATTCAAGAAACATCTGCCCATAGTACCAACACTATTTTCATTATTAATATTATTGTATAGGTGGGAGGATATTTTGTGTAGTTTATCAGAACTAAGCTTGTTTAGCAGTAGTTAAGCTAAAGAAGTAGTCATTTCATATATCATCATCATTAAAATACAAATGGAATAAGAGCAAGAAAGTCGAGCACTTTGACTTGCTGTGTGCGTCACTCTCACTATAGTACTTAGCACAGTAAATATTGTGTTTTCCATTTTTATTGCTTCTTTATTTAAGATTTCTGTATGCCTCTAACAATGAGGTTTCAACCAGAGAAGCAGAACCAGTAAGAGATATATATTAAGAAATGTGTTACAAATAATGGCTATAATTAGGGGCAGGTAGTCAAGTCTGAATTCCTGCTGGTAAGACAGGCCTTCAGGAAGAACTTGGAAGTTTCAGCAGGGCTAAAGTGGCTATCTACAGTCAGAGTTCTTTTTATTCCCCATTTTTTTAAGTGAAATACACTTGAAATATACTTGACATATAACATCGCATAAATTTAAGGTGTACAGCATGTTAACATGATAGACGTATATTGTAATATGATTGCTATATAGCCATAAGTAGCACCATTATTCACAATAGCCAAGATATGAAACAACCTAAGTGCCCAATAACAGATGAATGGATAGAGAAGATGCGTGTTTTACACATACACACACACGGGAATGTTATTTGGCCATGAGAAAGGATAACATCCTGCCTTTTGCCACAACATGGAATGACTTGAACACATTATGCTAAGTGAGATAAATCAGTCAGAGAAAGACATACAGAGCTGTTACACAGGGAGCATTAGCTCTGCTCCTATGGACTTTGAACTGTGAATCAGAGCCACCCAGATTATCTAGGACAATCTCCCTTACTTAAGTAAAGTTTTGTAATGGTGTGACCTTAATCATATCTACAAAATACATTCAAGTAGATACCTAGATTAGTATTTGATTGAATAACTGAAGACTGTAGCCTAGCCAAACTGACCCATCAAAAGACCATCACAGTGCCTAATTGCTTATTTTCTCTGTTAAGTATATGACTAAATTCCCGCCACCTATAACATTCCCTGGGCTGTAGCAGAAACTCAAAAGTATTTGTGAAATTAATAGAGAAATACACAACTATCATGCTATGTGGCATCCCATAAGCCTTGCAGAGGACTTTGAAACATAGCCTATAAGCAAATGCAAACCAGAAAGTATTTTTAGGTCAAATGATAATTTTAGGAAGTGTTTTCTTGGAGAAAAAAATCTTGTTAGCAGTATGGGACACTCATTAATAATGAGACATTATCTCTAGGAAGAACCACTAAGAAGATGTTGTATTTATGTAGTTGAGAGAAATGGATCCACAAACTAGGCAACAGAGCAAATGGGAATATAGGACATATCTGATAGAATTATGAAAGAGATGGTAATAACTTGTTTGCTACAGAAAAAGGAAAAAGATAAGAGAATCCTTTGTCAATAACTGTTGCTTGTGATGGGAGGGTCATGCACTAGGAATATACAAGTTATACTTTCTTCAAGTGAAAGGACAAATGAAATAATTCTCCAGTTTCAGAACCTTAAGGAGGTGCTGTTGGACAGAAATAGAACAGATATATTACTTGGTGAGTCAGTTATAAGCCAACATGTAGTTTTAGTGTCAAATGTAGGAGTGCAGTTAATAGGAAACACATCAGTGTACATGTTGGTAGCTTATTTTACATGTATGGATGTCAAAACTTAGCATAATCAGTCACACTGGTAAATGATCACTTTGTTAAGGTATTGCATGACCTTTTAAGAATATTGAGTTATTGCTGTTTCCATGTTGTTCTCTTCTGATGGTTTATTAATTGCTGCAGCTGTTTGTTATGAATAATTTAGTTAATAATTAACTGCACTGGTGCCCTGGGATTGTTAAAGCTAAAGATGCAGTTAAAAGCAATCAGAACAATAAAAGAATAATTACTAGAATCTGAGAATCTCATGATGTGCTTTAATAACATTCCATTTTTTTTAGGACTCTTTGGTGTCTTTCTATATCTATTTCTTTTTTATTAGTAACCAATATGTCAGTTTCTTTAAGAATCAGAGAATAAAAATATACACTCTGTGAAAGCTTGTTTAGTTGCTACTTATATATACACGGATATACATCAGCTATATTGTCTTGTTACACCTGTGTTCTTTCCAAATGTTATTAAAATTACTAATGCAAAAAAAAAAAAAACCTGTCAACACCATTATACACAGGCTTCTTACAAAAGAAGCAACTCATAAATAATCTTCATGTTGTACTAACTTAAAAATACATGTTTCAAACTGTACTATATTGCAGGATGCCGTATCTGTGGTAAATTATAAGGTGGTCAAATAAGGATTAAATAAAGTTTTATAGATTTTTTTTTATTGCAAGATTTCTCATAGTCTATAATATACCAATGTAGATCCTGAGATCTCAGAGTAAAGGAAATAGTATGGAAAATTTACTAACTTTATTTGACTAAATTACCTTTATATATTTTGATATTCTGAATAGTTGCGGGATAAGCAAGGTTATCCCTAGAAGATTGCCTTCTCGTTCAAGATGGCTTACTAAACACATGTATTCATTGTTCCTCCCTTTTATTGAAATGTTATGATTTGAAATGATCTAATAAACATAATATATATCAGATACTGTGCTGAAAATTTTGGAAGGACATCATGAACAGAAGAGAATGATAGTCAGGATTTTTCTAGATAATATATGTTAAGGTCACATTAAAGAAAATTTCCAAAGGAGCTAGAAAGTAGATATCTTATGGAGGTCAAAGAAAGGGCCATTTTGGAAAAATTATGTATCTATTTTCCCAGGAGGTAGTCAAAATAGTTGAAAGATCAGGTTTATATATACAAGGCATGGTGTGGACATTACGGTAGTCAATTAAGAATTAATTAAAAGTCTCCTGTTTCTAAAGCAATTAAAACAACATAAAGTATTTGTCTTCAAGCTAAAACTGTGATAGAATTTATCAGGGCTCAGTCAGAAAAACAGAAACCACTCTATGTACTATGTGTATAAAGGCTTTAAAATAGAGGAAGGGGCTTACAAGATTTTAGAAGAGCTAGGGGCGTGAAGGTCATGAAAGGTGCTTCCGAAAGTTAGTATTTGATACTGAAGATTTCAACTTGCGCCATCACAGTGAACGGTTCTTATAAAGCTTGCCTGGGACTTATAGCAATTCTCAAGAATCTCTGAGAAGCTCCCAGATCTTACTCTGCCACATGACTGAGTGATTCTCAAGGTCTTGCTGGGATGCTGATGGGCCTGTCCTCCAGGTGTCTGACTGCCACCACCTCTGGAGAATAACGGAATTTGTTTCATTCCAGCTGCCTTTTCAGTCTTGCACAATTTCCTCTCATTGGCAAACTCTGACTGGGGAGCACATAGGAATGGGGGTTCTGTGAAATCCTGTTCTAAAGCATAGAAGGTAGCAATGTCCTGCCAGATTAGCACAGACAACTAAGCAAAGTGATTGTCCCAATAAAATTCGGATTGTTGATGTGGGAGATTCATAGAGTGGACGCCAGGAATTAAGTTACATAAAATAACCCAGAGACACCCCAGAAGAACCAAGAGAAAACCGTATTAAGGTATAAGCAACTACACTCCAGGAAAAGCCTGTTTCCGTATTTCTCTTCTGCACCCCAAATCCTTGCCACCACCTCTGGTGCCAGACTCCTCGAATCAGAACCTAAAGTCACTACAGGAAGGTTAGTGGTTAGCTGTTGGACTAAAGAAATACAATCCAGCTGTCAGTACTGTATTAGGGATCTACAGAGAAACAGAACCCCCAATAGAATATGTGTGTGTGTGTGATTGACCCTTGAACAACCCAGGTTTGAACTGTGCAGGTCCACTTATATGAGGATTTCAGTAGTAAATACTATAGTACTGCAGGATCCACACTTGGTTGGGATGCAGAACCATGGATATGGAGGAATCCTGGATAGAAAGGAAACATGTATATGGAATGCCAACTATAAATTACATGAGGATTTTCCGCTGTGCGGAGGCTTGGCACTCCTAACCTCCCCATTGTTCAAGGGTCAGTTGTGTGTGTGTGTGTGTGTGTGTGTGTGTGTGTGTGTGTGTGTGTATTTATTAATTATGAGGAACTAGCTCACTCAACTGTGGACTCTGAGAAGTCCCATGATCTGCCATCTACAAGCTGGAGATGCAGGAAAGCCAGTGGTGTAATGCAGTCTGAGGTCAAGGGCCTGAGAACCAGGGGAGCTGATGGGATAAATTCCAGTCCACAAGCAGAAGAAGAGATGAGATATTCCAGCTCAAGTGGTGAGGTAGAAAAGGGGGAAAATTCTTCCTTCTCTGCCTTTTATTCTATTCAGGCTCTCAACAGATTGGATGATACCCCCCCACATTAGGGATGGAAATTTATTTTACTGAGTCTACTGATTCAGATGCTAATCCCATCCAAAAACACCCTTGCAGGCACACTAAGAAATAATGCTTAATCTGGGTACCCTGTGGCCAATTAAGCTGGCAGATAAAATTAACCATCACAAATACTAATGAATTAGAAACAAGAATGATAAAATATTTTAGGGAAAAAGACCATGGAAGAAATTCCTTAAAAAAAGAGAAATAACATGCCTTGAGGAAACAGTTAATACCTGTAAAGAAAGCATAAAACGTTTTAAGATTAACTGCAAATAGTATCTTTATACAAATTAGCAAGAATATTATACATATAAAAGCAAATTTCGTATAAGAAAAAATTTTAATTACTATTTAATAATATTACTCACAAAATAAAATTATCACCAAATAATTTTAAAACTAAGGAAAAGCAAGTTACATGTATATAAACAAATCACATACTGGCATAGCACATTTCAACTGTAACTCTGCTAAGAAGTAGTGAAACAAACTTTTTAAAAAGTTATTAAAAAAAAATCGTTTTCCAAAATTCACCCAATTACTTAACGAGTTCAAAAACAAGTGGTCTGCTCCTAGAATCCATGATCCATGGTGTGCGTCATTTGTTTAATTTTTCAAGAAGATAGTAAATTGGAAAAAAAATAAGGGAGAGTAGTGGCAAGAACCTGTTATCACATTATAATAATAATAATTAATATCCTGGCATGAGAGGTGACGGTAGAAGTATTGCATGACCAGATAGTACAATAATAATTATATCTTTTGAACATATCAAGAAAGAGTAAATGCATCTGGTGCATTATCTATCATCTATCTATCTAATCTACCTGAAAATTTGTTGTCAATTAGGGTCAGATTGTTAAAAAATTTGCAAATTCAAAGTGATTAGTTCTAGTAAAATGGTGATTGAAATGGATAGATAAATGTATACTTATCAAATTTTATTTTTCAATTAAATTAAACCTATGTAAAATATAACAAGTTTATAAACTACTTGTCTGGAATTGACAAAATATAAAAGTCTCAGGTTTAGCATCAATTTTACTATATAAATTAAGACAGTAACCCATGGGCTTCCCTGGTGGCGCAGTGGTTGAGAGTCCGCCTGCCGATGCAGGGGACACGGGTTCGTGCCCCGGTCGGGGAAGATCCCACATGCCGCGGAGCGGCTGGTCCCGTGAGCCATGGCCGCTGAGCCTGCGCGTCCGGAGCCTGTGCTCAGCAATGGGAGAGGCCGCAACAGTGAGAGGCCCGCGTACCAAAAAAAAAAAAAAAAAAAAAAAAAGACAGTAACCGAGAAGGACAATGTTTATCATCTTATTTGATTTCCTATTGCACTGTTTTATTTTGCCAGGGTCCATGCTATTAACAAAACCCAGAGGCACAGTTCCTATACAGAGTTTGTCCACTACACTTGGCACTCACCATTGGTACTTGCCATCTGCCTGTACAAGGATTAAATCATGTGTGCTGCAGCTGCTGATTTTCAGCACCCCCCTGAAAGGAGTTCAGTGTAGAGAGCTGAAATGAGGCACTCAGGACTCTGGAAGAAAACTGGCAGAACAGGTCTTCAGATAGTTAGATATTTTCAGGAGCCAATTATATGAGCCCAATTCTTGTGTCTCCTCATACCTAGAAAAACACTAAAATCCTTCATGGTGACATCTGCTCCTCGTGACTAGCAGAAACCTTCTGCAAAAACAATATGTGCTCGATTGCATGTACTTCCCCTTCACCAAAATCACATATATACTGAACTTCCCCCCCACCTCTTCGGAGCAGTTTCTCAGAGCTATCAGAGGTGCTGTCTCCCTGGCTGCAGTCTTCATTTTGCCCCAAATAAAACTTAACTTGCAACTCTCACGTTGTGCAAATTTTTTTAGGTCAACAAGTTTTAGCAACTCATAAATAATATAACCAGAGATAGGAGAGAGGAAAGTGGTATTAGTTAGTTCTTCAGTTTACAATTTTATTAGAACTTCCTTCTTGTCAAAGAATGACCAAAAAAAAGGAGTAATGTTTCTGAAACAATAGTTCAGAAACAAAGGCAGTATGAATGACAGCAATGACAACGATGCTGGACCATCCTTGAAGGAAAAAAAACAATAGCTAAGCAATAGTTAATATTATAAATGTCAAAATTTTCTCCAAGAAGTTCATTTTTTTACTGACTTCAGGGGAAAAAAGTTTTCATGTCATTTCTTTTCAATTTTTTAAAAATGTAAAGTTGGCTTCTGTGCAAGATCCACAAATAACAAAATGCTGTTCCTTCTTTCTGCATAGTTACACTTGCTTGTCACCATTATGCACAAGAGCCTGTTTGCAGGGGAGATGGTGGCTGTCTTCTCATTTGCATTTTTTTTGGTCATCAGTGGCAGCACAGCCTATTCTTTCTGAAGGCCACTTTTGGCTAGGGTAATCTTTCTTTCAGATAGAACTGTCACCTGCTGCCCACTGAAACCTTTCCTCCGGGCTGAGCTAAATGAGCATAGGGGTTATGTATATTTATTTTTAGTAATGACATAAAGGTAATGACTCTTGTTTGCAAGGTGATTTGCATATTATTGTGCTCTACTATCACATTTGCATCTATTTCCTCTGCCATAGCTCGTATGTCCTGTATAGATAGATATTGCTTATTTAACTGATTTTAGGGATAGAACATGAATTCTCTGTGGTAGCAATTATGGATATTGTCTATATCACACAGCACTGTATTCTCAGCCTCTAGTGATTCATTCATTTAGCTATGTGATTATTCACTCAGTTCTTACCAAGTAAAATATTAGGTGTTGTAGATATACCTTATATGAAAAGAAACAAAATACCTTCCCTCATGGTTCTAATATTCAAGTAGAAAAAATAGATTTTTAATAAATATATTTACAAGTTTAAAATGAATAAAATATGTGTTAATATTCTAAGAGTTGAAGGTTCTGGTTATGCCAAATTCATCATAAAATGAGCATTAGAACAATGACAAATAACATTAAAGCCCATATTCTCTAAATGATTCTAATAAGAGAGCAGACTATAGGATATACTTGACACAGGATTCAGAATTCCAAATTATTTAATGAAAATTATTAAATATGTTCTTATAAGGATACATGCAGTATTCCCCCCCAAACTTGTGTGTGTGTGCTGGTGGGGTGTATTATGCAAGCCAGAGTAGGACTCTAGTTAAAGTCTTTGATCATGGACTCTGATATGAATATTTATTCTAAGAGACTTGCCGGGTTTCTTTACATTATGTCCTTAACCTCTCTAAAACCCACTTTCCTCGTCTGTAACATGGGTTTGATAAAAGTAATTCTGATAATTACATGACATAAAGTTTTGCTTATTGGCATATAATAAAATTAACTGTGAATATTTATTATATTATAGGGGTGACTAATATTTTTGTCAGCACATCTGTGCCATGTACTAACCCATTTTCCCTCAAGAATATCACTGCATTACTAACCTTTTCAAATGCTTCTTTGTAGTAGTTTATGAAAGCAAGTTGGTTGGCATCACTTTTCCACAGCTTCGGTGACATCATTTTTTTCAGGTTAATTTGTGTTATCTCAACCAATTCATTTCAGGTATAGTAATACATGCGTCAATGGGTTGGATAATCCACATTATGCTGGAGAATGATCTGAGTTGACCAAATCCTCCCTCTCTTTCTTCTTGACACACAGGCAAACTGTGTTATCTTCCTGACACTTAAGTAGGGCCATGCGACTGGGTTCTGACGCCAGTACTATGTAGCAGAAGTGATGTATGCTACCTCTAGACCTGGAACATAGAAAAAGCCCACCACACTAATTATTTCACAGTATATACAAACATTGAAACCTTATGTTGTACACCTGAAACTAATATAACATTATATGTTAATTATATCTCAATTTTTTAAAAAACCCACACAATCCATCTGTCTTCCCTTGATTCCTGGCTGGATTCAGCAGGTGAAGTCAGGTCTACTGGGTCCTGGAATATGCCTAGAAGGAAAGATCTGAGCCCTTGTGTAACTACAGGCTTGGAGTCCCTTCCCCTTCTTGCACTGGAATGGGCCAGGAGTGTTTTCTTTCTGCTAAACCATTGGAATTTTGAAGTTACCTGAATTTGGGGGTTGTTTATAACTGTAATAGCCTACCCTATATCACTTCCCCTAGACAGAGAGGGAAAGAGAGAGATTATAAGCAAGGGGAGACTCTGATTTTTTCCCATTGTTGTCACAATAATTTCTGTGGGTCTATTCCTGGCAGTATATGTAACAATAAAATGTAAAATTTCACCACTGTAGAGAAATCACCCATAATAAGGAAGAGAAGACCACAAAGAGAAAAAAAGGAACCAGAGACAGATATTTTAATTTGTTAAATTAGGAGCACCGACTCTCTGAGAGATGGCATAAGAAAGATTTGATATTTATGTTCAAGCAAGAGATTTAGATATAGATATAGACATAGATATAGATGTAGATGTAGACATGGACATAGACATAGATATAGATATAGACATTTCAAACATATAATTTTCTCCTGATATTTTTAATTGGTGTTACAGTTTTAATAAACTCCTTTCCCTTGACATGCACAGACATTTTTTTTCCTAAGTACTTCTTGTTATTTTATTATTGGTAAATAATGGAAGAAAAAATGGTCCTCATTTTTATATCTTTTTTTTTTTTTTACATTATCATTCTTGCAGTACTCTTTCTTTTTTGGCTAATTTTGTTGTTGTTCAGTCTCCTGTCATTCACAGACTTTTAACCTATCAATAAAACCGTACTGGAGATCACATCATCTTGTAATTATGGGGCTAAAGAATTTTGTATCTCACTTTCTTGGCTTGGATATGTCAGGATTTCCTGATGGATCCTGTATGGGGGATGTGTAAGACTTTTGATAATCTAGCCTTGAGCGTAAAACACAACTAATAAGTGAAGATGGGGAAGTATATTGGGTTGATTAAATTATAATGTTGTACAGCTATGTATACAGGCAAATAATATGTAGGAGATAAGAAGTGAACTATTCCAAAAGAAATATTCCACAGTCTTTTATTATTTTGATATGAATGTGAATGTCAGCTGAGTCTTTTTTTTTTTTTGCATGTTGTATGTTTTATAGATAAATACTTAGTTACAAGGGGACATATCGAGAGAGACTCTAATCCTACACATAAATGATAAATTGTTCACTCACTAATTTTCATAATTTTATAGTTGAGATAAGATTGTTTAGACATCTTTACCTTAAAGTTAGCAAGAAGTAATCTGTAGTGGAAATTTAAGAAATACACCAGCAATCTAATTCTAATAATATCAGAACCTAATCAAATACTTTCACAATTTGAAGGAGATGTTTAATTTGAAGCCATTCCAGCTGAGGTTCTGAATGTAATTTGAGCCATAAGAATCTCCCTAGGTTTTTATACTGAAGGCAACTTAAATACTGAGAATCTATATTTTAAAATATAATGTATAATAAAGTTAAATGAAAGTCCTAGGAACAATTTTTATATAATTTAGCAAATTTTATGCTCTCTCAACAGAAAGAAGGAAGTTCACTTTCAGTTTTCTACAAGTATGTACTACTTTTCTTTAATCAAAGGAAGATTATAATGTTCAGGTGAGAACCCCCAAAATAATAAGTGGAAAAAGAAAAACTCTAAACTTAGTGCTCTCAAAAAAATAACGCCAATTCCCAGGGAACGTAGCCTGATATAAACTGCCTCTCTGCTAAACCGTATTACCAGTGCTGAGCTCAGCTGTCCGCATCACTGCTCCCTTTAAGAATTCTTGCATTTCAAAAAGAAATAAATAACTGTATGAATTATTTCATACACCAGCAAAACCCAAGTAAATATATTTTACACTTCTATTTTCTGATTTCAGAAATGTGTCTTCTCATATTCTTGCTTTCTTCATTCCATAGAATAAAACTAGTCGTGTGTATGTATTTTTTTTTTTTTTTTTTGCTTATAAGATGTGAATTTATTGTCATCCAAGTTTTTATAAGGGCTTTCTGTCCTGGATGATGGGAATTTAACTGAGCAGTAATTATGGACTAGAATGCCTATGGAGTAACAGAATCTGCTCAGCATTCATGAGATTGAATAGAGCCATAATATTCTAAAATGAATGGATTATTTCATTGACTTACATTCCAATTTATGGTCCAGAGACTCTTATAACACCAAGCATAAACACTTTCATCATTACTAAGTATAAATACTTTGATAAAAACTAGGTAGGAAAACATTGAGCACTTTCATGAACTATTGCGCAGATTTGTTTGGGAGTTTTGGTATATCCAACTGCCTCAAAAATAAATCTAAACCTTTACCTCAGAGAAAGAAAATAAAGTAAAATAAAATGTCTATGTAGAGTTCACTCTCTGCCTTATATTACATATTTCTAGTCATTTGTGTATACAAAAAATGGTATTCAGTCTCAGAAACCTTACCTATTTACACTTGTAAATCAAGATAGTGCATTTGAGTTCAGTTAATCAATAATGTAAAAATAGGTAATGTCTATAAAGGTCCAACAAATAAACCTGCCTTCACCTTGCTTCATGTGAAGTCGGTTAGAATCAGAGTGGTTAGCAATACAAAATGATGTGCATTATGATTTCTTCTTCTCCAGCCTTTGCTGAAAGCTGATCTGGGTTGACCAAATTGGATGGAATCTTTTTGTTTTAATGGAGTCTTCCCACCTTCATCAATCTCTGATGTAGTCCCAGGGTATATAGAACAGTCCACTTGTTGACACATTTGTGTTTGGTGAAATTAAGCACTAAGGACTATCTAGGCTAAGCAATACCTCTGCTCACCCTATCCTACCACTTTTCTTCTTGATGTATCCAACCCTTGGGGCTTACTATAGTACTAGTAGTTAGTTCTCTCACTTTGGTCACTAAGCTCTAGCCATACTGCACTTACTTCAAACCCTGCCAACTCTATTCCCCATTTTAGGGCCTTTGTACATCCCTGATTTTTCATCTTCCTAAAATGTGAGCCCCTCCCTCATGGTTTGTTCCTACTCAGTCCTTGAGTAGCAGCTACAGTATCATATTCTCAGATAAAATGTCCTTTGAACGCACCCCTAGCACCTATATTCTTTTCTTACTTCCTCTTGTTTATTTCTTTCATAGCAATCAATATGATTTGTAATTATTTATTTAGAATTATGTCTATTTTTTGCTCTTTATATAAAAATACTGCATTTTGTTGAGTGCCTACTATGTATCCAACACTGTAAATTGTTTATATAACTATGCACATTCAATCCTGTGTAAAAGCTTTATAAAGAAATTATTATTAACCCTTCTTTGAAGATAAGGAAAATAAGTTTAGACAGCACCTGCTCAAAATCTCATAGCTAATAAATAACTGATTGCAGAATTGAACACAAACTGTCTACAAATTTCACAAGGAAGGATGGAATCTGTTTTATTCCCTATTTTATTAATAACCCCTACCATGATGTCTAATTTATATTTGGTACTTGATAAATAAATGAAAGAATGGGAAATTTCATGGTTTTTTAATATTAGGAATCTTCTAAGTAGTGGCTACCCCTTGCCGATTACTAGAGGTATGCCACCAGATAAAAGATTTTCTCTCACTCTATATTTTATCAAAGAGATATTTGACTTTTTCATAAATGACTTACTTTGGTAAATAGTCTAATCTTCAGATAAATTATCAGAAAATTCTTCAAATCAAGTGAAGTTACATTTATGAGACTTACTATATTAATGGAGAACATCATCTTGAGAGTCTTAGTGGCTTCAGGGAGGAGAGTAAGGGGAAGTTATTTATGGAGTTTTAGGTCTACACTGGGTGATTCTGAGGTGTGTCTTACAAGGTGGGGAACTGATTGATTCTGAGGAAAGTTTATGACATAAGTGTGGTTTAGTCCTTATAGTAGTCCCCCCTTATCAACAAGGAATTCGTTTCAAGACCCCCAGTAGATGCCTGAACATGTGCATAGAACTGAACCCTATATATACCAAGTTTTTTTCCTGTACTTACATAACCTATGATAGTTTAATTTATAAATTAGGCATAGTAAGAGGTTAACAAGAATTAATAATAAAATAGAACAATTATAGCAATATACTGTAATAAAAGTTATGTGAATGTGGTCTCTCTCAAAATGTCTTACTGTACAAATTTAATGCCTTTTCCATCTTAACTAAGCACTTATGCACAGTGTCTGTAACTTTTGCAGTTTGAGGTGCGGCAGCATAACTAACACAGATTTCTTTTTCACCCTTCACAATTTCACAAATAGAAGATTTGTTCTTACCATAGATCTTAGCAACCTCAGCACGGTTTTTTTTTTCTTTCCTTATTAAGTCGAGAACGTTTACCTTTTCACTTAAAGGAAGCACTTTCTGGCTTCCCTTAGACATATCACTAGTTTTGTGCTTTGGGGCTATTACTAAGTAAAATAAGGGTGACTTGAACACAATCACTAAGATACAGTGACAGTAGATCTGATAACTGAGTCACAGCTACTAAGTGACTAATGGGAGGTACCCTGGACAAACAGATGATTCATGTCCTGGGCAGGATGGGGCAGGACAGTGAGAGATTTCATCATGCTACACAGGAGGGAGTAATTTAAAACATGAATTTTTTATTTCTGGAATTTTCTATTTAACATTTTCAGTTTGCAGTTGACCATGGATAACTGCAACCATGGAAAGAAAAGAAACGTGGATAAGGGAGGACCACTGTACTATAAAGCAAAGGTCTAGTCTTGATGCTAAACGTTAGCAGGATGTTACACTTTTTAGTTGATTTATACTTTAATTTTCCAGAAGCAAGTATTTTCTTGAGCAACTAGGTCAATTGTTTTTGTTTGTTCTGAGTATTATTTAACATAGGTATGGGGAAATATACCTGGTCTCATATTGTTTAACGCAGGGATATGAAAGTATGCCTAGTCTCATTATTATTTAGCTTAGCAATTTCAAAATATATTGGTTTCATCTCTCCCCAGGAAATAGTGATATTATATAAAGACCAAAGGTCAAAGTATGGACAGATGCTACTTTTTTTCCCCAACAAAAACCCTGTGTGGCATTATATTCACATATTTAGGCAAAAACTTATTTACCAGTGTGAGCATTAGGCTGTAGATGTCATACTGCTTCTAATTATATCTGAGGACTGCATGTTTCTAATAACTTTTTAATTTATAAAACCAAATGGAAAAGGACTGCAAAACAAAGGAGGATGCACAGAGAGGTGTGATTCTGAAAACCGTTTCAAGGCAAGGACAATCGAGTTGTCCACTTCCAGTTTTATTGACTATAAGATTTACAAACATGAGAATAAAATGCTTCACAACACACTGAAAACAAAGGTAGTTGGTCTACTTTGAATCTCTTTGCAAAAGAATGTACTATGAATTTTAATTTAATTCAAAGAATGTACTATGCAATTTACCTCAAATTTTCAGATTTTCTGGAAGTTCAGATTGAGTTTCAAAGAAAAAGACCACCATGAAGTTTTTTGTTCGTTGGTTTCAGGGCTATAACTTTGTTTCTGTCCTGAGAGACATGAGTGAACCATAAAAAAGTCATTGCCCTTAGCTATCTTACAAGATTGCTTTCTGAAGGAATTTATTAGGCAAAGCCACAATTTAATTAGGCAGAAAATAATTGCTATGAATTTACTCTTCATAGGGGAAGTGACTAAAATTTATGTTGTGTGTACAAGAAAACTCAGACTATTACTTATTATGAGTATGACATTCAATTGATAGTTGCTTTAAAAAATACACTAATGCTGCTTTGAAGAAAATATTTTTTTTAAAAAAAAACCTATTAAAAGGATCCACCAGAATGTATCAATGTTATAGTGGCTTCAAGCACAAGCAAAAGGCCTTGCTGTCTGTAAGGTGAAGTTTTGAAAAAAAGTTTAACTTCTACAGACAGAAACTTGATTTAAGCAGTTTTTCCATGTTACTACAGGTATAAGGTAGAATAAATATAATCTTGCCTGTTAGAAAAGTTTTTTGGAAGTCTTCTGATTACTAATCAGGGAAAATAAATATACATTTTCAGGGCCAATAATCTTCAGATTTAGAATATTTTGGCATTTATTTTTATGACCCCTGGTTATTCCTGTAATTTACTTATTATAATGCATATACCCCTTTAAAATCCAACCAAGCTTATGTCTCATACTTTTTTGTCTAGTCTGTTTATCCCTTTGGCTACGAAGCTCACAAATGGTAAGTAAAACCATGCTTTTCTTAGAGATAACATTGATGCTGTGATAGAAAACAAAGATTTAGAGCACTGACAGCTTGTAAGACTATTATCTGGAGTTGTTTATAACTCACAAGCCCTGTTCCAGAGCCAATGGAGTCATAGATTTTTCTCTAGCATCACTTGCTGTTCAACCATATAATCCTACCCACTAATCTCTAAGCATTTGCCAATCAGGCAAATCAAATTTGAATGAGGTCATGTTAGGAAAACCTGGGTGTTAGATCAAATGGTAATAAGATTTACACAGAAGTTTCTTCAACTAGGGATCATATTTTAACAACACCAAAATGAAATAAATCATAGTTTCAAATCATACTGACATTTAAACTAGATGCTGGATCATTCCAAAAAAATAAAAACATTATAAATGTGTCACACATTCATAAAAGTGATCTGAGAAAGAAACAGGTGGTTTATTTTAGATATGACTTTTAGAATTTATTTTCTGACATTAGTATTGCTATAACTATCATGGAGTAGTCATTAAATGTAATAGTTCACTTGTGCTGACATTTTTTTCCTGAGGGATGGTTATTGTTAATTTTACTGATAAAAGAGGGGAAAGAATGGAATAACGGGAAGAGCAAAGGGACTGAAATCAAACAGCCTGGCTAATTTGAGTCCTAGCTCTGTTTCTTGCTCCTCTGTGAGCTGGGGCTATGCAGTTGAAGTCTCTGGTCTTCAATTCCTGCATCTGTAAAATGAAGACAATATAAATCACAGAAATTGTATAGATGATTTAGTGAGACTACAGGGAAGAGGACATGTGAAAACTGTGAGGTGTGTCATGTATTGTTAAATTTTTATCATTCTTATTATCCTACCACTACTTTTACCAAAGTAAATCTGTAAGATCCCCCAAATCTTAATTTTAAAAAATACAGTGTCTGACACATGATTATATGACTGAGCATCTTAGTTTCATTATTTCCATTTGTTTCTTTACAAATGCAGGCCAATATATATATATATATATATATATATAGCCTGCCGTTCCAGTAAACAAGGAATGTTGTCCTCCATCAAACCAGCAGCCACTCAGCCACTGGATATTGGCCCTTAGGTAGTTAAGATGCATATCTAAGGAATAATTTCAGTGAACCCAGAATCTTGCATCTTCCCACATATAGAAAATCATTAACTTGAGATGTCTGCTTTTTGTGATTAGCAGTAATCTTTTGATGTTCCACAACCTGTTTTTTTTTTCCTAACAAAACTCCTACGTATCCTAGCTCCTTCCTTACATCTTTAGACAAGTTCCTCAGAGCTGTCTCAGAGGCTGTCTCCTGGGCTATAGTCCTCAATAAGGTTCCTGAATAAAACATAACTTGCAGCTTTTAGGTTGTACATTTTTCTTCTGTTCACACACACAAAGAAGACCAAAAAAATCCTAAACGACCCTGATTAGATACTATCAAATCTCCTGTGACTGGACATCAGTGAGAAAGATCTAGAAGCAGCATGCTGGTCATAGAAATAATTAAAGATATGAATGATATCTCTTGATTGCCTATGATTTGAGATATGTGTGGATTTGCAGCTGATTCCAGGAGGTCAAAAGAGATTGTTGATTGGTCAAAATGTCATACTCTAGAGAGAAAGCAATTATGGTGCCTGAGGCATCAGAGTAAACAGACAAGAAAAAACAGAATTTCGAATGAACAATCTTGTCTTAATAGCTGAGCAGGAGGTACTTAATAAATACTCTTGGTAGGACACAATAAATAATTACTAAATAAAAACATGAATGGGTTGTTATTAAAATCTATGGAAAGGTATTCTGAAAATATACACTATAGGTAAATGAACAATTTTCAAATTGTTTTAGATAAACTGTATAGGAAGATGAAGGAGAAGAAAGCATCAAAGAAGAAACACTAAAGGCTGCTCATTTGCCAGGTTATGTTCTAAGAATATTATGTGCATTTTAGTAATTAATCCTATAAAAAGTCATATGAACAAAGTATTATTGTTCTGACTTTACATGTAAGAAAAGTGATCCGAAGAGTTTAAGTAATTTGCTCAAAGTCAGACAGTTATTAAATGGTAGAACAGGGATTTGAATTCAAACAGCCTGACCCCAATCTATTGTAAAAATATAAATTTTCAAAAGGTTAAAAAACATGATTCTCATAAATCTGTAAACTGAACACAGGTCAAAGTTTAAATTCAACTCATTAATTAGTGAGAGGACCAATAAGATGTTATGACCTGTTCAAAGATTATTTTGTGTATATATCTGTGAGCATGTGTGTGTATACACACATATATATTATATATGTATATATAACATGTTATATAATATATTTGTATATAATGTTTGGATAAAGTCCAATTCAAATAAACTGAAATTATTTGCATATTTTCAGACAAAATCAACTTAACACATGACTTCACTAAATCTGTGATCTTTAATTAGTAGTAAACAGTTGAAGTAAGAACATTAGTCAGGATGATCCTTGGTTGGATTTTTCCTCAATATGATATTGAAAGGATATGCTGCCCACCACTGTCTTTTATATTAAAGGTTCAGATCATTTTTCTCATCTACTATAGCAATATAATGCCTGCATATGTATTTCCTTTTAGATCCATACTCACTGGGTTAAGAAATTAATTCCTGTGTTATAATTATTTTCGATTTATAGATAAGGAAACTAATATTCAGAGCGATGAAATAGTTTCAGATCCATATGTTTGAGAGAGGATACAAACTGAAGGTTCTTCTATGAACTTCCATATAATTTCCTATATACTTTCCATATAACATCATATTTCAGCACATTTTAATGCTTTCCATATAGCATAATTCAGCACATTTTAATTATATTTTTCTTCATGAAGTTGTTTCCTTTCATACATTATGTTAGCAAAACAAAACAAAAACAAACAAAAATACCATTTCTTTGAAGTGTTCTTAGCCATAGGGAAAATGAAAGATGGAACAGCCTAGCCCCTGACTCTGAAGAACTCAATGTGCTGTATGCAGTCATTCCACAAAGCCTGTTTCTTTGAGATTAAGTACATAGAAACATAATACATTATTTAAATGATACTTCCTATCTAACCAATACTTAATGAGTATACATTTGTGAAAATTACTGTGCAGATGCTCCTAGGAATACAATGATCAAGAGGAAACATTCTTTGCTGTTAGTGGAATTTGCAGTCTACTGATTTGACATTTTAATATTTTTCTCAAGCATTTCTGTGATTACTGTTTTTGTCATTCAGGTCATTCAACCCCTACTTGGAAAGCGAAAATAAGTTTCTAAATAGTTTCCTTGTCTTAAACTCATCCTCTGCAATATGATGATATTTGGCATTGGCTTTGTGTTCTAAGATACAAGTACCATGCAATATAAACTAAGGTCTATTAATGGTGAGTACAAATTGATATGGAAAAAGATAAGCGTAGAAGACTTATTATGCTAGTGAAGTTAGGGAAAGAAACATAGTTGCAAGGGACATTGAAAATAAGTTTGAAGGCAGAGTAGATGTTTGCCAGGCAGAGAATTCAGGAAAGGGCATTTCTGATATTGCAGTTAAGGACCGGAGTAGATATACATGGTAGCCATAGAGGTGTGCCTCTCAGAAAACTCTTCCCTAGAGAACTTGTAACAAGTGGAGCTGTTAGTAGAGCTTCCACATGCATCCCGCATGATCTCTGCTGTAGTGTCTGAGCTGAGGACATGCTCTTCCAAGACAGCCGAAGCGAAGGATTGCATATGGGCAAGGTACTAGGAGCTAGTCAATTTCGCTCAACATAGGTCTCTTCTTCAGGCAAGTTGTGAACTAGCTGAGACTTTCTCCCTTTCCCTGAGTTGTACAATAGTCTGGGGAATTCTTCCAAAATCCTGCCATTTCCTCTTCTTTCATGGCATTATAGTGTGAAGAATTTCCTTTCCTATTCCTGCTCTCCTTTACCTGTCATAGCCATTAACCCCAATAAAGCTCTTGGTCTTCTAACTCTGTTTTGCTATGTGCTTCCCAGAGGACCCAAACTAATACAGTGTATTAAGGTAAAGAACTCTGTAAAAAAGCACATATTTTAAGTGCTTTCCTGTAATTGGAGTGAAAATATCTACACGCTTCTAAGAAGTTGCTTGGATATAATATTTGTTTCAACATTTTTGTCTCTCGAATCTCTTCTCTGAGACAGAACAATTTTTAAGCAAAGGGGATACCTATGCTTGTGGAGTGCCTAGTGTAATGAATGCGACATTTGAGAGACATTGTTTATACTTTAGAAGTTGCTCCTGCCCTTGAAAAGTCTCCTGTGAATGGGTATGGTAGTCACCCAAATCAGGTCACTGAGGCAAGAGAGATGTGTTGTTTGGACCCAGGCACCATCTCACCAGGAGTTGGTCCCATCTGCAAAGTAAGAGAAAATTATTATTAACAGTTATTCGTCTGCTCATCATCAAAGATAATAATATAGGATATTGTTACAGTAAAAGTAAAATGGGTTGAAGGTCCAAGACCATAGAATATGGGGAAAAGGTTAAAATTGTATACAAACACAATAATATTAAACAATTCTTGCTTTTAGCATTGGGAGCAATTCAACTCATCAGAATTTTTTTATTACATCATCAACGTATTATTTAATCAAACTATGATTAAGCATTGAGATTTAAGCAAAAATATGATTAATTTGCTCTCTCACTGTTACAGTTTATAGTGAGCTTTTTAATATAGTGAAAGCTTCTGATGAATACATTAACATTGGATGAATTTATAAATAAAACCACATAGACTCCTAGAATATTAATGTCACGCCTGTAATAGAAAGCCAAAAATAATTACTAGAGAACATCTTTCAGAAACATGTGCAATGTTGTATGCATTTCTAATAAATTACTTACGGTCCATTACGGGATGATATGCCTTTGAACACTGTTTAATCCATCAGCAGATGACTGTGTAATGAAATTACTTGAAGCAAACTTTAAAAACTGTCCTTACATTTTCCTCTGCCCTCCAAGATGCATTATATCTATGGATTGAAAAAAAAAAAAAAGTTGACTCATACCAAATCCTTTTTCCTTTAGTTTAAAATGATTATTCTAAAGAAATATATAACATAATTGACTTATCATTTGAAGCTTCTCTCCTTCTTCCTGCAAATGGTAAAATGATCCATTTGATAACAATGAAAGCCAAGTATGTAGGATATAGATTTCGGTAAATCTATTAAAGATTTGTATGTTTATCCCTGAAAATCCAGAAAACCATGATATATAAATTAAATTAATCTATCCAGCTTTCAGACTGAAAACCTCAGACAGCCCAGATCTTAAAGCTATTTGAGTCATGAAACTTGGAAATAAATAATATCACATTTTTTATTACGTTATCTTCTCCAAACTATTTTGTTTAATCTTTTTAGACACCAAACAGAAGTAAATTTAAAGCCAAATTGGGCATATGTAAAGGTCAGTATCTGTTTAGGTTCCATGTATGTCACAATCATCATTAAATCATGCTTTCTCTTTCCTAAGAAATTGACTTCCATGAATATAGCTGCTGCAGTGGCCACACAAAACATAGGAACATGATTTAATTCAGGGGGGCTGCTCAGAAAGCCAAATGCTGCAACAAAGACCAACAAAAAGTATATAAAACAATGCTTAGTGGACTTAGGGATGAATATTATCTTTGGGCTGTTTAAAAGTAGATGTAAAGAAATATAGTATATTGATTATTGTAATATATATAGAAATGTTCTTGTGGCTCTAAATACCTAAGATAGTCTAGTTGATGCATATACAAAGAGGGTATATGATCAATAATCCAGTTTGACGTTGACAGACCTACTCTTTACCTTTAAAAGAAACACATTTATTGATGCAGAAGTAATATAATATATAAATATGTAGTTTAAAGAATAAAAATCTTATTTTAACCCACCCCCAAAAGAATGTGCTCTGCACGTTTATTACTTATATGTTTGGTATGTATTTTTACAGATTTTGTCTTCTCTATCTCTGTCTCTCTTTTTCTCCCTCTCTTTCCCCCACTTTTGTAGTATTTAATCTCTATTTTTCCTTTTGTTTTCTAACTTAGATGCTATCAGTTATGTTTGTTTTTTTAACATGATTATTTTGACTTAACAGTATGTCTTAGAAATCATTCTTGTCACTACATATACCCTATTCTTGTACATTTGCACATGGTATTGTATGTCATGGCTATTCAGTATGTTTGTTTTCCTTCCCTTACTAACAGACCTTTAGGTTTTTTCTACTTCTTCTCTCTTATTTAAAATGTTTAAATCCATATCCTTCTATATGACTCTTGGAGTACATGCTGAGTTTTTTCTATAGAAATAGATTTTGTATTATACAATTAACAACAAAATCAACTATTTTGCAAATCAACTTAAATCGCAACTTTTGATAATTCATATAAATACTCATAAGCTAAGAACATTTTTACCCAATTTTTCTTTACTCCCTCAATGTTTAATCATTATTCACCTCACCACATATTCATTAATTTTTATCATCTCATTATTTTTACATTTCACAAAGTGCCTAAAATAGTGCCACACATAGAATAAACGTGATGTTCTGGAAAGAAAGCCTTTAAAGTCAAAGAAGTGTATAGAATCCCGACTTCATGCCATTAAATTGTCACTGGGTTTTAGCATTTCTAACATATATCTGGCCACCTAGAGTGAGACTTTTTTCAGCTCTGCATCCCCAAACCCCAGATTTGTGATGCCATGGCCCAATTGAGTCAGGTCTTCACCTCTAAACCTAGAACTGCATGTGAGAGTTAGGATGTTATTCAACAAATCAGCTTCTACTGTAGCCAAGTGGATAAAGGTAGAGAAGCTGGAGACAGAAAAGGGTGAGGTTGTGGGCAAATGAGTTCACAGATTCCTACAATATGTCCCAAGTAAAATGGGAAATTAATGCCCTTCCTTTAAGATTATTGTAAAGACTAAGACAGAATTACAAAGGAGCCTACCATATATTAGACTATGAGACGCTCAGTATATTTTAGTCCTTTTTGCCTTATCAAGTGATTATTTCATAGGATGGTACTTATGTGCATATGTGTGTGTGTGTTTGTGTATGTGTTTTTTATTCCCCTTTATTTTCAATAGAGAGTATACTACATACATTACGCTGCAACTTGCTATTTTTCACTTAACATTATATCCTGGAGATTTGTTTCCATTATCTGTACTCAGAAAAATGACTCATGAATTATATTTGATATTATTAACAGTGCTGCAATAAAAGGATATTCAACATCTTTAGCCATTAGGTAAATACAAATCAAAACCATAATGAGACACCACTTTACACCCACTAGGATAGCTATATCGAAAAGACAGACAGTAAGAACTGAAGATATGGAAAAATTGAAACGTTTGTACTTTGCTGACAGGAATGTAAAATCATGTTTTAGAAAACAGTTAAACACAGAGTTATCATATGGCGTAGCACTTACACTCCTAGGTATATAGCCAATTTCTGATAATTTTTTTCAATAAACATTCATGGAACTGTAAAAAGTTGAACATCATAAATACACATACAGATTTCCAAGGGAATTGAAAAGATACCCACATAAAAACTTGCACACAGATGTTCACAGCAGCATTATTTATAGTATCCAGTAAGCGCTCAACACTTAATGAATGGATGAAGTGGCATATATTTATACAACGGAGTACTATTTGGTCATAAAAAGGAATGAAGTACAAATACACTCTACAACATGCATGAGTCTTGAAGACATGCTAAGTGAAAGAAGCCTAAATCTAAAGACATACTGTATGATTTCATTTATATGTAATGTCTCAGGCAAACCCATAGAGACAGAAAGCAGATTAGTGTTTGCCTGGAGCTGGGGGGAAAGGGGAGGAGGAAGGAAAGTGGAATGAATATTGATGGTTATGTTTTTTCTTTTTGATTTGATGAAAACATTCTAGAATTAGAGAATGGTTATGGATGCACAATCTTGTGAATATGCTAACAAATTAAATCATATACTTTAAAAGGATAAATTTTATGATATATTATTTATATCTTAATTTTTATAAAGAAATTAAGATTTCTGTTTTGAACATGTTGAGTTTACTCTCTGGATGTAAATGCAAGAAATCAGTTCCATTGATCCATTGGTACCTCTGGTTCATTTCCAGAAGCAATAAAAATAACTTTAACTGATTCTTGCACCAATTCCTCTTTGGCTGTGGTGGTGTTTGGGCTTTGCACCATGACATCTGCAAAGTTCTCTGGGTGCTGTTAGCCAACGGTCCCTAGAGTCTTACCACTGCTTTTACCAGTACTTCCAGAACTACATCATTCACAACCACCAGTACCACAGTTATGATCAATAGTTTCAAGTAATTTAAATCAACTATGCACCAGGCACTTTACATAAATTAACAATAACCTGCAAAACTCCCTGCAAGTTACCTATTACTACATTTTACAGATGAGGACGCTAAGACTCAGAGAGTTGAAATAAGGTTTGCAAGGTTATACAGCTTGTGACTTGTGGGGCTACATCACGCTACATGTAATGTAGTGTAGGGACTGTTCTCCTTTGAATAGATTAAACAGTGGTTATCAATCCAGGCATCCCATTAAAATCACTTTGAAAAAGAGTAACAATAGTTAGGTACCTCACAAAACCAATTAAGTCAGAATCTCTGAGGGTGGGGTAGTAATTTAATCTCTCTAGGAGAGTCTAATGTACTAAAACCTATTCTTTAAGAGAGACTTGAGATCTGATAAGTCTATTGAGACTTTCAGAAAGTGCATGTTTTAACATGCCCTTAATTTCTATGATAGAAATTATAATATATTCCACTTAACCAGCATGAAACATATCACTAATATATTCCTTAGTGATGGAAGGGGACTCAAAAGATGATATATCTCTCCTCATGGGTCTCTATGCTGAAAAGAAGCTTTCCTAGCAAAATAAGAAAACTTTCCTATGACTATACAATTGATTTCTTATTGTGGGTCACAGTAGTGTTAATCCTTTAATTCCTTTACTTGTACAGTCATTGCAATATACAAAGGCTCTCACAAATCATACATTAGCTCATTTGATGTGCTCATTAGGAAAAGGAAGAAAGCCACATGTTTAATTGAATTGTTTGATTTCTTTTGTTAATTATTGGAATTAAGTTTATATACAGTCAATTTTGAGAAACTACATATTAGAAATATCAACAGAAGAGTTTGATAAGCTACAAAGTTTTGATTGAAATAGATGTTTAAATAGACTCAAATGTAAAGGATAAAGGTTAATCTGATCTTTTATTGTACCCATCATATCTGTATCTTCACATACTACATAATAGACTTGAAATATATGGGTTGCAGATTAGGCATCTTTAATCACCATAAAGGGGTGTGGCCATGTCTTCACACCATGCTTGGAAAAAGAAATCATTGAATAAGTATTTATTGAGTGAATCTATTACTATGTGCACATGTATGTCTATATGCCTATCTATTCTTAATAAAATTATAAATTCCTGGAGAACAGAGAATATCCTTCTATCTTTTTGTATCTACTACTACTATTAGCGTAGATCTGGGTACATCATAAATTGTCTAATAAATATATACAGTTTTCCTTCTAAATGCAATCTAAAATATTATTTGATATTTTACTGGCTTCATTATTCAATGAAACACAATTGGTAAACTATAATATGAAATCAAATTTATTCTCTTTCAAGAAAATATAGAAGTTTTTAAATTTTTTTCATTCTCATTTCTCTCCTCTTCTTTTCCCATAAAATAAATGGTTTGAAAGGTATCTCCAAAATTCAGGAATATATTTTAAGTAATTTGAAAAGGAATATGAGAGTAAATTGTCCATTTTTGGAGAGATCTCCTTGAAATACCTGCAAAATCACTTCTTGACCAATAGCCTTGCTACTCAAATTGTGCTCTGCACATCAGCATCAGTGATATCAGCTGAGTGTTTGTTATAACTGCAGAAACTCAGAGCCCACTGTAGACATACTAAACCAGAATCTTCACTTAAATTTGACAAACACTAACATACACTGTATTCTAACTTCTTCTTTGCTTGATTTTGTGTTTCAAAAAATTGGGGGGCGGTGGTTATATGTATCCTTTCAGAGTGTTTTCTGCCTAGGTCCTACTCCCAAGAAATATACTTTAATATTAAAACATTTGTTTATGCATGAGCTAACAGAGCTTCTAGAAAGTGAACCTGTTGTGACAAATACAAATCATCTGTGTAGGCTGGTGGAGAAAGGCACCATCCTGCTAACAATCTTGGTAGCCATGATTTCTATGATGTGGAGCTTCATAACCTTTCCAGGGAGTTTGAAATGTACTTCTCCTGTCTGCTCATCTGATGGCCAAGCAAAAGGCCACCTGCATTCTGTCTAGAGTCATGGAGAACTTTTCTTGAAGCCCAAGTGTTTTCCTCTATTTATTGCCTTGTTTATTCTATTGATACAACAATGTCCTCCATATTCTTGGTTCTAAAGGAGGGTAAAACAAAAGTAGGACAAAATCAAATATTTAGGGAGACATAACCCTCAGACTTCTTTTTCTTTTTTGTTTCTTTTTAAAATTCTAGTTGCCTTCATTCTTCATTCAGACCCTTAATGTAAAAGTTGTGCTGCAGCAAAGAAACATAATCAGTTGACCAGATATTCTTAAAATCAATATATCAAAACACAATTAATTATGAATTCCTTTCATGTTTTCCTCTTTCTATGTTTTTTTTAATGTGGATGTATGTTTTCTTTCTTTTTTGTTGAAGTATAGTTGATATACAATGTTGTGTTAATTTCTGCTGTGCAGCAAAGTGATTCAGCTATACATATATATGTATATGCATTCTTTTTTTACATTCTTTTCCATTATGGTTTATGATAGGATACTGTATATAGTTCTCTGTGCTATACTCTTTCTGTGTTTTAATGTACGATAATTTTCAAGTATTTTTTGTAGTTTGGTATATTGAATGATATTTGGTCTAGAAGTAATTAAGGAACACATGTCCTAATGCCAACCTTGCAATCACTGGACATATGACCCTAAGCAAGTGATCAGTGTCTCTGGGCTCAGATTGTTCTTCTCAGAAATGACGTGCTGACATAGACAGTCTCTGGAACCTTCACATTCATGATTCCATGACATCATATCAGCCTCATTTACATAAAGCTGCTGATAAATCTAATTTAAATCCTCTTGCTTATGATGCTACATCAGAAAAAAATAACCTTGTTTTACACAGTATACAATCATGAAAAAATAATAAGAACAGTTAAGATGTCTATCCCATTTGCTGAGAAAGTTTGATCTGTACCAATAAACATTTGCAGGGGAGCAGTAACTAATGCACAAATGCAATACTTCTATAAATTAATCATCCTTGCCTCTTCACAGCAGCAGACTGTTCAGTGCTTTTTTAGGGCCCCAGCTAGTTCTCACTCATAGACTCTGTTTCTGAGAGTACAATTGATTTTTGGAATTGACATTCCCAATCCCAGGACATCTAACTGAGCAAGAGGTTATGAATGTTATAGGGAGGTTTTATTTTCCTCAAAGCCTGCTCTGAATTCAGAATTTTACTGAAGGGGAAGAGAGCAGTGAGGCAATGCCAGTTTCAGCCCAATGGGGAGGAAGGAAATGAATAGGAGGCAAGTAAGAATTCCAAGGGGAGCTATAAACAAATCTGTCCCACTTACATTAAATTTGAAAAATCACATTTAACATCTCCAGAGTGCTTCACTGATCTTGATTTCTCAGTTGCCTCCAATTGTAGGGTTGAACACCTACTATAAGTTATGAACTGTATTTGGTAATGAGGATACAAATATGAAAGATATAATCCTGGATCCTGTGTCACATCTCTGTCTCCAACACTGCTGTCTGAGTCATGGGTTTTCTAAAACATAAATCACTCTGCACTGAACTTTTGTCATCAACTCTCTCATTGCTAAGAATAGAAGTCCAGACATAGAAGGCCCTTAACTATATGGTTACTGCTTACTTTTTTCTGTCCCATCTGTGTCTTTACCTACTCTTATACCTGGATTCTACTGAAATCTCTGCATCCCGCTCCAAGTTTGACTTCAGTAGATGGACCATACTCTTAAATTTCATTGTCCTTACCTATTATTCCATCTTGCCAAAGTGGCTTTACTGACTTTCTTCACTTTGTTAGGTCCTACTAGGTCTTCAAGTATCAGCTGAGCTATCCAGCTTTTTAGGACCCATTCTAATGTCTAGGATTAGTGGTCCATTATTGTATCCATATAGGAAATAGTTCTTTTATCTACTGTAGAATGTTACCATCTATTTACCATTCTAGACCATAAAATTCTTTCAATCAACCTGTCCAGTGTCTGGCCAGTACATGCTCAAGTAAATTTTCATGTAAGATTAAATTATTACATAAATAACCCTAAGAGGTAGGTGATCATATTACTCTCTCCATCTTATAGTTGAAGAAACATTAAAGATCTTATCCCAAACCAAGAATCAGAAGGTAAAGCAAATACACTTTTCTGACTAAATTACATACTGTTTTCCACTGGAATGCCTTTTTATCATGCTGAACAAAATCAATGATGGGGAGAAATATCAGGACTACAGAAGCACCAACAGGGGAAAGAGAGATGAATTTTATGGTTCATGGTGGTCTACCAACACATAGCGCTTGTTCTCAGGAGAAATGCAAGTGAAGGGGTTTGGGAAGTGGGATGCCCCTAAAAATGAATTTTTAATAAATGAAATGACAAGTCATTTTCTCAAAGGAATAAGAGTGGCAGTACATATTTTGATCAACTTCCATCATTTTGTTGTTGTTGCTGCTTCCAAAAACATGAGATTTGTCCTGGACACTTTGCAGATTAGAAAATAAGTTTGTCTACTGTATCTTTTTCACAGTCCTTTAAAGTTCTTCTTCTTTTAATCTTTAAAAGAAATAAAGCAGCTTAAGTCACAGGTGACTTTGGATAGGGTCATTTGCCATCTGTGTGACTTTCCACATTTGAAATAAATTTTATTTGAGCTGTTTTCTTTTCCTTTTAAAAGCAATTTTACTTCAGTTTTGTCTAGGACATATTAAAGGCCCTTAACTAATAAGAGCTTAGGCAATATCTCATTGGCTTACAATTATCACCAAATATTTTTCCAGCTCTTCATTATTAAATTTCAAACATACAGAAAAGTTAGAAGAATTTACCACTTAGATTTCACATAAATTTGGTGCTTGTTAACATTTTCCATGTGTGTCTCATGATACTTCACTCCTAAATATTCCAGCATTGTCTCCTAAAAACAAAAGCATTGTCTTTATGTAACTCCAGTGTTTTTATCCCACCTAAGAAAACTAACCATAACACCCTAACTTCATCTAAGATATACAGTTTACGTTCCAATTTCCTGAGTTGCCTACAATAAGCATGTTGCAATTGCTTTTTCAGATTTGGATTCTCTTAAAGTTTATTAATTACATCTGATTCTCATCGCTCTTTAGCGTATTTTCATCTCTAACAGTTCTACTTTCTTATATTTCTTTATTTTTCATAATATTGAATATTTTAAGAATCTGGGTCAGTTATTTTATAGAATATTCCCAACATTTGCCATGTCATTGTTTTCTTATAGTGTCATTTAATTGTTCCTCAATCCCCATGTTTTTTTTATAAACAAGGATCTGGAAGTAATGCCTGAATTAGATTCAGGTAAAATGTTTTTGTCAGAACACTTCACAGGTGAGACAATGTACTTCACATTACAGCACACAAAGAAGCACATAATATCAATTGCTCTCCTTAGCAGAGACTGTGTTTGGCTACTTGGTTAAGATTTTGACCAATAGGTATCTTCAGTATAAAGATTAGTTTCCTCTTTGAATTTAGCAAACAGTAGTTGGGGGTGTGTGTGTGTCATACTTTAGCATATGAACATAATCCTCCTAATTTGAATTCACCTAATGCCTTTTGCCCAACAGGTTTGTTTTATATATTACTTTCTTTCTTTCTTTCTTCCTTTCTTTCTTTCTTTCTTTCTTTCTTTCTTTCTTTCTTTCTTTCTTTCTTTCTTTCTTTCTTTCTATCTTTCTTTCTTTCTCTTTCTTTCTTTCTTTCTTTCTATCTTTCTTTCTTTCTCTTTCTTTCTTTCTTTATTATATTCTTAATTTTTTAACATCTTTATTGGAGTATAATTGCTTTACAACATTGGGTTAGTTTCTGCTGTATAACAAAGTGAATCAGCTATACGTATACATATATCCCCATATGCCCTCCCTCTTGTGTCTCCATCCCACCCTCCCTATCCCACCCCTCTAAGTGGTCACAAAGCAAGGAGCTAATCTCCCTGTGCTATGCAGCTGCTTCCCACTGGCTAGCTATATTACATTTGGTAGTGTATATATGCCCATGCCACTCTCTCACTTCATCCCAGCTTACACTTCACCCTCCCCAATGGACTTGTCCTCAAGTCCATTCTCTACGTCTACGTCTTTATTCTGGTCCTGCCCCTAGGTTCTTCAGAAACTTTTTATTTTTTCTTGGATTTAATATATATGTGTTAACATACAGTATTTGTTTTTCTTCTTCTGACTTTTACTTCACTATGTATGACAATCTCTAGGTCCATCCACCTCACAACAAATAACTCAATTTCGTTTCTTTTTATGGCTGAGTAATATTCCATTGTATATATGTGCCACATCTTCTTTATCCATTCATCTGTCGATGGACAATTAGGTTGCTTCCATGTCCTGGCTATTGTAAATAGAGCTGCAATGAACATTGTGGTACATGACTCTTTTTGAATTATGCTTTTCTCTGGGTACATGCCCAGTAGTGGAATTGCTGGGTCATATGGTAGTTCTATTTTTAGTTTTTTAAGGAACCTCCATACTGTTCTCCATAGTGCCTTATCAATTTACATTCCCACCAACAGTGCAACAGAGTTCCCTTTTCTCCACACCCTCTCCAGCATTTATTGTTTGTAGATTTTTCGATGCTGGCCATTCTGACAGTTGTGAGGTGATACCTCATTGTAGTTTTGATTTGGATTTCTCTGATGATTAGTGATGTTGAGCATCCTTTCATGTGTTTCTTGGCAACCTATATATCTTCTTTGGAGAAATGTCTATTTAGGTCTTCCACCCATTTATGGACTGGGTTGTTTATTGTTTTGATATTGAGCTGCATGAGCTGCTTGTAAATTTTGGAGATTAATCCTTTGTCAGTTGCTTCATTTGCAAATATTTTCTCCCATTCTGAGGGCTGTCTTTTCTTCTTCTTTTATGTTTTCCTTTGCTGTGCAAAAGCTTTTAAGTTTCATTAGGTCCCTTTTGTTTATTTTTATTTCCATTTCTCTAGGAGGTGGGTCAAAAGGATCTTGCTGTGGTTTACGTCAGAGTGTTCTGCCTGTGTTTTCCTTGAAGATTTTTATAGTGTCTGGCCTTACATTTCGGTCTTTAATCCATTTTGAGTTTATTTTTGTGTATGGTGTTAAGGAGTGTTCTAATTTCTTTCTTTTGTTCTAATTTGTTCTTTCTTTTGTTCTTTCTTTTGTTCTAATTTCTTTCTTTCATTCTTTTGCATGTAGCTGTCCAGTTTTCCCAGCACCACTTATTGAAGAGTTTGTCTTTTCTCCATCATATATTCTTGGCTCCTTTATGAAAAGTAAGGTGACCTTGTGTTCGTGGGTTTATCTCTGGGCTTTCTATCCTGTTCCATTGATCTATATTTCTATTTTTGTGCCAGTACCATACTGTCTTGATTATTGTAACTTTGTAGTAGAGTCTGAAGTCCAGAAGCCTGATTCCCCCAGCTCCGTTTTTCTTTCTCAAGATTGCTTTGGCTATTCGGGATCTTTTGTGTTTCCATACAAATTGTGAAATTTTTTGTTCTAGTTCTGTGAAGAATGCCATTGGTAGTTTGATAGGAATTGCATGAATCTTTAAATTGCTTTAGGTA
Organism: Aethalodelphis obliquidens; assembly: GCF_003676395.1. Taxonomy (NCBI): domain Eukaryota; kingdom Metazoa; phylum Chordata; class Mammalia; order Artiodactyla; family Delphinidae; genus Aethalodelphis; species Aethalodelphis obliquidens. The sequence continues at coordinate 10,736,686 of NW_020837958.1, read as the reverse complement.
GTATAGTCATTTTCACAATGTTGATTCTTCCAATCCAAGGACACTGTATATCTCTCCATTGGTTTGTATCATCTTGAATTTCTTTCATCAGTGTCTATAGTTTTCTGCATACAGGTCTTTTGTCTCCTTAAGTAAGTTTATTCCTAGGTATTTTATTCTCTTGTCGCAATGGTAAATGGGAGTGTTTCTTTAATTTCTCTTTCAGATTTTTCATCATTAGTCTATAAGAATGCAAGAGATTTCTGTGCATTAATTTTGTGTCCTTCTACTCTACCACATTCATTGATTAGCTCTAGTAGTTTTCTGGTAGCATCTTTAGGGTTCTCTATGTATAGTATCATGTCATCTGCAAACAGTGACAGCTTTACTTCTTTTTTGAATTGGATTCCTTTTATATCTTTTTCTTATCTGATTGTTATGGTTAAAACTTCCAAAACTATGTTGAATAATAGTGGTGAGAGTGAACAACCTTGTCTTGTCCCTGATCTTAGAGGAAATGGTTTCAATTTTTCACCATTGAGAATGATGTTGGCTATGGGTTTGTCATATATGGCCTCTATTATGTTGAGGTAAGTTCCCTCTATGCCTGCTTTCTGCCCGTCTTTTATCATAAATAAGTGTTGAATTTTGTTGAAAACTTTTTCTACATCTATTGAGATGATCATATGGTTTTTATTCCTTAATTTGTTAATATGTTTTATCACATTTATTGATTTGCATATATTGAAGAATACCTGCATTCCTGGGATAAACCCCACTTGATCAGGGTGTATGATCCTTTTAATGTGCTGTTGGATTCTGTTTGCTAGTATTTTGTTGAGGATTTTTGCATCTATGTTCATCAGTGATATTGCCCTGTAGTTTTCTTTCTTTGTGACATCTTTGTCTGGTTTTGATATCAGGGTGATGGTGGCCTCAGAATGAGTTTGGGAATGTTCCTCCCTCTGCTATATTTTGCAAGAGTTTGACAAGGATAGGTGTTAGCTGTTCTCTAAACGTTTGAAAGAATTCACCTGTGAAGCCATCTGGTCCTGGGCTTTTGTTTGTTGGAAGATTTTTAATCACAGTCTCAATTTCAGTGTTTGGTCTGTTCATATTTTGTATTTCTTCCTGGTTTAGTCTCGGAAGGTTGTGCTTTTCTAAGAATTTGTCCATTTCTTCCAGGTTGTCCATTTTATTGACATATAGTTGCTTGCAGTAATCTCTCATGATCCTTTGTATTTCTGCAGTGTTAGTTCTTCTCCTTTTTCATTTCTAATTCTATTAATTTGAGTCTTTTCCCTTTTTTTCTTTATGAGTCTGGCTAATGGTTTATCATTTTGTTTATCTTCTCAAAGAACATGCTTTTAGTTTTATTGATCTTTGCTATTGTTTCCTTCATTCCTTTTTCATTTATTTCTGATCTGATCTTTATGATTTCTTTCTTTCTGCTAATTTTGGTTTTTTTTTTATTATTCTTCTTTCTCAATTCCTTTAGGTGTAAGGTTAGGCTGTGTATTTGAGATGTTTCTTGTTTCTTGAGGTAGGATTGTATTAATATAAACTTTCCTCTTAGAACTGCTTTTGCTGAATCTCGTAGGTTTTTGTCATTGTGTTTTCATTGTCATTTGTTTCTACCTATTTTTTGATTTCATCTTTGATTTCTTCAGTGATCTCTTGGTTATTTAGTAGTGTATTATTTAGCCTTCATTTGTTTGTATTTTTTACAGATTTCTTCCTGTAATTTATATCTCTTCTCATAGTGTTGTGGTCGGAAAAGATACTTGATACGATTTCAATTTTCTTAAATTTAGCAAGGCTTGATTTGTGACCCAAGATATGAACCATCGTGGAGAATGTTCCATAAACACTTGAGAAGAAAGTATATTTTGTTGTTTTTGGATGGAGTGTCCTATAAATATCAATTAAGTCCATCTTGTTTAATGTATCATTTAAAGCTTGTGTCTCCTTATTTATTTTCATTTTGGATAATCTGTCCATTGGTGAAAGTGAGGTGTTAAAATCCTCTGATATGACTGTGTTACTGTCGATTTCCTGTTTTATGGCTGTTAGCATTTGCCTTATGTATTGAGGTGCTCCTACGCTGCATGCATAAATACTTACAATTGTTATATCTTCTTCTAGGAATGATCCTTTGATCATTATGTAGTGTCCTTCTTTGTCTCTTGTAATAGTCTTTATTTTAAAGTCTATTTTGTCTGATATGAGAATTGCTACTCCAGCTTTCTTTTGATTTCCATTTGCATGGAATATCTTTTTGCACCCCCTCACTTTCAGTCTGTATGTGTCCCAGGGCTGAAGTGGGTCTCTTGTAGACAGCATGTATTTGAGTCTTGGTTTAGCATCCATTCAGCCCGTCTATATCTTTTGGTTGTAGCAGTCAACCCATTCACATTTAAGGTAGTTATTGATATGTATGTTCCTATTACCATTTTCCTAATTGTTTTTGGTTTGTTATTGTAGGTCTTTTCCTTCTTTTGTTTTTCCTGCCTAGAGAAGTTACTTTTGCCATTGTTGTAAAGCTGGTGTTGTGGTGCTGAATTCTTTCAGCTTTTGCTTGTCTGTAAAGCTTTTAATTTCTCTGTCAAATCTGAATGAGATCCTTGCTGGTAGAGTAATCTTGGTTGTAGGTTTTTCCCTTTCATCACTTTAAATATGTCCTGCCACTCCCTTCTGGCTTGTAGGGTTTCTGCTGAGAGATCAGCTGTTAACCTTATGGGAATTCCCTTGTGTGTTAACCTTATGGGAATTCCCTTGTTTTTCCCTTGCTGCTTTTAATACTTTTTCTTTGTATTTAATTTTTGAACGTTTGATTAATATGTGTCCTGGCATTTTTCTCCTTGGATTTATCCTGTATGGGTCTCTCTGAGCTTCCTGGACTTGATTGACTATTTCCTTTCCCATATTAGGGAAGCTTTCAACTATAATCTCTTCAAATATTTTCTCAGTCTCTTTTTTTTTTTATCGTTTTCTTCTGGGACCCCTATAATTTGAATGTTGGTGTGTTTAATGTTGTCTCAGAGGTCTCTGAGACTCTCCTCAATTCTTTTCTTTCTTTTTTCTTTATTCTGCTCTGTGGTAGTTATTTCCACTATTTTATCCTCCAGGTCACTTATCCATTCTTCTGCCTCAGTTATTCTGCTCTTGATTCCTTCTAGAGTATTTTAAATTTCATTTATTGTGCTGTTCATCATTGTTTGTTTGCTCTTTAGTTCTTCTAGGTCCCTGTTTAATGTTTCTTTTATTTTCTCCATTCTATTTCCAAGATTTTGGATCATCTTTACTATCATTATTCTGAATTCTTTTTCAGGTAGACTGCGTATTTCCTCTTCATTTGTTTGGTGTGGTGGGTTTTTACCTTGCTCCTTCATCTGCTGTTTTTCTCTGTCTTCTCATTTTGCTTAACCTACTGTGTTTGGGGACTCCTTTTCACTGGCTGCAGGTTTGTAGTTCCCGTTTTTTTTGGTGTCTGCCCCCAGTGGCTAAGGTTGGTTCAGTGGCTTGTGTAGGCTTCCTGGTGGAGGGGACTGTTGCCTGTGTTCTGGTGTATGAGGCTGGATCTTGTCTTTCTCATGGGCAGGTCCACGTCTGGTGGTGTGTTTTGGGGTGTCTGTGACCTTATCATGATTTTAAGCAGTCTCTCTGCTAATGAGTGGGATTGTGTTCCTGTCTTACTAGTTGTTTGGCATAGAGTGCCCAGCACTGGAGCTTGCTGGTCGTTGAGTGGAGCTGGGTCTTAGCGTTGAGATGGAGATCTCTTGGAGAGCTTTCACTGTTTGATATTACATGAAGCCTGGGGGTCTCTGTGGACCAATGTCCTGAACTCAACTCTCCCACCTCAGAAGCACAGGCCTGACACCCAACCAGAGCACCAAGACCTTGTTATCCAGGCGGCTCAGATGAAAAGGGAGAAAAAAAGAAACAAATAAAATAAAGTTATTAAAATAAAAAATAAATAACAGTTATTAAAAAACTTAAAAAGTAATAAAGGAAAAAAAAAGGACAGACAGAACCCTGGGACAAATGGTAAAAGCAAAGCTATACAGGCAAAATCCCACAAAGAAGCATACACATGCACACTCACAAAAAGAGAAAAAGGAAAAAATATATATATATGTATATATATAAAAAAAGGAAGAGAACAACCAAATCAATAAACAAATCTACCAGTGATAATAAACTCTAAATACTAAATTAATATAAACATAAAACCAGAAACAAATTAGATGAAGAAAGCAAACCCCAAGTCTACTCTTGCTCCCAATGTCCACCGCCTAAATTTTGGGATGATTTGTTGTCTATTCAAGTATTCCAGAGATGCAGGGTACATCAAGTTGATTGTGGAGATTTAATCTGCTGCTCTTGAGGCTGCTGGGAGAAATTTCCCTTTCTCTTCTTTGTTCACACACCTCCTGTGGCTCAGCTTTGGATTTGGCCCCACCTCTGCATATAGGTCACCTGAGGGCGACTGTTCTTAGCTCACACAGGACGGGGTTAAAGTAGCAGCTTATTAGGGGGCTCTGGCTCACTCTGGCCAGGCAGAGGGAAGGGTACAGGATGTGGGGCGAGACTGTGGTGCCTGAGGCCAACATGACTTTGCAACAGCCTGAGGTGCACCGTGTGTTCTCTCTGGGAAGTTGTCCCTGGATCACATGACCCTGGCAGTGGCAGGCTGCACAGGCTCCTGGGAGCGGTGTTGTGGGTAGTGACCTGTGCTTGCACACAGGCTTCTTGGTGGCTGCAGCAGCAGCCTTAGTGTTTCATGTCTGTCTCTGGAGTCCATGCTGATAGCTGAGGCTCACTCCAGTCTCTGGAGCTCGTTTAGGTGGTACTCGGAATCCCCTCTCCTCACACACCCCGAAACAGTGGTCTCTTGCCTCTTAGGCAGGTCCAGACTTTTTCCTGGACTCCTTCCCAGCTGGCTGTGGCGCACTAGCCCCCTTCAGGCTGTGTTCACTGAGCCAACCCCATTCCTCTCCCTGGGATCTGACCTCCGAAGCCTGAGCCTCAGCTCCCAGCCCCCACCCATCCCAGCGGGTGAGCAGACAAGCCTCTCAGGCTGGTGAGTGGTGTTTGGCATGGATCCTCTGTGCAGGAATCTCTCCACTTTGCCCTCTGCACCCCTGTTGCTGCGCTCTCCACCACGGCTCCGAAGCTTCCCCCTCGCCAACCCCGTCTCTGCCAGTGAAGGGACTTCCTCTTGTGTGGGAACTTTTCCTCCTACACAGCTCCCTCCCAGAGGTGCAGGTCCTGTCCCTATTCTTTTGTCTCTGTTTTTTCTTTTTTCTTTTGCCCTACCCAGGTACGTGGGGAGTTTCTTGCCTTTTGGGAGGTCTGAGGTCTTCTGCCAGCATTCAATAGGTGTTCTGTAGGAGTTGTTCCACATGTAGATGTATTTCTGATGTATTTGTGGGGTGGAAGGTGATCTCCAGGTCTTACTCCTCCACCTTCTTGAAGGTCTCCTCTGCCCAACGGTTTTATTGTGCATTGATTGTCTATGCTGCAATCAATTATATCATTGGATTTTGCAAAAAGATGATACTTCTAATTGCATCATTTATTTTATATTTATTTTGCATATTTATTATGCATAATTAATTTGTGAAAAAGAGTTTTCTCTCAACAACCAGTAATGAATTACAGACCTTTGTTAAAAAGACAGAAAAAAAATGGTCAGATCTTCTCTTTTAATTATTACTTTCAGAGTAAAGCATTGACATGATAGTTACCTCCTAAAATGAAAAAAATTTTTTTTTTTTAATTTAGGGTTAAGGGTAGATTTTTTTCTTCTATAGATATAAAGCTGTACTGCCTCTAAACATAGGGGAGTATAGAGGGGATTAGCTGGAAAACATCAGATTCTAATTTAGGTCTGCAGCTTATAAGTCTTTTTATCAAGAGCAACTGCTTAAACTTCTTCAGCCTCGTTATTTATTTACCCATATATTTTCATGGACATCTAATAAATGGTAGTATGTGAATCAGTTCTTTTTTATGGCTAGAATTCTATTTGGATCCTCACAGAATTTATTAGGTTACAGTGCCTTCTAGGTTTTTGTTTGATGCTGTTGTTGTTTAAAAATATTAATAAAACTTCCATGATGACTTCAGTGCAGACTGAGTCATATTTTTATTAAAAATTAAATTGTGAGTTTTAATTTTCTATTCTTTGGGAAATGTCACATATATTGATGAATTGTTTTTTTAAGGGATTTCTCTCCTGTTTCGGCAGCCTTTGAAAAACAACCTTTTTCCTTGCAAATTATGATGTTTTTGATAGACATTTATCAACTGTGGGAAAGTAACCACATGGTTGTTATTTCTTAAAAACAACACACTCGTAGGAAAGAAGACACGTGACTTATGGCAGAAATTTTTTCCAAGGAATTAGGAAAGAGAAATTGTCTATATTTTCAAGTCAGATACACATGAAGCAAAAAAAGGGATCCCCATGTAGAGTTTTATGAGTTTGCCTTCAAAAAATTTGGCATTCCTTTAAATTATCTCATGGAATTTTTGCTGAAATTCTGTAATACATGAAGTCCACAGTCCACCTTATGTAGATGAAATATGAACACCTGTTTAGCTATTAACATTAACTAAACTGTCTTAACCTAGAATGGCTTCATTAATGCTTACAGCTGGAGCTCCACATTTCCCAGAAAAAAGAAGATCACTAACGTTTTTTGAGAAAAGTATTCAAAATATCACAATTTCAGCATCAGTTATCCATGTACAGTGCTCTTGATGCTTATTAATTAAATTTTTCCAATTAACTTTTTGAAAAAAACACTACCCTCCTTTTGCCTAAAGTCTTAATTAATTTGTTCTTTTTATAATGTCATGTGTGAAATGGTCAAACTGCCAGGAAATCAGTCAAAATGGATTTATAAAATTCTAATTATGATAATATTAATTAGTAACTGTACTTTCACTGGCTTCTTGGCAGTCTTCTGGTAAGACTTCCTTCTTTAGTTTTTTTTCTGAAGTATAGACTTCTTCCATCTTAGGAAGAAGGATGAGAGAGATTCAACTTCAATAGAACTTTGTGACTATACTTTGGTCATTTTTTCCCCCACCGAATTTGGTGATCAAGTCTCCCTTTTTTATGTATGAGAGATTGAACGAATTATTTCCAAGGGACAAACATGCAAAATTATTATGACATATATTTTTTTAAATGTTTAATATATCCTGTGCTTTAGTTTCCTACCCTTGTTGCAACAAATAAATGATGTTTGGGGAATGTAGTCTAAATCATGGAGTATCATGAGCTTCTAGTGGTGTATGTTCAAATCCATCTTTTTCCCTCATGAGAGAAGGATCATCATTTAAAAAAAAAAAAGTCAAGAACTTCCACTTTTCTGAGACAATATTACCCAAAATTCCCCAGGCACAAAATTGTATCATGGTTGGATTCCATAACTGTTGGTCAAATTCTATGAGTGAGAGAGTTTAGGGCACACATCTCTCCTTTTGCTTTGACTTGTAATGTATAGGGGTGTCCAGGTCCATCAGCTGAGATCTGTCATAGCTGCAGTGCAAGTTGGGCTCAGGTGGAGATACAAAGGATTAGGTGCAACCCTAGTCAATCTGAAAATACACGAGGCTGAAGTTCGAATGGTAGATCAGCTTATCTACAAACAGCAATCTTGGGCCAGTGAGTTTATTCTACTTAAGAATTATCAGGTCAGCTGAAAGAACCTGTTGCTCTCAGGTCAGACTGCAACTGCTAAGCATATTAGGTGTATAGACTCAGGTTTTTCAACTTGGGAATTACCAAATACCAGTAGAGCATAGTGATGTAGGGTATTGATTCTGGACAAATACTACTAGTCGATCAGTTTTTCATCACGTAGACTTTGTGAAATTTGCTTAACTTCTCTGTATGTTCGTTTCCTCATCTGTACCATGGAGGTAATAACAGCACTCCCTTAAGAGCATCTTATAAGGATTAAATGAGATAATGTTTTTCAAGTGATTAGCAAATGGGCACGTTCAATGAATGTTAGCTATTGCTATTGCTGCTGCTGCTCTAAGGTCTATCAAAAGTAGAACCTACCTAACCTTAAAGGCTACAGTTTGTTAACACCTGAGAATGGTCCCAAGATCAGAAGGTGTCATTTCACTATAACAGCCACTGCACTGTTTTCTGTAAATAATCTCATAACTCCAGGTGAGCTTCTCTTTTGGGGAAGATGCAGGCCTGTTTACAACCATTCCGCTCCTCCTTCTCTGCGCACTGGCTGAACAACCTTTTAATGTTTTGTCTTTCTTGTCCAGGATGCCACAATCCCATTCAGAAACAAAATTTTGTCAGAGTTTCCTGATTCAGGGCAACATGCCTTTCAGTTGATCAGTGAACACCCTTACGAAGCAATCTTGTCAAGATCCCTTGGTGCCTGTGCCTGGAAAGGAATATGAGTTATCATATAAATTGTTTCTTAATAGATTATATGCCCAGCACAATGTTAAAATTACTCTGTTATTTGAGTTAAAGAAAATATTTCTTCTCATAGGTGGTATTTGCCTGAATTCCTTTTGTCTTCTCCTTTTGTATTGCCCAGTTGAAATAACTCTTGAATTTTCTCTAGACCATACTCAATATTCAAATACAGTAATGTTTTTCTATCTACACTCACTACTGAGCAATATTTATATATCTTTTCAAAGTCTTTGAAGCAGTGTCCAAATGGAAATGATTGTGGGGATTGAGTAACTTCAATATTTTCAATGGGAGGAAAGAAAATGAAATTACTGGCCAGATGTGCAGACAATTTATCATCTTACCAGAGAGAAGCGAGCTTCTCAAAAGAAGCTAATTTCTGCAATCTCTTCTGCATGTCAAACCAAGTTATTCTCTTGGTATTTGTATCCAACAGAGAACTGGAAGAGAATTACCAAGAGATAAATGGAGAAGAAGGTGGGAAATTGTAGTGTATATACTCAAACTAATATTTTTAAATACCAAATTTAGTATGTAACATTTGGGCCTTTAATATGAAGAGGCAAACTTTAAATGTGTGCTAGTCAGTTTTTACAATGAATAGTTTCTTTTTACCAGAAGCATTAGGCTGTAATATTCTCTCTCTCTCTCTCCTTCTTCCTCTCTCACACACACACAAACAATTTCAGCACATGAACTTTTGAATAGGTAATACCTTTAAACATTACAAAATTTTAAAAAATTTAAAAAGGTAAAAAAAAAAAAAACTAAGCCTTTCTCCCACTTTTTTCTTCTTAGACCCTAAGGTCCTCTTCAGAGACAACTATTATGAAGTTTCATGGGTATTCTTCTAGGCTATCTGTGCATAGACATATGCTCACACATTATGTGTGGTTCCATTACTGATGTCTGATATGAGTCCACTATTAAAGTTCCCCTTGTATATCAGAACTGTCTATCCATGTCAATGAATATAAATTTCCATTTAAATCAGCAAATACTATATGTGGGAAGACTAAAACATGGGGAAGGAGGAAAGGAGCTGAAGGAATTTCCCCAGGTCTCCTCTTCCTACTTACAGTAGGAGGATCAGAGGAATCTCAGCTCTTGAGAGTAGACACAAACAGAGACACAGACACACACACACACAATTTGCATAGCTTTAAGATCTCCTTAGTCGCAAAGGCTTGGTTTAGGTTGGCCTCAAGTAAAGCCCAGTTTCCCTCTTCTAGTTAGATTCATAATTTATGGAAAATAGCATCTATTACTATTCCTTCCAATGAAGAACACATTAAATGTATTTTGTATATTTTGTTGCTTTGCCCAAGCCTGCTATTTCCATAGCCTTTATTTTTTTCCTTTCCTTGTCCTTGCACCACTGTAAAATGAGATTCCAGTGAATCAAATTACATCAATAACAAAATCTGATCTTTAGAAATTACAAAGCTTTCCAACGCAGACTTCATGTTTACTTCTTGTTGGCATTATTACCTAAAGCCAAAAATGTCTCACATAAACTTACTGATGTAAATTATTAATAGTGCTAAAAGCAAGACATTCGTTTTACAAGCTCTACTAAAGTATAATAGTGGCAAATTGCCATTATTTCATTTACTTAATAATGCATTTATCTAAGATATTTATAGGCATGCTCTCTTGAAAATATGCATTATTTTAGTGATTAAGTTGTCCTGTCATTTCTAAAAATATGAGGCTTAAATAATTCTTTTCACACTCAAGTGAATGATATACTCAATGATTATGTGTGTGTGTGTGATGATATTCTCCAGTCCTGAAAACCACCTCATCTGCAGAGTGAAATCAATGGACATTCCTGCTCCAATAAATTAACGTTCCCAAAGTGGATGTATCTTAACTCAAACTAGTTTACCAGGATCAAGTGACTCATTTAGCAATACCAACAAGTTCATTTTTAAGTGCAATAAGACAAGGAAAGAAAAAATGGAAGAGAAAGAGAGAACTATTTGTGAATTTATTAGTGAACATCTATTCATAGTTCTTATCAACAACAGACAACAAACACCAATGAAGTCACTATAGTGTCTATTTATATTTATAAATCATGTTGTGAAAGGTAAAATTACATTGAAAAAATTCTTTTGTCTTTCTGAATATTATCTCATGCAGGTAAATTGTGAATCAGAAAAAAATTATTGTCAAGCATTCACTTTTACTTAATTTAGTCATTCACCCATCAATAAGAGTTACCATGTGCTGCTATCAACAGAACATTTAAGACAAGTGGTGCTAATGCTATGGAAAATATAAAGCTTTCCCTATAGAAGATGCTGTTAGATTACAGGGGGAGAAAGTAGATGAAATAATTCCCAGAAGCTGGCAGTTCTGAATTTTCAAAAATGTAAAGGATAAGAAAGCAGTGTACGCACATACACATAAACACCCACTACAAATAGAATAGACACAGAGCTACTGGACAATTTCATTTCTGCTAAATGGAATATCTGAAATAAATGGCAACACTTGTTGGAAAACTTTTTTTATAATGTGAAGAATTTAATTGGTTCTAAAAGCTTCAATTTTAAAGTACTCAGAGTTGGACTAAAAATAAAATCTTGAGCTCAAGACCAAGTGCGATCAAAGACACTCATATGAAGTATGAATGTCTAGGAAAGCTGCAAAAAAAGGGTTTCTAAACACCCTGAATGCTCTGGAGGTTCCAGACCCAAAGCCAAGGAGGGGTACTGCAGCAATCAGAGTTGCTGGATTACTAACATCTGAAAAACTTAAGAATGATGAAAAACCATGAACTACATCTTTAATGATTCATGTATCTCTAACATAATTTCTTATATAAAAGAATTCCACTTTCTTCTTTTTATAGCAGTTTGTTCTTTTAATGAAACTATCGGAATATCCAATGCAAATTTTGCAGATAAAGTAACACTTTTAATAAATATTCCTCCCCCCATGCATAAGAAATTTGTAACAGGTTCACTTTGCTCTGCTTTTTGGTTATATAGTGTTTAATAACTCAAATGTCTTGGTATTTAGAGTAGTGTCTAAAGCACAGTATCTAGTCTCTATTCACAGTCTTTGATATTATGTAAAGTACTGAACTAACCCCTGTTTATCATTCATGTTGCAAAGTCCAGTTCATTATCTGTAAAGAATGTTGCATTTGCCTAGGCAGCTCTTTGATGAGAATATATGGGAAACTGAATATGTACCATATGGACCCGAGGTAAGGAGGGCTTTGACTGTTAAGTGGAAACTTCTTGATCAAATTGAAACTAGTATTATATTTATATACAGGATCTCTCTTCTTTACCCATGTATTTCTCCACTCAGAGAATGAATAAATTTTAAAATATTTCAAATATCACAAATTACAATTTCTATAGCCATTTTACTGAGTTTAGAGAAAAATAAATGTCAATCAGCAAACCACATATTTAAAATTCAGAGTCATTTGGACAGGATTATAACTACCTGTTTTAAAGGGAAGAATGAACTGGGACAGGGCCATGATGTGGGCAAATGATGTAAACCTATGTATTTCCTTATTAGTGCTGATATTCTTTATAGTGATCACTGAAAAAGAGATCACTTTAAGAGATCACTGAAGGAATCAAAGAAGAAATAAAAAATTACATAGAAACATATGACAATGAAAACACAACGACCCAAAACCTATGAGATGCAGCAAAAGCAGTTCTAAGAGGGAAGTTTATAGAAATTTAATCTCACCTCAAGAAACAAGAAAATCTCAAATAAACAATCTAACCCTACACTTAAAATAACTAGAGAAAAAAGAACAAAGAAAACCGAAAGTCAGTAGTAGGAAAGAAATAAAAATCAGAGCTGAAATAAATAAAATAGAAACTAAGCAAACAATAGCAAAGATCAATAAAACTAAAAGCAGGTGCTATGAGAAGATAAACAAAATTGATAAACCCTTAGCCAGACTCATCAAGAAAAAAAGGGAGAGGATGCAAATCAATAAAATTAGAAATGAAAAAGGAGAAGTCACAACTGATACCACAGAAATACAAAGGATTATAAAAGACTACTACAAACAACTATATGCCAATAAAATGGACAACCACAAAGAAATAGATGGAGTCTTAACAGCAAATTATTCAGTTCAAAGTTATTTCTCCCCCAAAAGGCATCCTCTGATATCTGGAAGTTTAAAATGATTGTAAGATGAATGGTACCATGCATGAGTGGAAACCTTAATCCTCCCATTTCTTGAGGGGTATGTCAGTCTTTACTATGTGCAAAATCAGCAGCTCCCAATCATTTCGCCCTCACCTTGGAAATGGGCACAGCATAAAGAAATTGATCTTTTTTCTATTAGTAAAATTTTAAATGACCATCTTGCTTTGATGTATAACCATGCTCTGCCATAGTTAAGTAGATGTACACTGAAAGCAGGAAGTGGCCTCCCCTTGGCCTTGTATTTTGGGTCCTAATACTCAGAAATTTCATTCTAAATCCCTATACACTCACTAAAAGGTGAAGTTTTAAAGTGGATGCAATAGGTTTTTTGAGGGAATGCCAGTCATCGCACATGTTTCTGTTTTAAATTTGGGTAGTGTTTCATTTTATGTTCTGATTTTATAGAATTGTATAATGTATGAGATGTCAGTCCTTTGAGATCAGCTAGTCCAACCTCCTCCATACCCAGATGAGAATATTGAGACATCACAGCCATATAACCAATGGTGGTGTCATGATGCCCTCTATCAAATGGAAAACAATGTCAAGCACCAACCCTTCTCACCATACCCACCATAAATCACTGACTTAGGAGTAAATCTGACAAAGGCCTCTGAATTACTGATTTAGAGAACGATATCTAGCAGGCTCTCTGGATTTTTAAAGTTATGCAGATTTAAATCCTCTGTATAAAAAAAATAGCCAAGTATATTAAGAGAATATTTTTAAAATATTTCTAAATCCAAATTCCTAAAATCACATATTTAAAATAAATGAAACAACACCTGAAAATAACATATAGTACGTGGTGTTTGGTGAATGAAACTTGCATTTATTATTATTATTAAACATCAATTCCTTGGGTATAACATTCATTTATGTAGGTAATTTTTTTTAAAGGAAATGTTTCTATTTGTTTTCATCACAGATTTTCTTTCTTAATTATATGTAGCTTAGTATTTTATCCATCCTTAATATATTACCCATCCTGACCTGTATTCATACTATCTGAAAACACAGCAGTCAAGTATTTGGATGCATGATCTGAGGTTAAAATGCTTAGTACATGGAAAAAGTAAAGTTCTTTTTTTTAAGGCTTTATGTCTTAAAAAAAACTCACAAATTGTGTTTTACAATATAATAGCTAAAGAGTCCTATTAGTGACACGTGAAGGTTTATAGTAGTTGCTGCTTGCCAGTGATCATTAAGTGAAAAAATCATCCATCAGTGGTATGGAAATCAACCCTGTTCATAAATCATTCTGCTCAATCTTTTACCAAAGGTGAGCTAAATGAACATTTTAGAAACATCTATAAAAATTTAAGACCAAGAACAGGAATGATTTTCTCAATCTATTTAGTAGTCAGTACTGATAGAAGTCTTTTGGGAGAAATTTTGTCAATTTATTATTTCATTTTGCAGAGCATATGATCTAAACAATTATACTTCCCCTTGCATAGGCCATGACTTTTACACAGAGTAAATTTTCTTTCGTTCAACAGGTTACTTTTATGAGTGAGAAAAGTGTTCACCTGGGGAGAAAAATAGCACGTTTCTGTCTCTGTCCTTGGGTTACTCTTCTTCTCCTTATTCATGACGTTTTCCACTCTACCCCCACCCCCATGCTCAGCACCCCAATGCACTCATGCACTTTTAGTTTGCTTAGAAGGCCCTTCTCTGGACCCTGGAAATTTCTGTTTAGCTCTGCCTTGTATCATATTTTATAGAATTTTGGAAATTAAGCTCTTCATGCTTGCCTGGTCTGGATGGTAGAGCATATCTAATTTTGTGGGATAAGAAAGAAAAACAGCCTCCCTAACAGAGTGTCATTTGGAGGACATGGCCCCAGAAAATAAAACAACCGATGTTTAGAAATATTTTCTATTGTTTCCTTAAAAACATTCTTTCCCTCATTTATCGGCTGAAATGTAAAATAAGTGCATTTCAAAATCTGCAACAAGGAAAGAGAAGAGAATGTGGCTACTTTAATTGAAAAGTACTATTCAGCACTTTAAATAATTCACCATTTTCTGCTCTACAAATGGTGATTTTTCTCAACAGTATCAACTACTAATTAACGAGAATTTTATAAGACAAACATTTCCAATATTTTATTACAATGATAAGGTGAATATGTTGATCCTCCTGGAAGAATCATTCACAGGAATTAGAACTGGGGCCAGTTTTAAATGCTACAGGAGAACTGGTTTCAGTTCAAATTAATAAAGAATTTGAAACATCTTTCCAAGATGGAAAGTATTGCTCTGGAAGATAGCAAATCTCAGTCACTGAAGATATTCTGGCTAGACTAGATATCTATTTGGAAGGGACTTTTGTCATGAGGATTTAAACCATCAACTATATTGATGCTAGGTGTTTATGACAATATTAACAACTTGAGTAATCATCCAACTAGCTGGTTTATGAAGATGCTTGATGCTTTTCAATTATGCTAAGGTTCTAAACTCTACCATGGAGGCATCAAAGGTAATTTTCAGTCTTCTGAACTCAAATCCTCAACAGCTCTAACTGATCAACCTCTGTACCCCCAACTGTGTCTAACAGTGTCAAAAGCTTAGTTGGTATTCAAATAGCTATTTTCATACCACTCAATTCCAATTCCTTGCCAGTCTTACTAGAGGAAAATGTCATGAAAATATAAAAGAGGTCATTAAAATATATTTGTTTCATGAAGAGTTTTTCTGTCCTTGTTTTAGAATATTAAGAAGTAGTAGTGATTCTTCATTGAGATCAACCTCAGGCAGCTGCTCAAGCCAAGTTGCCTGTGATTGGTTTCAGGTTTCACCACCTACCAGCTTGTGGCGCCACAGGAGATTAAATGTATTGGGCTGGCCAAAAAGTTTGTTCGGTTAGTGAACACATTATGCAATAAAATTCCTGGTGAAAATGAAAAATGTGTCTTTTCCTTAAAACCAAGTGAACTTTTTGGACAACCCAATACTTGTCCCATCTGTGCTTTTGTTTCTTTTTCTGGAAAGTGGGGGTGATATTTGTAATCTACTTTGTAGGGTTTTGAGAGATTTAAATTGTTAATACTTGCAAAGTGCTTAGACTGGTGACGGACATTTGTCGTTAATCAGTGTTAACTCCTATTTTTAGACTACAGACCAAGTATTTTGCAATCAGAAATTAGATACCTCCTTTATTCCCTACTTTATTCCTACTGAGAAGCTACAAGTCCATTTCTTTTTGTTTTGTTTCACTTTTCTGCCACAAAACTTCTGGGTTTCCTTCTTAACTATCTTAAAGACATCTCGAACAGAAACTGGATTAGTCCCAACCATTCTTAGACCATTTCAATGGTGATATAATTTGTTTTCATTTATTTTCAACCAAACAATCAAAACTTATTCCTTACATTTCTTTTCTCCTATCTTCCATATTCTGTATCTCTTTCCTCCCCAGCTAAATCCCCTATGAGCCTCATCGTTTCTGTCCACCAGACTTCAGAAGGAAGGATGAGACATCTTGTCACCAATTCTTAGAGAGCAGAAATCACAGGGTCAGCTAGGTTCTTTCCAATTAACACTCCAAATTACATTTGTGAGGTGTGAGCTTCAGTGCTATGTTCTCTGTTGCCAGACCTGGTTAAAAAAAAAAAAAAAAAACTTCTGTCAAAAATAGCCTGCAGAGATTCACATGACCTTGTGTATCATTGAAGTTGTAAATGCTTTTTAGGGTGTTTGAAAAAGAATGATAAAACGCTTCTGTGACTAGAGCTGAAACTGGTAAATCATGATTTGATTTGATTTTTTTCATTTTCCTGCTGTGATTTTTTTCTAACTTGGGGAAGGAGGGAGGAAATAGCCCACTCCTAGGACAAGGGAGAAGTGACAACTGTGACTATCATTAATAAATAAATAAATAAAATTCAAGCATGAAGCACCTTTATTTTATGAGAGCAGTTTGGAATCTCAGTTTGAAAGTGAAATGTATTCCTCACAAATAGGCAAAATGTTTTATGGAGTAATGAAGGGGAGTAGAGTCTCCTGTAGCTGTCAGATTGAATTACATTGCTCTGTTGCTTTACTGCTTTGAGGAAGCAGAAGTCATGTTTCTTATGCATGTCCTTGAAAATTAAGTGTTTTTTTTCCTTTACAATTACTGGAAGGGGGGTGGAAATAGAGAAGAGTGTGTATCCAAACATGGAGAAAAAAACAATATGCATGCATTTATTTAAATCTTATATATTTGTGACTAGGTCGTCATATCAACCTGCGTGTGGTTTTCCAAGCATGCCTCACTCTCATGTGTCTTTGCAGGTGCTACTCTCTTACTTGACATTGCCTCTTTTCATTGTGTGCCCTGTGTGTACTTTCTCTTTCTTGGAGACTGCACTCATGTATTTTAACATCTGTGAAGCCTTCCTTGCCTCCCTTCAATAAATATCCTGCAGCACTCCTTTTCCTGGACTTCCATAGATTGTTACATTAATCTCTATCAAACTCATTTACTGCACACTGTAATACTTTCGAATGTATTCAACTCCCCACGCTGACACCAAGTCCCATGAGACCAGACTATATCATGTTTTCCTTTATCCCTTCATAGGATGTTTAGCACATATTATACATATGAAAGATATAACTTATAGATATGTATATTCAGACGTGTCATGTGACCTCTTATATGTATACGCACACACACTTGCATGCAACCATAAAAGGAAGATGCTGAGATAGAGATATTAAAATACAAAAGTATCTTTATATCTAGAGGGATAAGGACAAAAGAAACACATATGAATAATTTTAGGTACATAATACTTGCTTAACTCTACCTTGTAAACATCTATCACAACTCAGAGCAGAATGCTATAGTTCAGAAATTTTGTAGCATCAGGTTGGTATTCTATTTCTTAGAAAATTAAATTTCTTTACATCAAATCAAGGAACTAAACACTTGGTTTTCTACCTCAAACATATATTTCCTCAAGTGCTGGTACTACAGTTTGTTACCACCATCTTTTCATTAACTTCTCTGCCATAAAAACACGTGTCTAACAATCTCCTTAGTAATGAAATCAGTAGAGAGTATGACAAAGAAAGAGCCAACTCAATTACTACTGATCCATGATTTCTTTCCAAATTCCACTTATTCTATAGCTCACTGATTATTTTACATTTGGTTGTATGCTCTGCTCCCTTGAGATGCCTTTATCCTATTTCCTTTGCTTTTAGTTGCTATCAGGACTCTTCATTTATCCCATCAGGTGTACACCTTACATAGAATACATACTGTAAAATTAACCTGGAATGTGTCATATTTCATTCTGAATTAGGAAAAATACATTTGACCCTTACTCCTGTGTAGTACCTAGTCCATTTATATTAATTTTAATAATTGATGTTTTATCTACCTTTGTTCAAATGACTGTGAGGCAGAATTATTTCAATGGGGATATAAATTTATCAGTTCTAATAGTTGTTCTCATCTTGATTGTAAGGTTGATTCTTTAGGAAAATTGTTCTCAGCTATTTGCTTATGTGGTCTTTTCCTCTTTATCAGAGGATATAGATTGAGTACCTAGTCCAGTGTAGGCAGCATGCTAGGAAATAGATGTACTAGCCCAGTTCCTACACTCCAAAGAGCTTTCTCTTCTGAGGGTCACAAGCCCACTGGGAAGTGGCTGTATGTAAAAAGGATTATGCCACTTCGGAGAGAATGTCAGCCAAGACTTCCTAGAGGAATTAATATTTCATCATTATAGTGTTTTTACTTACAGAGCATCTTGTATTTATTACATGGTATTCTTTCCCATACTTACTGTTACACTCATACATACATCATGAAGGACAAAAAAAGTCAGTGGAACAATGAAGAAAAGCTAAAATGCTGAGAACTATACCATTAAAATCAGATGCTCTTTGATGCATTTAGTATATGGCTTTTTTATGTAAAGGTCCTCCAAATAACTTCCAAGAGTTTTAGATAAATTGTTATTGAAAAACCACCTTTAGAAACTCTGATTAACCCACTGTGTCTATATAATATAAAACAATATCTATACACATGTTTATACATATAAACTTATGCACAGATACATAATTATGCAAAGTGTTATTGATTATAAAATAGAAAACTAAATCAACATGTACTTAGGTAAATGTGTTGGCATTGTTACACATTTTTTCTAATGAAGACCAAAGAGTAGAAGAAGAGTCAAAGAATAGCATGAGCACATGTGTGCGCGTGCACACACACACACACACACACACACACGTACACATACACACATATACGTACATACACATACATACAGTCAATACCTGGGTACGTTCTATTTCTAGCCCTGGCCATACATCAATTTTCTTTTTTGCCTATTTTTCTTTGTTTATTGTGGTAAAATATATATAACATAAAATTTGTCATTTTAAGTGTACAGTTCAATAGCATTAAGTACATTCACATTGTTGTGTTACCATCACACTATCCATCTCCAGAATTTTTTTAGCTTCCCAACGGAAACTTCATACTTGTTAAACAATAACTCCCCATTCTCCTATCCTCCCTCTCTCTGGTAACCAACATTTTATTTTCTGTCCCTATAAATCTAACTACTTGAGGTACTTCATATCAGTGGAATCGTACAATATTTGCCCTTTTGTGACGGGCTTATCTCACTTAGCAAGATGTCCTCAAGGTTTATTCATGTTATAGCATATGTCAGAATTTGCTCCCTTTGTATAACAACATTCCTTTGTATGTATATGCCACATTTTTTTAAATCTATTCATCTGTCAATAGACACTAGGATTGCTTCCACCTTTTTGGCTATTGTGAATATTGCTGCTATGAACAAGGATGTACAAATATCTGTTCAAGTCCCTGCTGCAAGTCTTTGGGGTAGATACCAAGAAGTGAAGTTGCTGGATCATATGGTAATTCTATTTTTAATTTTTTGGGAAACTGCCATATTGTCTTCCACAGTGGCTGCAACATTTTATGTTCCCAACAGCAATATGCAAGGCTTCCAATTTCTCCACAGCCCCACTGATGCTTGTTATTTTCTGGATTTTTGATAATGACCATCCTAAGGGGTGTGAAGTGGAAACTTACTGTGATTTTGCTTTGAATTTCTATAATTATTACCATGCATCAATTTTGTTACTGATTGATAGAGATCATATTCCAATGCTAAAATGCTCTGATTGCCCTTGGCCTTCGTCAGTTACTATCCAATAATAATTTAATCATAACATGTTATTGGTACAGTTTAACTTTGTATCATATTATTGATTAAAGTCAATATTAAACAGATCCAAGGGCAAGGAAAATCTCTTATTGATGTTCTTTCCAATATCTAAGAGAAGTGAAAAGCAAGCTAAAATAATATTGAAAGATTACTGAAATATTATACAAATTTATGTGGTTCTGGAAAAAGGTTTTCAGGATTTATTGAGTGTGTTCTGTAAGATACCTTGTGCTATATTTGTAAATTGTGTTAATGACCAATACTTCGTAAGATGTGCTAGTGTAAACTGTACTATACGGAGTGTAAAATATTTTAATTGTAGTGTTCTGAGCCACTGATGTTAGTTGGGACACATTTAATGGCATTATAAAGGAAATGGTTTGACACAGCTCACACATCTCTATTTTAACTTTGGGGTTCTGTCAGGTTAACTTTCTTCTCACAAAGTGTTTTAGCTCCTTAGCACTGTGATACTTGCTAAGGGAACAGAGGCGGCCTTGCTGAAGAATGGAATTCTTTAAAGAGAGGGCTGTACAGTGACCACATTAAGAGGCAGATTTATATGATCAAGCAGCCATTACAGGCATCTTAAATATTCGGTGATCTAAGGATCTACTTTGAGTCAATGTAAAAACAAAATCTAAGACAAAAGCAAGAAGGGCCTGAACGAACATGCTGACAGTTTAGTCAGGGCACGTGAAGCAAAAACAGCATGAGAAACAGAATAATATCCAGGGTGGACCACAGTTATCGCCAGACAGTTGAAATATACACCAGAGAGAAATAGCAGAATTGACAAGAAATTCTCTATTGGTAGTTATCTATACCTATGGACAGTCAAATGTATAATAAATTTATTTTGTATCAAATGCATGAAGGTTTAACCAAACCTCTTATTTATTATCTCACATATAAATTTTTGCAGTAGATGGTTCCCACTTTCTTATTAGAATTGAGATTCTGGTGCTCATGTAAACAGGTAAGGGGAACCACTTCCAGAATTCTGGCTCAGTACTTCACATTATACCATTAGTTGCAATTAAAGCAAACAGCATGGATTCATGCTAAAGATGGGAATCTTTTCCCTTGTGGCCAAGAAATCTACTATAAATAAGGGAGAAAACTGACTTAAGGTTTAATAATATGACTAAGGAAGAGAGAAAAGCTGATTAGTCTCTATGGAGATCTAAACTAGAACACTTGATTTACCTGCTCTATAAACTAAGACAGCTAAGATAATTAGCAAAACGTATGTTAAAAATGCAAGATTAATGGTAAGAAAGCACATTTCTTTTGCTTATCACGTGGTTAGATTTTGACTGATAATTGATATACAATAATGGAAATACAAAAAATTAGGTTAAGGGCTAGCATTCAGAGTTTAGGTATATTTCCTAATTAGGGATAATACTTATACTAATGTTATCCTTACATGTTTATGGTCCATATTACATTAGAAAAAATTGTGAAAGGTTTTGAAATGGGGTAGAAGATTACCAGATGTCCCATCTAGTATTCCAGGTTATCTGCGTATTTCATTATATTTGAGCTATTTTAAAACCCTCTAGACTTGTAGAAAATTGATAGTAATGCCAGTGATTATTTTTCATAGAAATGCAAATGATGTGTCCAATTGAGGTAGGATTGGTCCCCCTCCAGCCAGTTTTATATCCATAACCAATTTATTTCAGCATTCCTGATTTCCCATGTATGGTACTTACTCTGAATTTTCCTTTGAACTAGCTTTAGCATCTTATTGGCTAACTAAACATTTAAATAAAATCTTTGACATATATTCAATTGATATTGATGAGAGTCATGATTTACCTTTTTTAAAAATATATCCCTTCACAGATAGTTTTTACGATCTGTTTTGAAATGCATGCATTCCCTCAACCTTCAACAAATTATGAACAACCACTCCGTGCCAGAAACTTTTACAATTTTATGCTCTCATGGAGCTTATTTTCTAAAGGAGAGACAGACAATAAAAATGTGAATGTATACCACATTTTCATGGAGTAATAAATTCAGTGAGAAAAAGTAAAGGAATAGGAGTATGGCAAGTGTCAGTAAACATCATTAAAGACTTTGAAGTGGAAAAAGGATTACTGAGTTTCCTGTCCAGTGCACTTTTCCAAGGAATCTCTTCCTTTCATCGCCTTTAAGCTAATTTACAACTCTAAAATGGAGAAAACTGATAATAACAAAAATTGAATTCATAAAAATTCAAAGAGAATGTGTCTGGTGGAATGTTATTGATCCTTGCCCTGTAGATAGACTGGTTTGGAATCTATTTATAAATTCACTTCAGAATTCCCTATTGCCTAAATATATGTATGAGTCTTTGAATTTTCCTTTGAACTACTTGTAACATTTTACTAGTCTCCCCATTAATTAATGAACTAAATATAACCTTTGACATGTTATTCTTTTTTATGTTCTATTTCTGTAAGAGTCTTGATTTTACCTTTGTAAAAAAGGGTAGTGGAGGGAGGGAGGCATGCACTGAAGATATAGCTGAGCAAGGATTTGAAAGACATGGATGTGACTGTGAATTTCTAGGGAAAGAACATTCAAGGAAGAGGGGAAAATGCGGAAAGGCTTTAAAACAGAATAAGTTAGGTACATTTGAGGAGGCATCAAGAGAGTCAGTCTGAAGAGATGTAAGCCATAAAAGAAGTGGTAAGAGGTGGGTTTAGAGAGGTAAGTAGCAGGTAGACGGAGTCAGCCACAGTATGCCAAGATGAAGAATTGACATTTTCTAAGTGTGATAGGATAGAGCAAGGGAGGGATTAGATGTTACTTGCCTTTGAAAACAATCACTGAGAATGCTGTGCTGAAAATAGTTTTCAAAGAAGAATAGTAGAAGAAGAAGACCCCTAAGGAGACTATGTTTGTATTTCACAAGCATGGTGATTGTGTCTTAGCCTAGGGTGGTAACAAATGGAAAGAGGTGGTCTGATGGGCAGCATATTTTGAAAGAAGAGCCAACAATAAAAGCACACCTTGTTTTATTGGGCTTCACTTTATTATGCTTTGCAGATATTGCCCTTTTTTTTTTTACAAATTGAAGGTTGGTGGCAACCCTGCGTTGAGCAAGTCTACAGTGCCATTTTCCAACAGCATTTGCTCACTTTGGGTCACATTTTGGTGATTCTCCCAATAGTTCTAATTTTTCCTTATTATTATATTTGGTATGATGATCTGTGATCAGCGATCTTTGATGTTACCACTACGACTCACTGAATGCTAAGTTGATGGTTAGAATTTTTCAGCTAAGGAATTTTTTGATTAAGCTATGTACATTGTATTTTAGACATGATGTTGCATACTTAATAAACTACAGAATAGTGTAAATATAAATTTTGTATGCATTGGGAAACAAAAAAATTTGTGTGACTCACTTTATTGTGATTTTTGCTTTATTGTCGTGGTCTGGAACCAAACCCACAATATCTCTAAGGTAAGCTTGTTTTAATAAATCGGATGTGACATGAGAAGGAAAGAAAAAATGTGACAGTGATTCCTAAACATTTAGACTGAGTAGCCAGGTGAATGATGGTGATATTTATTGATTAATAGAAGACTGGTGAAGAACAAAAAAAATTTGAAGGTGTTTTTGAAGGAAATCTACAAGAGATTTCCTGGCTATGTTCAATTTGGGACGTGTGTTAGACTTCCAAAAATAGATGATAGGTAAATAACTGGATGTCTGAGTCTGGAGCCCTCAGCAATGATATCCAGGTTGGTGGAAAAAAATGTAATAATCATCAATAGCATGTATCAGAAACATAAAGCTATGGGAACATACATTTAAAAAGAAAACTTCTAGTCAGTAATTCTTATAGACACTAAATACTATGGAATTTTAGCTAAACTAAAAGCTAAATGCTGTAGAATAAGGACATTTTGTTACTCCAAACATTAAACTGAATTATAGTATTTATAAGCCAATAAGTTTTAAGGCTCCAATCCTAAATTAAAAGCTATTCCTTGCCACTGCTAAGTAAGGATAACAGAGAGGTTTTCTTTATTTGCCAGAATATTTGCTTCTAAAAATCAGAGCATATGCACTTATCAGGTGGTGGAGTTCTTGGGGCTATAATCAAGAAAATATATTCAAGAGCTAAGGCAATTTAGTACGTTGTGTGTCAGTCAAATCAGGACAAAGCATGGAAATGTAAAATATTCCAATGCTAGAGGTGACATAATGTAATTGTCAGGAAAAATTAGATTCCTGATGTGTTTTAGTCCGTTTATCATGCAACCGCATGTGTCTGAATTTAAAAGATCTGAAAACTTACCAAGGGTGGTAAGATTAAGCAAGATGGAAAAAGAATTAATGATATATTAATTGTCAGAAATGTCAGAAAATTCATCTTGCTAAAGGAGCAGTAGTTTGCGGATTAGGGTCAGAAGCAAAAAAGAGGAAAGTTGCCTCTGTAGGGCATTCCAGTGCTTCCTTGGGCAATGACTTATTGATAAAGTGTTCAGGTATTAATAGGATGTGGAGAGAAAATAATTCTTATAAAGTTCTTTGAAAATATAACTGAATTTTTTTCTCTTAACTCCACATTTTGAGCTTTCTAATGTACAACTATGTGTAGAAAATAAAAGGTCTGATGGTTAAGATTGTGATTTTTTTTGTTAGGTAGTAAATTTCTATAGCTAAACAAATTTATTTATGTGAATATATATTTCATAAACTGGCATATTTCTTTATGAGTTATACTTAAGTTTAAAACAATTAGAAATAAAAGCATATAAAGCTGATTCAACGATAAAAATAACTAACTACACCTTATTTTGGATTTTTAAAAAACCTGAAATAAATATTACACAATAATTCTATAGAAAATGTACTGGATAGTAAACTATGGAGCACAGAGAGATGTGCTTTTAATTAGATGAAATTAAAAGGAGATGGAGAAATTGAGAACTCATAAGATTTATCTATGCTCTATATTCCCCAACTTTTCTCATCTAACAATTAACTAGTATTTTAGGAAGTGTTCTCACATTCTTAAGAAAAACACCACCATATTTATGTGTCTAGACATCTTTTCACACTCAATTAAAGATGCAAACTAATTGTGTTCTAAATTAGAAGAAAGTCCTACAACGATTCCCCTTAGCATATGTTGACACATTAAACAAACCACATATTATTTTATAAATATTGACTCCCTCAGTAGTAGCCACAACTGTACAAACTTTATCTATCCTTTACTTTTTATTCACTAGTTAATATAATGAGTATTTATTAAACACTCACTAAGTGCTTGGCACTCTTCTAGGCTCCTGCAGTACTATAGTACAAAGTGAAGATTTCTCCCCTCTCTGTCCTAGATCCTGCATAGAGAGGGATGCTTGGGAGTGCAGCCTAATCTGCCTCAGACTGTGACATGACCAGGAAATAAATTTTACTGTGATATTTCAGGGTAGTTTATTATAAAAACTTAGTGTAACCTACTCTAGTTAATAGATAGATGAAAAATAATTTTTAACCTGTAATTTTATAACCAATAAAATTTTCTTTTAAATGTGAGAGTGTAATAGAAATATTCTCAGGCATCCTAAACTTCTGAATGTTTAGCAAATAGAAATCCATTTTGAAAATACTCTTCAATGAAGTGTTTAAAATGGATGATTAAATTCAGGAAATGTGAAAAGAGGTATGGGATTAAACATTGATCAAAGAGCTTATAAAAGTTGATTATTGTCCAAAAGGCTCTTATTTCAAAATAAGAAATTATATCCATAACAACTCAGAAAATAAAATGAATGATATTTCAGTATGATAGTTACAAGTGAAATGAGAATGTATTCTAGTAAGTGCATGGTTGCACAATACAGATTTTAAGTATAAACAAATCAGTGGGTAAAATGACTATAAGTATTAATTTCAGAAAATAACAGAGAAAAAAATAATATGAATCTTAAGACAGGAAAGACTAGCATTAGTCAATAGACAAGGGGAGAAAAGCAAGGTAAGGAATGGAAACAAAAATAATGTTCAGACATAAGTCTCAATATACCGTTACTTGAATTTTAAAAGATTCAACACTATGTTGTCAAAAGATGAAAAAATAAATTCACAGAATAAAATTAGAAAAAACTGAAAATTTGGACATAGGATAAAGATGGAAAATATGAAACAAAACAAAACGAGGTTTCTAATTGTATCATGTGATGATATTCCATTTAGATAAAAAAGAGGGGAAATCAGTGAAAGGAAATGAAACTAAAGAAAGCAAAAACTGAACAAGCATATAAAGCCATTATAAAAGTAAATGCACATTACAAAATTTCATTACTTACCTAAAGTGTCAACTGGCAGAGCTCCACGGAAATGCAGATAAATGAAGAGTTCTGAAATACAGTTGAACAATGTGTGGGTTGGGATGCCGATCTTCCAAGCAGTTGAAAATCTGCCTATAGTTGGCCCTATGCGGTTCTGCCATATCCGTGGTCCTGAATCCATGGATTTAACAAACTGAAGGTTGTTTAGTACTGTAATATTTACTATTTAAAACAAATCCAAGTATAGGTGGACCAGCACAGTTCAAACCCATTTTGTTCAAGGGTCAACTGTAGTTTGAAATTTTTAAAACCCCTTGTAAGAAACTAGTGGATGGATGGAGAAGGAAAAAAAAGTAGAGAGGTTAAATTTCTGAATAGCAATACAACATTGAGAATTTAGGGTTTTTTTTTTAGAATTCTATACCTGATAATAGGCATACTTTTGAATACCCATGGGGCATGGGTAAAAGAAGATCTTAATTAGTCTCTGATAAAATAACAGTTATAAATTGTAAACCAAAAGAGATCTAAAAGTTGCCTGTATTAGAAACCAACGTTATACAGTGATGTAGCTTAATTATACAGAAAAATATTTTTAAAAATTAAAAATACTAAAAGAACTAAATGATAATGAAAACATTGATGTCACAATATTGTGGGATACAGCTAAAGCAGAGTTAGACAGAAATTAATGGTTTATGATATTCATCAGAAACAAGAATAGTCTTTTTTTAGTTGTTTATTTTTTCATAACCTATGCACTAAAATAAAGAAGCTAGGAAAAAAGCAATATAACAAAAACAAAGAAATGAGAAGGAACAGCATGGTATTATCTGTATTATTTATATTATCAATGAAATAAAGAACCTCCCACCCCTGAAAAATCGAGAAGATTAATAAAGTTAAACGAATCTGTATAATAAATACTTCAAATACATTAGATGACAGAAATGAAGAAGAGAGAAAGGAGAAGAAGAAAGAGGTGGTTGAGTAGGAAGAGCACTCAAATAATGTAAAATAAAAATGATTTATTGAGTCACTGAACAAGGAGCCACAAAGCCACTGGAAGGCCATTGATGCAGTAAGATCTTTGAGAATATCCAGGAACAGGGATTCAACTGTCACCAGTATATTTTATCTTCATTTTCTTATTTTTAACCCTTCTCATATTATATTATTTTTGTAAAAGACAGACTATTTTGGGGAATTCTCTGGTGCTCCAGTGGTTAGGAATCTGTGCTTTCACTGCTGAGGGCCCGGGTTCAATCCTTGGTCAGGGAACTAAGATCCCACAAGATGCCTGGCATGGCCATAAATAAATAAATAAAAATAAATAAATGATAGACTATTTTGTACTTTTCAGAGAACTTGTATTCCTGATTTTTTTCCCATCCATGAGTCACACACCACAAAGAAAATAACTCCCTCTTTCTATTTTCTAGTTTGAAAAATTAAGTCTGATTGCTCTGGTAAGGTTCTAATAATTACTCCTGATGACTGTGGCCCAGGTTTTATGTACAGGGTAGCCTCTAAGTTAATCAGACATAAAAAATGAGAGAGAAGTTCTCAGAAGAAGAGAAGTAAGGGTGAATGCTGGTAAGATAGTCCTCAGATGTCCACTTGGGGCTTTTCATTTTCTATTACAGAAATTAAATTGGATGAATAAGAATAATAAGGATTATTCTTTGTATAAAACCATCTTGAAATAGCACTATCCACAAGCCTCTCTCATTCTCATTCTAACTCATTCATTTATTCTTTCAAATTGATTGAATATCTATTAAAAACATATTTTCCAAAATAGTTTAAACCATGACCTTATTTGTTCTGTGTTTTTATTTCTCTCAATCATTGAACCAGTTACTCTCTCACTTGGGATTTAGCAGTCATAAAATTTCCTCACCAAGATGTTTGCTTATTCTCAGTCACCTTGAAAAACATGCCCAACTCCCAATTATAAGTGAAATTAGTCAATCAACAGCTTTCTAAGATGCTGCAGTGCCTTCTAGCTAGTTCTCCTCCAACCAAAGGCTCTAGAAGCTCCCTGGTCTTGATGAAGACCAGAAAGTTATGAGACCCAAAAGCTTCAAACAGTCTCTTTGGTATTACCTTTGACCTCATAAGCGTAAGAAAAAATGCAAAAGAAATGAAATGACAACAACAAAACTTTAAACCTTAGATCAGTTAAAATCCAGACATAAATTGACACAAGAATTGATTGGATTGGTATATCTCTGAAACTGGATGATCACTTTATTTATGGTTATTTTTACCTATTACTTTATTTTAAGCATGAGAATTTTGACATGAGAATTTTAAAGAGAAGTGTAATACAGTACCAAATGGGAGAACAATCATGGAAAAAATACAGCCAGTCGACTAATTTTGCTTTATATTGTTGATTATGTGAAACTAAGTTGCAAATCACAGATATTTCAGGTAAGCACAAAAGTTGAGTTGGTAAAGTCAGTTTCAAACAAAAGCTAAGTTTAAGACAAATGAAAATGAAATCATATTTTTATCTCAATAAATAAACTCAAGGATCTTAAAAACAGATAGGGATGAGGGTCTTGCAGCTGCAATGTCTAATACTGAACTGAAAGCTAGGGTTGATTTTTCCGATTTAGCCAGTTTAGATAACTTCTCATTATTCCTACATTCTTGATCCATGGTCCTCAAATTGTGCTCTTAAGTGACAAGAAAAATCCTCC
The DNA here is from genome assembly GCF_003676395.1 of Aethalodelphis obliquidens. Classification (NCBI taxonomy): domain Eukaryota; kingdom Metazoa; phylum Chordata; class Mammalia; order Artiodactyla; family Delphinidae; genus Aethalodelphis; species Aethalodelphis obliquidens. The sequence goes on along the minus strand of NW_020837958.1, from coordinate 10,707,804 downwards.
TTCTAAAAACAACCGTGAACATGTTTTAGGATATATGTGGCTATGCTTCCAAAATATATATTGTTAAAATATATAAGGAAGCATGGAAGAGCAAAATACATCCTAAACATTTGTTAGAGAAGCTATAAGAATGAAAAAACTAAAAACACATTTCACAGTTTTTTTCTCTATAGAGGAAAAAATTAGCATTCATGTTTGCATTGTTTCAAGGTTTCTCACCATTTCTTTTCTGTGCTTGTTTTACCAAATAGAATACCACCCCCTCCACACCTCCTTTAAAGTACATGGAAACACACCTACAGACAGTTAGAAATTTCTTTACACCACCATGGAACAGCATCTGTAAACACTGGCTGTTTGAAAACCTCTTGAGCTGTCAGCATTGACCAGAAATTACTGAAGAGAGATGGACTGCAGGTGGGCTGAAGTACTAAAAAAGGAATAACATTTGGGTCACTATAATGTTTAAGTGTAGGGGTTTTGCCTATTTCCTTCAACAGGAATGACCACAATGTATGATTACTTTCTTTCTCTTTGTTGGCTTAGTTACTTACTGTCCCATTTCACACTAAAAATATTTAAGCTCCAGGAGAGTAAGAATTGTAATCCTCACTGGCCACAAAGGTAGGCATTCAATAAATAGTTTGGGAATAAATGTCTCTCTCTTATATGTTGCACTCCCACAGTTTCCTTCTTTTAGTTTGTCTTAAATGCCATTTTAAACACAACACTTTAAAAAATTTTAGAACAGTTTTAGATTTACAGAACTTTTATGAAGAAAGTATAGAGAATTCTCATGTGCCCCGCACCCAGTTTCTTCTATTATTAACATCTTAACATTACTATGGTGCATTTGTTACAATTAATGAACCACTACTGGTACATTATTATCAACTAAAGTCTGTATTTTATTAAAATTTCCCCCGTTTTCCTCTAATGCCCCTTTTCTGTTCTCAGGATCCAACCCAGGGTTTTTTTTTTTTTTAATTAATTAATTTTTTAATTTATTTTTTGCGGTACCTGGGACTCTCACTGTTGTGGCCTCTCCCGTTGCGGAGCACAGGCTCCGGACGCACAGGCTCCGGAGGCACAGGCTCAGCGGCCATGGCTCACGGGCCCAGCCACTCTGCGGCATATGGGATCTTCCCGGACCAGGGCACGAACCCGTGTCCCCTGCATCGGCAGGCGGACTCTCAACCACTGCACCACCAGGGAAGCCCCAACCCAGGGTTTTATGTTTCATTAATAGTCACGTCTCTCTAGGTTCCTCTTGGCTGAGACAATTTGTCAGACTTTGCTTGAAAGTTCTGAGGAGTACTAGTCAGGTATTGTGTAGAAGGTCAGTCTGCATTTGTTGTTTTTCTCATGGTTAGTCTGAGGCTCTGCGTGTTTGGGAGCAAAACCATGGAGGTAAGTACCATTTTCTTGACATCATATCGAGTACACACTGTCAATTTAACTTATCCTTGCTGATGTTAAACTTGTTCACCTGGCTTGAGATAGTGTGTGCCATGTTTCTTTACTGAAGAAAGTTAGTCTCTAATTTTATTTTCTTCCCTTTCCGTGCTGTAGTCTTTGGAAGTGTTAGGTAGTTAGTCAGACATTAGCAGCAAGGAGGTGACAGAGGCAAAAAGACACACCCCAACCAACTGAGGACCCTCCCCTGACAATAGCAGCAAGAAGGTGACAGTAGTGAAAAGACAAGGGGGGAGTAGTCCAGTTACACTCCAACCATCTGGGGACCCTCCCCTGACCCCACCCAGAATGGGAGAAACTAGGGTTGTGTAGTGAGCAAACTTATCCTGATAAAGAGGGGGCATGATAACATGAGGGAACTTGCCTTGCTGCACATGCCCAGACCAGACAGACTAGTAAACCCAAACTCATTATACCATCATTATAATAAAATCTACATGTGGTTTTGCCCCCCTCCCCCCCGTGGGCGTTTCTTAGTGAATCAAGGGTGAGAGCACGTACAATAGTGAACTTGTTATGCCGCTCGGCACTGTCAGTCAAATAATGATTCCCCTGTAACTCACCCCGCCACCCCGCAGACTGTTCCTTAAAAATGTCCTTAAGCTTTCACTTCGCAGAAACAGCCCACTCTTTGACTCTGAGAGTATAACTATGCTTTAAATAAATTTTGCTTTGCATTTAAACCAAAAGCAGTCGTCTGTAGTTCTTTGCTTGTTGTCACGAAGACCGAGATTGCTGGTTCCCGGCTTCCGTTGTCCTCCTTGGTTGAAGCTATTTTGATACAAGGCACGCCAACCTGGTAACAGAAGGAGGTCACCTGCACTCAGGGAATGGAGAGTTATGCTTCACCTCCTTAAAAGCAAAGTATCTCCATAAATTATTTGGAATTCTTCTGCATGGGAGATTAGTCTCTCTTTTTTTAAATTTATTTTATTGAGGTATAGTTGATTTGTAATGTTGTGTTAATTTCTGCTGTACAGCAAAGTGATTCAGTTATACATATATATTCTTTTTCATATTCTTTTCCATTATGGTTTATCACAGGATATTGAAAATAGTTCCCTGTGCTATACAGTAGGACCTTGTTGCTTATCCATCCTATATATATACTAGTTTGCATCTGCTAATCCCAAACTCTCAATCCATCCCTCTCTCACCCCTCCTCCCCCTGGGCAACCACAGTCTGTTCTCTATGTCTATGAGTCTGTTTCTCTTTCCTAGATAAGTTCATTTGTGTCATATTTTAGATTCCACATATAAGTGATATCATATGGTATTTGTCTTTTTCTTTCTGACTTACTTCATTTAGTATGATAGTCTCTAGGTCCATCCATGTTGCTGCAAATGGAATTATTCCATTCTTTTTTATGGCTGAGTAGTATTCCATTGTATATATGTACACATCCAGTACATGATGTACCATTCATCTGTTGATGGATATTTGTTTCCATATCTTGACTATTGTGAATAGTGCTGGTATGAACACAGGGGTGCATGAATCTTTTTGAATTATAATTTTGTCCAGGTATATGCCCAGGAGTGGGATTACTGGATTATATAGCAACTCTATTTTTAGTTTTTTGAGGAACCTCCGTACTGTTTTCCATAGTGGCTGCACCAATTTGCATTTTCATCAACAATGTAGGGAGATTACATTTCTATGCATGGGAGATTAGTCTTTCTTTTTTTCTTTTCTTTCTTTTTTTCTTTCTTTCTTTCTTTCTTTCTTTCTTTCTTTCTTTCTTTCTTT